>NC_066579.1:161203592-161529029 GCF_024323335.1 Lathyrus oleraceus | reverse complement strand
TCAAAGGGCTAACTGCAAACCTCATAAGCATTAGCCAACTTTGTGATCAAGGTCTGAATGTTAACTTCACCAAAACTGAATGTCTAATCCTGGACATAAAGAGTGAGGTAATTATGAGAGGAATCAGGACCAAAGACAATTGCTACATATGGAGCTCTCAATTGGATGGTTCCTTAAAATATTGGGGGAGTACAGATGCCCTCAAGAGTGATGAAAAACAAGGCTGGGGAAATGTCACACAAAGATGTCACACCAGAAGTCCAGAGGAGAAAAGATTATGATGGCTCAAAAAACTAAGAGGGTAGACCAAACAGGTGGACATTTGACCAATCACAGGGAAAATGGAACTGTTGGGACTAAGCCACAAAGGACTCTGTGCAAACAGGCCAAGGATAATATGGATAAGATTTGGTTGACACCTGTGAAAGGTATAGAAGATGATAGCAGTTGGGCTCAACTGGGTTGGATGAACCTATTACTATTTGCAGACAATGTTACACATGATGTCATAACATTGTATTATGACTTCCTGAATGCTGAAGCCAGGTCCAAAAATCAGATTCAACACAGATGGACAAAGCACTGTTCTAGCCATTATCACTCCATTAGGAAATTTGTGAAAGACAAATTCAGAAGTCAAGAGTTTGGACTAGAACTAGCAGACAAGCTTGCAAGGAATTTGGGTAAAATTGAATATGAGGAAGGGAAATTAGGGTTTTGGACTTTTGAGAAATTATGGCAATTAAAAAGAAAAAATAAAAGAAATAAAAATAATGTCTGCCCTTTTAAAAGAAAAAGCCACATTAATGATAAATCATTCCCAAGCTTTGAAAACAGTATCTATTCCCTTAGCACACGCTACCTAAACTCAGCAACTGCCATTTCCATTCAACTTCTAAGAAAAGCTCAGCTAGGGCAAAGAAACCTTCCTCAAAAGTCCTACAACATGTCTCAACATCCATCGTCATCTGGTTCCAAATCCTCCCAACATGCAAAGACTTCATCTAGGGAGTTTGCAGATGAAGACGTAATGGGTGTCACTCCTTTGTGCATGATATCGGGCGATACCACAGGTACCTCTTCTAATGCTGGAGATAAGCAAGGTAATACCTTTGGTAACTCCTCTCTTCCTAAAGACATGTATTACACTGATTGCTCTATAAGGAGACTGGTTACTAGAATACTGAGTGAAGGACATAAAGTTGAAGGGGTCTCTACCCCTCTGTCCAGAAGGGAACCCTCTCCTGAGAGAGAACCCCAGGCTGATAAAGATGATGATTCATCTAGATCAGAAAAAGAGGTGGCTGTTGAAGGGCTTTGCTCTCTAGGTAAAACCCTACCTAGCAAGAAACAAAATGTGCCTCAAGAAAATATTATTGACCTGGAGGAAGAAAGCACTGAAGGAGAAGATGATCCTTTGGTTCATCTGGTTAAACCTAGCGTAGCTGAAAAACTGAGAAGTAAGAAAGGAAACAGTATGGCTAAAATGAGAGATGCTAGAGTGAAGAAGACTGCAGGAGTAGGACCCTCTAAACCCTGGAGCAAGGTTGAGGTTGGAAAAAGAAAAGAAAGACACAACTCTGATTCTGAGGAGGATGTTAAAGACGATGTCCCAGACATCTCCCCTGCAAAAAGGCAGACTGTTCAGAAATCTCCTGGCAAGGCTACTGCTGTCCATCTAGACAATATCTCCTTTCATTTGGAAGATGGAGCAGCAAAGTGGAAATATGTCATTCAGAGAAGAGTAGCCATTGAAAGAGAACTTGGACAAGAAGCTGTAGAGGTAAAGGAGGTTATTGAGCTGATCAAAAATGCTGGACTTATGAAGACTGTGGCAACTCTACCCCAATGCTATGAGGGGCTGGTTAAAGAGTTTATTGTTAATATCCCTGAGGATATTCATGATAAGAACAGCAGGGAGTTTTGCAAGGTATTTGTTAGAGGCAAATGTGTAAAATTCTCACCAAGTGTCATCAACAAGTTCCTAGGAAGAGGAATGGATGGAGGAGTAGACTTAGAAACCACAGACAATGAGGTCTGTAGGGCTATCACAGCTGGCCAGGTTAAGGAATGGCCTAGCAGAAAGCACTTATCAGCTGGAAAACTCAGTGTTAAATATGCCATCTTGCACAAGATTGGCTCAGCTAATTGGATTCCTACTAATCATGCCTCTACTATCTCCATCAATCTTGGAAGAATCATTCATGCTATTGGAACAAGGATTAACTATGATTTTGGCAAGTTCATATTTGAACAAACCATTAGACATGCTTCTACAAATGCTGTGAAGTTACCCATTGCCTTCCCTTCCCTTATTTGTGGCATTATCCTAAGCCAACAACCAGGGATTCTGAGCACAAGTGACATCCCAAGCAGGAGAAAATCCCCTCTGTCCATCCATTACAAGTTGTTTGAGGGAAGTCATGTCAATGATGTCATGACATCTGCCAGAAAGGAGTCTGCATCCAAAGGAAGCCTGATTGACCAACTAAAATAGACATGCAAAGAATTGGACAATGGTATAAGGGTGGCCAAGGCCAGAAAAGAAGTTGTAGAAGCTCTCATCTGAAGCCTGGACAGGGAAGACACAGAAAAAGCTGATAAGGATTCAAATGCAAGACCTAAAACCCAATCCAATGGAAGTTCTGGAAGCTCAAAAGGTTCTGAAGGTACAGGTGAAGACACAAGTGAAGCTGAAGATAATTCTTCTTCTGATTAATGGTCCATGGCTGAATTGAAGACATGGAGGGGTGCTGGAAGGGGTGGTGGAAGTTGTTGCTGTTTGGAAAGTTGTTGTCTTGATTGGATTTTGTTTTTGTATTTTGAGGCAGTCCTGTTGATGCATGGTTTGTAATATTTAGGGCTCTTAATGAGTTCCTTGAATTTGTTCATTATCTCAGCTTTCTGCCATGCATAAAGAGTGTTCACAAGATGTCATGTGTGATGTCTTAACATAAGATATCCTATGTACCTGCTGGAGTTAAAGAACATATGCAAGCAGGATTGTTTGAGAATGCCATATACAATGACAAGGCTTCTGATATTGGTTGTACCTGTTGGAGCTTAACTGGAAGACATGTTCATGCAGGATTGTTTCAGATGACATACACAATGTCATGGTATCTAATATGGTTGTACCTGCTTTAAAAGGAAATTGGATTATGCAGGATTTTTCCAGATGTCAGACCCGATGTCATAACATCCTGTACACAGAACATTCAGTATGAATGTCTGGTGTTTTGTGATTGCACAATTAATGGCAATCATTGGTTGATTGAAGATATGGCTAGCTGGCACATTCTATCAGGGATTTTAACCAGATTTGTTTATTTTCCAGGAAGATCTTTACAGCTGTTATAAAGATTTGATTGGAAAATATATTTAGGGTTTTCAAGATGTCCAATGTTTCTATAAAAGGGACTCAGAAAACCTGTTTGAACACACAACCAAGACTGAGCGAAATTTAGAGAGAGAGCTAGGGTTTGTGTTTGTAGGTCATTCAAGTCATCCGTTGATGATTGAATTGGACTGATTTGTCTTCTTGATCAAAGCTTTGAAGCAAGATCAAGAGTGTGTCTTCTTGATTGAAACTGTGAAGTAAAATCAAGAGTTTGTAATTGAAAAGTATTTTCTTTTCACAAGGGATTGTTGTTTAAGATCATGGGGTTGTGATTGTAAGGGAAGTAAGTGGGTTCTCATATCTAAGAGTGCTTAGGTAGAAATTGCACGGGTAGGGATTAGGTGAGAAAGACTGTAACTTGGTGAAGTGTACGGATAGTCTTTGAACTAATTCTATTATAGTGGATTTCCTTCCTGGCTTGGTAGCCTCCAGACGTAGGTGAGTTGCACCGAACTGGGTTAACAATTGCTTGTGTAAAATGCTTTACAATTCTGTTTATATTATCCATTGTGTATTAACAGATATCAGTGTCGTGACATTACCTTCGACATCTTATATCTGATACCAAAATTTCAATTGGTATCAGAGCAGGCATCCTGCTCTGGCTCTGGGTGAGATCTAGGGAGAATACTTTCTGGTACAATGGAGAGGGATGGAGGATTTGTTCATAGGCCGCCAATTTTGGATGGTTCTAACTATGACTATTGGAAACCAAGAATGGTAGCCTTTTTAAAATCCCTTGATAACAAGGCTTGGAAAGCTGTCTTGACAGGCTGGGTGCATCTTGTAGTTACTAAAGAAGGAGAAGTCTCTGCTGAGAAAAAGCCTGAAGAACAATGGTCCAAGGAGGAGGATGACCTAGCCCTTCGAAAATCTAAAGCTTTGAATGCCATCTTCAATGGAGTGGACAAGAATATTTTCAAGCTGATAAATAACTGTGAAGTAGCCAAAGAGGCTTGGGACATTCTCAAGACCACTCATGAAGGCACCTCTAGGGTAAAGATGTATAGACTTCAGCTGCTCACCTCCAAGTTTGAAAACTTAAGGATGAAAGAAGATGAAAACATTCATGAATTTCACATGAGTATCCTTGAGATTGCTAAAACCTCTGGAGCCTTGGGGGAGAAGATGTCAGATGAAAAGTTAGTAAGAAAAATACTCAGATCACTCCCTAAGAGATTTGCAATGAAGGTAACTGGCATAGAAGAGTCTCAAGACATCTCAAAGATGAGGGTAGATGAGCTAATTGGTTCCCTTAAAACCTTTGAGTTAGGGTTGAATGATGGTGTTGAATGGAAAACAAAGAGCATTGCCTTCATGTCAAACACAGAAGAGGATAAGAGTCAGGAGGGTGATGAAGATCTTGTCAATGAAGTAGCTATGTTGGGAAGACAGTTCAATAAACTGTTGAAGAAGATGGATGTAAGATCAAAGGAAAACGTCAAGAACATCTCATCTGACATCAGTAAATCCAACAATGCTGGAAGAAAAGCAAGAGCAGATGAAGGAAAAGAGGTTCAGTGCTATGAATGTGATGGGTATGGACACATCAGGACTGAATGTGGGACCTACCTCAAGAAACAAAAGATGAGTCTTGTAGCCACATGGTCTGATGAGAGTGATACAGAGGAGACTGCAAATCTTGTGACTGCTTTGACAGGAAAATGGGGACCTGATGAAGACTCTAGTGATGATGAAGTAACCTTTGAAGAATTGGCCTCCACCTACAGAAAGTTGTGTCATAAAAGTGTAGAGCTGTACAAATAGGTTGATAGCCAGAAGAAGGAAATTAATCAACTTTAGAATGAGAAGATAGAATACTTGGAAACCATCTCCAAGTTACAAATAGAAGCAGTGGTTCTGAATGCCAAGCTTGAGAAAAATCCACAAGCTGAAAATCAGAAGATAGCACAGCTGGAAAGTGAGAAGGCAGACCATGCAAAAATCATCTCAAAATTGAAGACTGAAGTCATATTTCAAAATTCTAAATTAGAAAAGATGACCAAGTATGTAAGGATGTTAAGCAATGGGTCTGACTCCTTAGACAAGATTCTTCAAACTGGTCAAATAACAAGAGACAAATCTGGCATTGGGTATAATAACTTAAAACCTGAGAGCAGTGACACTGGTGTCAAACCCCAAGCCAAACTTAAATGCATTCATAAACCTGTGATGTCACATCATATGTCACAACACCAAAGGAGAAAATAGTTGAAAGGAAAACACCAAAGATGGAGATGCCATTACTGTGGGAAACGACAATATCTCGAGGGTATATCAATTAATAATCAAAAGGCTCTGAGAAGACTCTCTTCCAAGATCTTCCTAAACGGTAATGTGTTATACAAGCGAAATTATGGCTCTGTATTGCTCAGATGCGTGGATAGACACGAAGCTAGTACGATCATAAAATCCATACATGAAGGCTGCAAGGGTGTACATGCGAAAGGTCCTGCTATGGCCAAGACGATCCTTCGGGCTGGATATTACTGGACGACAATGGAGCTTGACTATTACAACTTTGTCAGAAGATGTCACAAATGTCAGATATATGGTGACAAGATCTTTGTGCCACCGACTCCATTAAATGTTTTGACTTCTCCATGGCCTTTTTCTATATGGGGTATCGATATGATTGGGATGATAGAGCCTAAAGCTTCCAATGGTCATCGATTCATCCTTGTCGCCATCGACTACTTCATGAAATGAGTAGAAGCTTCTTCGTATGCCAACGTCACTCGACAAGTGGTTACCCGGTTCATCAAGAAAGAGATAATGTGTCGCTATGGGATACCTAGCAAAATCATCATTGACAATGCTAGTAATCTAAACAACAACATGATGAAGGAGTTGTACGAAGAATTTAAGAACGAGCACCACAAATCTTCACCATAACGACCCAAGATGAACGGCGTCGTAGAAGCAGCAAATAAGAATATCAAAAGAATCATCCAAAAAATGGTCAAGACATACAAGGACTGGCATGAGATGTTACCCTTTGCTCTGCATGGTTACAGAACCTCAGTCCGCACATCCATTGGGGCAACTCCATACTCGTTGGTGTATGGAATGGAGGTTGTCCTACCAATTGAAGTTGAGATCCCTTCACTCAGAGTCATCATGGAATTGTCGCAACCTGAAAAATACAGTGCGCGAAAAAACAACCGGCGAAAGAAAATGATAGAAGAGTCGCCACCATGCGTTATTCATCCCAAAGGAGGGAAAGGAAACGCTCGAAGTAAACCTGAAAAAGGAAAGGACAAGACGGGGTCTCGCAACCAAATCTTGGGTTCGGGAGTCGGTTATGCGAAGGGAAGGTATTAGCACCCCTACGCATCCATAGTACTCTACGGGATCCACTTTTGTAGTTCTTGTCTAAAGGGTGTGAGTTTATCTTGTGTTGTTTACCAAAAAAAAGGTTAAATGAAAATGACTCGCACGGATGTCGCATCCACTGCATACGTATCTCATCTAAACATGAGAATCAGAGTCTTCGTAGCTCGGCTGACCTATGGGTTGGGGGGATGTGCTCGCTAAGACATCGCGTCTTATGCCTACGTATCTCATCTGGCCTGAGAATCAGAGCAAAACGTAGTTCGGCTAACTATGGGGTTATGGATTGGGTTTTGGACGAACGACGTCACTACGCAATCTACCGGATGCTCGACCTTTGGAGACTTACTCGCCTGTAGTAGAAGGAGTTAACGTGTTGCTTTGGGTTTTAGGGTTTGGGATGCTCAAGGGCAAAAAGGCAGTCCTTGACGAAGGAACCACGCTACCTGCAGGGATACGAACACATACAAAACAAACATGTATAAAGTAAATGTGCCAACAAGGGGCTCAGAAGTAAATAAACAAAAGAAAACAAATGCCTCCTATCGAGGTCTTCCAGCTAAGAAAGCGATAAAATGTGGAAAAGAGGTAAAAGTACCACACGGATAAAGATCCGAAGTAACAACAATTAAAGGAGTAAGAAACCCAGGGATCTCCCAAGCTAATGCCATCAAAGAAAGGTGAGTCAGTACAGGTAATCGGAATGAACCTCCAGGGGGTATCCCACAAATAAAGTGGGAAAACCACGCAAACCATCTCTGCAAGAGTCTGTGAGCCCTCACAAAAACTCAACAAAAGGGTTAGTGAAACACGATAAGCATTTTTTTCATGGATAACAAACAGTATGGTTTCAGAAACCTCAAACCTTGTGGCATACATTTCAGAAATCATGTGATTAAACATTCAAGGCATAGGTTTCACCCATTCATGCATAATTAAACTCGTGGGCAAAAACATAATGAAATTCATCCATCATACCTCATACATTCAGATGATCCAAATTAAGAGCATAAAATCATGGGAATGAGGCAAACCTGATGGGAGAGACCGGTTGAAATCAAATGGCACGGCTGGGTTTGCAAGGCAATGTTAGGGTTTGCGTGAGATGAGAGTGTGTGAGTCAGATTGAATTTTTCAGAGCTGCCTGGGGGTTGCTCTGAGTTCTCTGTCAGGTTTCTCTTCAGGTTTTGTCCAGGGTTTTGTTCCAAGGAAACCTCGGAGTATTTTGCTTCTCTTCCTTTTTCTGTCTGATCTCCCTCTTTTATAACCTGATTTTCATGGCTTTGTGGGCTCAAATGAGAGAGGGCCAAGTCCAAGTTTTTCTATTATATTTTATTTATTTATTTTATTATTATTTTTATTTATTTATTTTTTTGTAAAAAATTATTTTATTTTTTTTTAAAGTTTCTTTGATCTAATTCTGATTGACATGATGAAATGCAATATGAAATGCTAAATGAATGCATGAATGAGGAGGGCAAATTTTGGGGTGTTACAATTGCCCCTATTCAATCATCAGCTAACCCGAGTAGGATGAAAGCAAACAGCTTATCAGAAAAACGGGGTGAGCTGTGATTGAATACCAAAGACAGACCAAAAATTTGCGCTCCGAGAACACCACAAAAACGCGGAAATACGCCGCGCTGTTTATTTTTCTCCCGATCCTCTGGCTAGATCTGAATCAGTCTTCTGGCTTAATCTGGAGTTTCGATCCTCTAGCTGAACCTACACTCAAATTAGTCCTCTGGTTGGATATTAATTTTGATCCTCGGGCTGGATACGATTTTGATCTTCTGGCTAGATCTTCTTCGATCTTCTGGCTAGATCTCCTTCGTTTCGATTCTCTGGCTGAATCTATTTCCTTTGATTCTCTGGCTGAATCTACTTCGATCTTCTGGCTAGATCTGGATTGTTTTAATGATAAATTCCCATCATTAGGATCCCGCATCTGAGGCATGCGCTGGTTGACCCTCTTTTGAAATCTACACCCAACCTTCATATTAGATATGCAGCTTCGAGAATATTCCACTTTTGGGCTTCGTACATATTCTTCGGGCTAGAACATGTTGTAACGACTCCTCAATTAGACTTGGGCTTGCTGGGGAAATAAAGCTTGTAGGCGACTTCACTGGGGAATCTTCAAAATGACCCTCAGGCTGGATCACTGGAACACGATTCTCAGGCTGAATCTTCGAAATGAACCTCAGGCTGGATCACTGGAACACGATTCTCAGGCTGAATCTTCGAAATGACCCTCAGGCTGGATCACTGGAACACGATTCTCAGGCTGAATCTTCAAAATGAACCTCAGGCCGGATCACTGGAAAACGATTCTCAGGCTGAATCTTCGAAATGACCCTCAGGCTGGATCACTGGAAAACGATTCTCAGGCTGAATCTTTGAAATGACCCTCATGTTGGATCACTGGAAAACGATTCTCAGGCTGAATCTTCAAAACGACCCTCAGGCTGGATCACTCACGCTTGATCCTCTGGCTGGATCTCATGACCTTGGTTGTAAAGTAATTCTTCAGTCTGCTTGGAAGAACCTGTTTATCAGCTTATGTGTATGCTTGATATGATATGCATGCAAATGAAAATGTTATGCATGGTGTAAAAAGAAATCTGCTTGGGGAAGCAAACTCCGGTAGGGAACAGATCGCTGTATCAATCCTTGAATGCTCTGTGGGGAATGATCCGTCTGTCGGGACCAATGAGCCACCAAAAATTAATTGGCTGCTTGAAAAGTTGACCTTGCGGGGGGAGTATCAACTATGGAAACTTTGTTCGGCGAGGCTCTGTGAGGAGAGTCTGTGGGGAAAACACTTCCTGGGGAAATGTCGTAGGAAACGACCTTTGCTGGGGATATGAACTTGCTAATCGCCCTCAAGCTAAGGATTAACAAATCTGTTAAAAATAATCTGTTGGGGAATGAGATGAACATTGGGAACACCACCCTCTCATCTGTTGGTTATGCAACCACTCCACTGTTGCTAGGAAGATACAGTCTGACACTGTCAACTCCGCTAGGGATATATAGTCTGGATACTGTCAATTCTGCTGGGGAACATGCTCTGCTGAGGAGAGACTTTGTCAACCGCTTGGGGATGAGGATTCACGACTTGGCATCCGGTTCCTGTGACCTGCAACCAAAAATACACGTATGCCTCGGGGGAATTACTCGGTTTGAATTCACCGTCCGGGATTAAGCACATTCAAAGCAATTTTAAATGTTTTCCTGTGCAAATCATCTGCAAAAGCCACCATTATGTTCATATGCAATATGTTTTATCAAAAATTCGGACATTTTTGCAAACAAACTGATAAATGAAAAATAAAGAGGCTCTTTAACTGAATTATTCGACTCTTACTGGGGAGAAAATTTGTGCCAGGAATAGGCGAGGGTATCAGGAAGCTGATCCCTGAAAAGAGGTGATCGCTATAAAAAGAGAACTATCCTAATGGCAATGGGGATACGGGGTCCCACCGAGTTTCGACTCTGCTATGGCTCGTATGTCCTCAAGACGCTCTGCTCATCTTGCTTTCTGAAGTGGATGATTAGTCGATCTTTAACCTTGGAAGATTGTCGGAATGAATGAAACGGTGATATAACACTGATGAACTCAGATCACAGTCATTCGCTTATTCCCTAACTTTTGCCTGGAGCGCCCCCTTTTCGGGTTTTCAATCCACCGGGATACCCATTTTTGCCTGAGCCGCCCTTTTGGGTTTTCGACTCACCGGGTGTACTCTTTTTTATATCCCTGATTTTTGCCCGAACCTCTTTATTCTTTTTTTTTGGTTCGTCGGGATGCCCTTTTTTTGCCTGGACTATTCTTTTTATCGTCCAGCGGGTCTATTTTAAGCGAAGTATTTTTTTTAACTGCGTCTGAGTTAATAGGGGACGGGAATCCTTCGCCATCCATGGTTGTTAGCATCAAAGCTCCGCCATAGAAAATCCTTTTAACCACGTACGGACCCTCATAGTTCGGTGTCCATTTGCCCCTGTGATCTGTGTTGGGAGGAAGAAATCTTTTGAGTACCAATTCACCGACTTGATACCCCCGAGCGCGCACTTTCTGACCAAATGCTTTCTTCATTCGTCTCTGACCGAGATACGTCAATTCTGGGTACGTAGTTCCAGCATAACACCTTAATCATCGAAGACAAGGTAAACAAAGCATCAGCAAATTGGTTTTCTTCAAAAGAAAGTCAACAATCTTTTCGTGTAGTCTCTGTAAGGAGCCAAATGAGGCTGAGGTGTATACCATTTCCCGTTGGTTTGATTGATGACCAAAGTTGAATCCCCGTATACATCCAGGGTTTTAATCTGTATATTGACGGCTTCCTCAAGTCTTAGGATACAAGCTTCGTATTCGACTTCATTGTTGGTGCAGGGAAAAGTTATTCTGGCACAAAATGGCATATGAACCCCCTCTAGTGTGATCAACACTGCACCAACTCCGCGACCATTGACGTTGACCGCTGTAGCACCTCAAATTTGCACCTCCCATTTGTACATACATTTTCATTTTAGGTCATTAACATTTGCATTGTTCATTGCATTAGTCCACCAAGTCATCAGGCAAGACTGGTCAGGAGATTCAGTTGTGCAAGCAAGCAAGTGCACTTTCTATGGAATCAAAGCCCTAGGGTTGGTTCAATGAGTTCATATGACTTAAGGATCATTTTGAAGTGATGTGGTCAAGTGTTGGATGCTCAAGGCTCATCAGTCAATGATCAATTCATCTGAAACCCTAGAAAGTCAACCAAAGTCAAATGTAAGTTCAATCATGGATTTGGAGGTGGGAGATGGTTAGAGAGGTCTCATTCATGTCCATGCAAGTCTCATTTGACATTTCGAACATCAACAATGAAGGATTTAAGGTCAGTTGAAAACTTTCCAAAAATAGTAAGTGACCTGTAATTTGAAATTGCCAAAAATGGAAAGGTTTTCTCCTCAAGATTACATCATCAAGAAAGCTTCAAATGAAATTTTATCCAACATGAAAGTTGAAGCTCTTTCTCTCCCATTTCAAAAAAGTCCAAGATCATCAATTTCTCATGTGTGGTTAAGGAGATATGATCAAAACATGGCCAAGTGAATTTGAACTTCAAGAATGCATAACTTTCACACCAAATGTCCAAATGGAGTGGCTCTTTTTGCAAAATTCTTCTCTTGACTTCTACTATCCAAATCATGCATTGCATTTCATGAAATATCATCATATGAACATGTGCCAATCCACTTGATTTTTGGAGGGAATTTTCAAAGTTTAAAATTGGCTAATTGTTGGAACTTTCTACCATTGCTAATAGCTCCAAAATGCATTTTTAAGTGAAATTGGATCAGCCACGTGCACTGTTCATCCATGATATTCATGCCAAGGGTGAATTGGACATTTTGCATTTGCACCTTGTTTTCACTAATCCATTTGCCATGAGCTTAAACATGATTAGGGAAGTGATTAAGAGGGAGTATATAACATAAATCATAACAGAATTCTGCTAACAACACTTCATTTTTTCAGATCTAGATCTAGAATACAAAATTTCTCTCTCAAATTTTCTTCCATTTTCTTCATTTCCATTCCAATTTCTTGCTTAATGCTTGTTGTTGAGTTGATCTTGAGCAGGATCCTCCATAGAAATAGTGGAATTCGTGCAAGGTGGAAGCATTTGAAAAGCTTGAAGTAATCATGGCAGATCCAAATTCATGCAAGTTCGTGTGCAATTGAGCTGAACTTTTACCTCCAAGCATTCATACAAGATGTGTGGAAGAACATTGAAGCATCACAAGACTCGAATTCATCAAAAATCCAGCTCTGTTCATCAAAGAGGTTCCAATTCGACCTCTTATTTTCTTAAAATTATTATGCTAATATGATAGATCCTTGAATACTGAGTGTTATGAGCTTTGAATCGATGATTTTCGTGCAAAATTGATGGAGATATGGTTGTTTAAAGTTTTTGATGTTGAATCTTCTTTCACTCGATCCGTGCGTGTTGTTATGTTTCTTGTTGATTTGATCATGTATTCATGTTGTATGTTAGAAGATCTTTACAATGATATACGCCTTGCTGATTTCTGTGCACTTTGGAAAATTTCTGGAAATTTGATGATGAAGATCATGAAGATCTTCATCGTGTTCATATCACCTGCGTTTTTCCTGCGGATTTCGCTACAGCCTTCATGCGTTACCTGCGAAATTAGCTGCCAGTTCATATGGTTTCCTGCGGATTTCCCTTTCCATTTCCCAGCGTGTGCATGCATGTGTTTAGGGTTTTAATGAAACGGTGCGTTTCATGTTGGCGCGCTTGGCTTTTAAATGTGTACTCTGTTCGAACCTTGGCTCCAGCATTCTTCCATTTGGCTTCATTTATTTTTTTCCCATATATTCATATGCTATGCTTTCATCATTTTTAATTTTTTCTTCATCTTCATAAATCCATATTAAATTGAAAATAGCTCCCAAAAATATGATGATTTTTGTGTTATGGAAAATTTTGTTTCTAGTTTTTTTTGGATATTTTTTCACGAATTGTGCATGGCTGGTTTATACCTGATGCTAGAGAATGTTAACATGTATCAGATTGTGTACCTTGCTTGCCATATCTTTTGTGAAATGATGAGTTTTAATCCAATGCTTTTGAAATTTTGCATGATTAAACTAGACATCTTGATGGACATTTTGGTGTTGAGTTTGCATTTTTATCATTTGTGGTTGCTGAGATATGCTCATGTTAATTTGGGTGTGACAATGTGTGTCACCCCTTTGCTTGCTCAACTTGATAAATTTCTTTGCCATGCCAATTAAATTCCAAATGATGTGATTTTTTGTATGATGCTTCTTCTGGATGTTGTGATTGATCATGATTTTTTGTGGATTTTTTGGATTCATTTCTGATTTTTTTGATATTTTTCTTGCTGGATGATCATTTGTGCACCTTTGAATAGTCTTGAACTTAAATGATTTGTGAAATGATGGTTGTTTATCATATGGATGTGGAATTTTGCACATTGTTTCTAGACATGTTAAAGTTTGTTTTGGATTTGATTGGAGGTCTTTACCATGTTCCAATTCTGTTTTAGGCTTGTGCTAAGTTGATGTATCAAATTGTGTCCCATTTGAGCTTGTTTTGGGTGCCTTGACTTGATGAATTTGATTGCCATGCCTAATGCTGCTCAATTGCTCTAATTTTTTGTGTGATGACCATGTTGTGTGTTCTGTTTAGCCATGATTTTTCTTGAGATTTACTGAACCATTTTTGAATTGATGTGCATTTGTTCATTTTGTTGCCTCAATGTGCTTTCAACTTGCATGCCTTGCCATGATTGATTTGTGAAATGAATTTGGTTGATGCTATTGACATGAGACCTTTTGGATTGTGCTCTTAATTGCTTGATGTTGATTCATATTGAATTTCATGTTCTGTTTTGAATTATTTCTCCCTCTTTGACCCTAGGCCTTGTCCTAGTGGTTTGCCTCAAATGTTTGAGCTTTGGTTTCAGGTTAAAGAAGCACATTGCCTTAAGTGAAGTGGTTCACTCATTTGGATGGATTATTTGGTTGATGTTGGCTAATCTTGACTTGTTGTGTAGGTTGATTGTAGCTCATTTAAGTTTGAGCTTGTGCCTTGCACATTGTTGCATTGCTTGTTTGACTGTGTACTGTTGACTGTTGACTATTGGTTGTCTGTTTGATTTTTTGACTTGTATACTGATTGAGTTAGATTTTTTTCAGGTACATTAGTTGCTTAAGTTAATTGTGAACTTGCTTTTGCTTTGCTTGGTTGCATAAGCATTGAGGTATAACTTCTCTGACTTCATGTAGTCTGGAAGACCTGTCCTGTTACTTGGGTAGGCACCTGTCTGAAGTCCTCCTTAAGAGGCAATGCTTGTGTTTGTTTATTTTTTGTGCCAAGCAGGAAAAGACCTATATGAGGCAATTGGCAGATATAAGAGATGTGCAATCCATCTCCTACTATTCAGTGTGTCATCCCTCTGCTCACATTACATGTTGATGCATTGTGGATATTAATCCCAAGATCTTTGTTGTGTCAGTCATATGTGGAGAAGAGTTTTAACTTTCTGAACTCCCACACTTTCATTTGTCTGAAGCTCTCCCAGGCCAGGGATAAGAGTTGTGAGGTCTTACCCTCACTTCCCATTTCATCTGCTTCACCCTAACTCTCAATGTTAGGGTTAAGAGCTAACATCACCCTGTTACAGTGGCTTGTTTGTCGAGGTTGACATGACCCCTTGACTAAAGCCTAGCCTTGTTTGAGCCCCTCTGTTTGTATATAGTGTGTGTGCTTGCTCTTGTGCTTGTGTGACTTTGCTTGTGCTGTTTAGGATAGCTTGCTCCCTGTGCAAGTTAGATAGAAACTTCAACCTAGGACCATGGTGAATTTGCATGATAACTATTAGGCTCGAGTTAGTCTCCCTTCTAGTTTATCATTTCCCAGTCTCTAGTTAGGTTAGAAGTTCTTTCCCTGCGTAGGGGAACTACGTCGCCCTGATCCTCATACCAGATGAGGTACGTAGGCAGGAGATGAGTTGATCTCTCCGGGCGCCCTTTTGTTTTGTTTGTGTGAGTTGTTTCTCCTTTTCTGGTTGGAGTCCGATGTAAGTCCAGCGATTGGCATTCGGTTTCCAGTTTCTTTGTTGGAGTCTGACGTAAGTCCAACGATTGGCAGTTGGTTTCCTGTGTGTGTTTGTTGGTTCGGAGTCTGATGTAAGTCCAGCGATTAGCATTCGGTTTCCATGTTTTCCTGTTTGTGCGGAGTCTGACGTAAGTCCAGCGATTGGCAGTCGGTTTCCTATATGGTTTTGTTTGGCGTGCGTTAGCCAAGCTATGAGTGCTCTGATTCTTCTTTAGTCCGAGAAGATACGTATGCATAGGATGCGACATCCTAGCGAGCACGTTTCCCCCTGTCCCGAACTACGTCGACTCTGATGTCTGTGCCTGACAGACTACGTAGGCCCAGGATGCGATATCCTGCCGAGTTAGTTTCTTTTGTTTTCTGTGTCTCTTTTCAGCCAGTGTTTGATGTTTGTGAGCAGTTTTTAGCAACCTTTATCCTTCCTTTTGTGCGTGGATCCCGTCGAGTACGACGGATGCGTAGGGGTGCTAATACCTTCCCTTCGCATAACCGACTCCCGATCCCATCTCTCTTTGGTCGCGAGACCATGTCTTTTCCAGGTTTACTTCGAGCGTTTCCTTTCCCTTTTTTGGGATAAATAACGCACGGTGGCGGCTCTGTTGTTTCGTTTTCCCGCCGGTTTTTCGCGTAATGCGACAACCGCCCCATCAAACATCATAATCCATTTGGATTCAGGGTCAGACCCCTCCTCCGGGAGTGGTTCCTCTCAATCTTTCGATTTGAGAAACATGATGTCCTCATCAGGAAAGTCAAACCTCATAGGTTGGTAATCATCAATCGGTTGCTCTGCAAGATAGTCTGACAAGACTCTTCCCTTGATGGCTTTTTGTGAAGTGTATTGGATGTCATACTCTGTCAGTATCATTTGTCACCTAGTAACCTTTCCGGTAAGTGTTGGCTTTTCAAAAATATACTTGACTGGATCCATTTTTGATATCAATAGAGTCGTGTGAGTCAACATATACTGTCTTAGTCGGCGAGCAGCCCATGCCAAAGCGCGACAAGTTTTCTCGAGCAATGAGTATCTTTGTTCACAGTCGGTAAACTTTTGCTAAGGTAGTATATTGCATGCTCTTTTCGACCTGACTCGTCATGCTGACCGAGCACACAACCCATTGACCTTTCTAACACAGTCAAGTACATGATCAACGGTCTTTCCTCTCGGCCTGTAGACTTGCCCCGATCTTGATCTCTTTCTT
The DNA here is from genome assembly GCF_024323335.1 of Lathyrus oleraceus. Lineage (NCBI taxonomy): Eukaryota > Viridiplantae > Streptophyta > Magnoliopsida > Fabales > Fabaceae > Lathyrus > Lathyrus oleraceus. The sequence continues at coordinate 161,512,431 of NC_066579.1, read as the reverse complement.
GTCGTCTTCGGTACCAATGTTGATGGTCTCAACCACCTCATAATAAGGTGTGATAGCTCGGTCCTCCTGTTTCAACAACCTGGCTAACTCCTTAGACAATTCACAATCTTCCTCAACCCCTTTTTCGGCTTGATAGATAGGATTGTCGAAGTCATACTTGGCCATAGCAGTGTCGTTAGCAGTGAGATCCGGGTGATCAGTTTTACGAGGTGTTTTTTTGGAAAGAAAAACGAAAAAGAAACATGAAAAAGAAACATTGTCGTTTTGTAAAAGTAAAAATAATTGAAAGAAAGAGAACACAAAATTGTTTGCAAAAGCTGTCCTTTGTTGATGATGAAAATAATTGCGAAATGTAACTAAATGGATGGCCCTACAGATGAGTCATTACACCTTGGTCAAAGTGTAAGACTTTGTTATGCATGTGATAAAAGGAAAACAATAAAAGTTACTCCTTCAGTAGAGTAAACCGGACGACTTTTTCAGACGACCAATTGTCGAGCTTTTCTCCTGGGACACACATGCGAATCCAGCTATCTAAGTCACAGTCGCTGTTAGCCTTGTCTTCATCTACAGCATTGACGGTGTGGGGAGAAACCAAACCCCTGCTGGAGAAAGTACCGACTTCATTCTTCTGAGATCCCAGAGCATACCCCAATCCAAACTTGTCTTCTTTGATGACTGGCTCCACAAATTTTCCCCAGCCTTGGGCATTACCAGCTTTAACCACTTCGACAGCTTGCTTGTATGAAGAGATAGAAGTCCCGACCTTCTCAAACTCAGGTGAAAAGACAGCTTCTGGCGCGACCTCATTGATGTTTATGGCTTCGAAGCCCTGACACAGCGTCTCGTGCATCTCGCCGTCCATCTCTACATACTTAAATGTAGACAGGTGGCTAACAAAAATATCCTCTTCACCACAGACAGTGACGACCTGACCTTCTAGTTCATATTTGAGCTTCTGGTGGAGGGTAGAAGTAACAGCACCGGCAACATGAATCCAAGGCCGACCTAGCAGACAACTATATGCAGGCTGGATATCCATCACATAAAAGGTACTCTTGAGTACCTGCGGTCCAATCTTAACTGGCAACTCAACTTCGCCAAAGACAGCTCTCTTAGAGCCATAAAAAGCCCTCACAACTAAGTTACTTGGCCTCAGGATGGTGTCATCGCAATCCAACTTCATTAAGGCTTTCTTTGGAAGAACATTCAGAGAAGAGCCTGTATCAACCATAACATGGGAAAGCATCACCCCTTTGCACTCCATTGTGATATGCAAGGCTTTGTTGTGATTCCTGCCCTCAGATGTCAGGTCATTATCAGTGAAACCTAGCCCCCGGCTAGCGTTTACATTGGAAACTACCGACTCCAGCTGGTTAACAGATATCTCCGGTGGAACATAGGCCATATTCAGTACTTTCAACAAGGCTGCTCTGTGCGCCTCAAAGCACAGCAATAGTGACAGAATGGAGATCTTTGAGGGTGTCTGATTTAGCTGGTCGACTACCTTGTAGTCACTTTTCTTGATAATCCTCATAAACTCATCCACTTCCTTCTCGAATGCGATCTTAGGAGGATCTTCCTCAGTAGTAACCTCTTTGGCGACCATCTGTTTCCCTTTAGCCTTGGCAGCTGCCTCGGCTTTAGTATTCGCGTGTAATGTTGATGGTGCAAATAGGCGTCCACTGCGAGTGAAGCCACCAACCCCTCCAACATTGTCTACAGCGGAGCTGCCAATGTCAATGTCTTCTTTGTTAACTTTTTACCCCTGGCAGTAGATATCAGCCCCATAGTGCCACGGGATAGCACTGTCTTTCTCATATGGAACGGGTCCTGGTATTGTGATGGTGATCGGACCAACCAAAGTCGGTTGAGGGCTGTCAGAGTAAATTGCAACTGGTGCTGAACTTTCGATGTTCACCGCTGCTGGTTCTGTACTTTTTGGGAAATATATTGTTGTCGGAGCGAGTCTCTCGGGAACATATATTTCTTCAGGAGTGAAATAAAACGTCACCGTCGATACATCATTCTTCACTGGATGGGCCTGATCGAACTGAAGACAACCTTCATCTATCAGTTGCTAAATACCCCTTCTCAAACTGTCACATCCATTTTCGGCAGCTTGACAATTTCTGCATTCTTCCCCACAGCCCGGGAAAATCTGTCCTTTCAGAAGTCGGTCTTTAACCACCAATAGCGAAGTCTTCACCTTAGTCACATCAGAAACCAAATTCAAAGTTTCCCCACTATCAACAACATTAATCCTCTGCCCACCGTGAGTCGGCATCGGGTTCTGGATAACATTAGGCACCGGAGTAAAATTGATAGCCTGGGCATCTCTCAAATCTTGTACCTTTAACTGGAGAGCCTTGCAATTTTCTGTAGTATGGCCAGGTGCGTTGGAGTGAAAATCACATCTGGCGTTGACATCATAACCTCTAGGCAAATTATTGGGATCGATTGGTGGGGCCAGAGTTCTCAATGTAACCAGATTCATGTCAATCAGCTTGGGAAGTAATACTGAATAAGGCATTGGGATTGGCTCGATGACCCGGTCCGTCTGCCTTGGACGTTGTTGATAGTGTCTCTGCTGACCCGGATTACCTCCTTGTTGTTGATTGTTGTACCTGGGTTGTTGTTGCGGATGATATTGCGGTTGAGGAACAGGTGTTGGAATAGTGACTACGGCCACTTGATCTTGATAGTAATTAGGGCGTCCTCTACCCCTGCCTCTGCCGGCATACACAACGCTTGCCTCGCCTTCTTTTCTTCGCTGACCGTTACCGGCAAACGGTCTCTTGGGACCTGATGAGTTGGAAGCACTATTGTCTTGAATTTGGCCCATCTTCAACAGACTCTCGATTCTTTCTCCAGCAATTACTATCTCTGCAAAGCTGATTGACGGGCAAGCAGCCAATCTCTCAATATAATTGCCTTGAAGAGTGATCATGAACATGTTCGCCATCTCCCTTTCAGACATAGGGGGTTGGACGGACGCAGCAATCTGTCTCCAACGCTGAGCATACTCTCTAAAGGTTTCCTTGGCAGTCTGAGACATACCTTGCAACAAGGTCCGATTTGGAGCCATGTCCAAGTTGTATTGATATTGCTTGACAAAAGCCTCTGCCAAGTCTTTCCAGCTCTTGATGGTAGTACGAGACAAATGAGAATACCATTCACGAGAAGCTCCAGTTAGGTTGTCTTCAAAATAGTACATCCACAGCTTTTCATCTTCCGTGTGAGCTCCCAACCTTCCCAGATAAGATTGGAGATGAGTGCGTGGGCAAGAAGCCCCGTTGTATTTCTCAAAAGTAGGGGGTTTGAACTTGTGAGGAATCCTTACTCCCTGAACCAGACCAAGATTTGTGACATCAAAGCCTAAGGAATTTTGAGACTCCAAAGATTTGAGCTTCTTAGCAAGCTCATATATACGGCGAGTGGTCTCGAGGGCCTCGTCGTGCAAAGAAAATTGATCATACTGATAATCTTCAGTAACGGGGCGCCCGTTAATCCGAATTCCTTGATTCACATTGTACCTTCCGCCAATACCATTTCCAACATTCCTTGTATTGCCAACATTACCCGGGTTTCCATCAGCATTTGCGTTACCCGCGTTACCAGTGTTCACAGGGTTATCAGCGTTCCCAGGGTTACCATGGTTTCCCTCAGCATTTGGTATCTCCACCTCCGGATCGGGTCTCGGTTGCTCAACCAATTCCCTTAGCTTTTCCTGGCCTTCTGCCATACCAGTCATCAATGTCATGAACTGATCCATCCTTTCACACATATCAGCCAGCTCTTTCTATACTTGGTCCATCGCTAGCTGTGGACGATTTTCCTTTGTCGGATACCTGTGGACTCGCTTGGGACCAATAACTGCCTGATACAGGGAACAAACATTAGACACTGCGGTGACACCTGCAAAACAGACAAGGGTTAATATGCATGGTATGCGATGCACTGCTTGTTCAGTTTTAAGGCACCCCCGTTTTGAAAGGGAATACCCTGCAAATGAATAAGCATGAGATGTTGGATGCAAATATGCAGATGATGTTATGCAATGCAAAGGCATGTCAATCAGAATTGATGGATCCGCTTGAACATCTGTCAGGTTGCACTGCCTGGAGAGAAATTCACTGAGGAATGTAATACAAGACCAAAACTCTGCTCCAGAAAACCGGGTTGGTTGGAGGTTTAGGTTTCCTGAATTTAGCCCGCCCCTCACTGGTAGGTTCTAAGAACAGAAGTTCGTCAGCTTCAGCCCTTCAGTCGCGAATAATACGTTTACCACTGAAGGTTTGGTATTATTACGGGACAAAAGACCTCCATTGACTCCCCTCAACAGGACATCCTAATAGCAAGTTCCCAGTCTCGAGATCCTCGGATTGAGCAGCGAGAATGCGCCCACCAGAGCTAACATAATCACGTCTCGGAGGAGAGGCCTCGACTGAGTTCTCGGGTAATGGTCACCAGAGTCGACGATTTCTAGAGGAACATCCTGCCGTTACGGAACACCCGTAAGATATAATATATCCAAAAGAAACCTCGTTTGGGTGTGGTTCTTCACGAACGACTTAACGTAGCAACACGCCACGCAAGCCTCATGATTATCCACTCTAAAACCTGTGTGTACACTCAAGCCTGGGTAATGGGCTTATCTCTCATAGAACACCCCATCCCAACAAACAAACAAACAAACAGATCCAACAGATACAACAGATGCATGCAAGCAGGTAAGCAAATAAATGTACAAAAGCATGAACACCCAATAAACAAGAAATCACACAAGCTAGGAAGGACTCGTTTAGGGAAGATGGACCAGCAAGAGGTCAACTTCTTAGTGTCCCCAGCAGAGTCGCCAGCTGTCGCAACCTGAAAAATACAGTGCGCGAAAAAACAATCGGCGAAAGAAAATAATAGAAGAGTCGCCACCGTGCGTTATTCATCCCAAAGGAGGGAAAGGAAACGCTCGAAGTAAACCTGAAAAAGAAAAGGACAAGACGGGGTCTCGCAACCAAATCTTGGGTTCGGGAGTCGGTTATGCGAAGGGAAGGTATTAGCACCCCTACGCATCCGTAGTACTCTACGGGATCCACTTTTGTAGTTCTTGTCTAAAGGGTGTGAGTTTATCTTGTGTTGTTTACCAAAAAAAAGGTTAAATGAAAATGACTCGCGCGGATGTCGCATCCACTGCATACGTATCTCATCTGAACATGAGAATCAGAGTCTTCGTAGCTCGGCTGACCTATGGGTTGGGGGGATGTGCTCGCTAAGACATCGCGTCTTATGCCTACGTATCTCATCTGGCCTGAGAATCAGAGCAAAACGTAGTTCGGCTAACTATGGGGTTATGGATTGGGTTTTGGACGAACGGCGTCACTACGCAATCTACCGGATGCTCGACCTTTGGAGACTTACTCGCCTGTAGTAGAAGGAGTTAACGTGTTGCTTTGGGTTTTAGGGTTTGGGATGCTCAAGGGCAAAAAGGCAGTCCTTGACGAAGGAACCACGCTACCTGCAGGGATACGAACACATACAAAACAAACATGTATAAAGTAAATGTGCCAACAAGGGGCTCAGAAGTAAATAAACAAAAGAAAACAAATGCCTCCTATCGAGGTCTTCCAGCTAAGAAAGCGATAAAATGCGGAAAAGAGGTAAAAGTACCACACGGATAAAGATCCGAAGTAACAGCAATTAAAGGAGTAAGAAACCCAGGGATCTCCCAAGCTAATGCCATCAAAGAAAGGTGAGTCAGTACAGGTAATCGGAATGAACCTCCAGTGGGTATCCCACAAATAAAGTGGGAAAACCACGCAAACCATCTCTGCAAGAGTCTGTGAGCCCTCACAAAAACTCAACAAAAGGGTTAGTGAAACACGATAAGCATTTTTTTCATGGATAACAGTATGGTTTCAGAAACCTCAAACCCTGTGGCATACATTTCAGAAATCATGTGATTAAACATTCAAGGCATAGGTTTCACCCATTCATGCATAATTAAACCCGTGGGCAAAAACATAATGAAATTCATCCATCATACCTCATACATTCAGATGATCCAAATTAAGAGCATAAAATCATGGGAATGAGGCAAACCTGATGGGAGAGACCGGTTGAAATCAAATGGCACGGCTGGGTTTGCAAGGCAATGTTAGGGTTTGCGTGAGATGAGAGTGTGTGAGTCAGATTGAATTTTTCAGAGCTGCCTGGGGGTTGCTCTGAGTTCTCTGTCAGGTTTCTCTTCAGGTTTTGTCTAGGGTTTTGTTCTAAGGAAACCTCGGAGTATTTTGCTTCTCTTCCTTTTTCTGTCTGATCTCCCTCTTTTATAACCTGATTTTCATGGCTTTGTGGGCTCAAATGAGAGAGGTCCAAGTCCAAGTTTTTCTATTATATTTTATTTATTTTTTTATTATTATTTTTATTTATTTATTTTTTTGTAAAAAATTATTTTATTTTATTTTTTCGTTTTTTTTTCATTTTTTTTTTTTTTTTTTTTTTTTTTAAAGTTTCTTGGATCTAATTCTGATTGACATGATGAAATGCAATATGAAATGCTAAATGAATGCATGAATGAGGAGGGCAAATTTTGGGGTGTTACAGGAGGCTGACCTCGATGAAGCTGAATGGGTTCAATCACGGTATGACCAGCTAAATCTGATCGAAGAGAAACGTTTGACGGCCGTTTGTCATGGTCAGTTGTACCAAAGACATCTCAAACGAGCTTTTGATAAGAAAGTCCTTCCTCGTGAGTACCACGCAAGGGAACTCGTGCTCAAAAGGTATTTTGCCATTCACTCAGACCCACGAGGCAAATGGACTCCCAACTATGAGGGACATTTCGTCATCAAGAAGGCCTTCTCAGGTGAGTCTCTAATCCTCACAAAAATGGATGGGGAAGACTTGCCATCGCCAGTGAATGCAGACATAGTCAAAAAATATTATGCCTAAAAAGAAATGACGAAAGCCTGCTTGATTAATCTTCGCAAGATCAATCTAGGAAAAAATGGCTATCCCGATGGACCAAAAAATGAATTGTCCATGCAAAAGTTAGGGAACAAATATAAAGCTCGCTAAGTCGAAAACCCGAAAGGGAGACTTAGGCAAAAAAGAGCATCCCGGTGGACGAAAAGAATGAAAATGTCCAAGAAAAAGTTAGGGATAAAGGCATTTGCTATGATCCTCGAGCCCATCACGCTACAAGCTAGATATCAGACGATCAAAGATCAATCCAATCATCGTCAGTCGATGCAAGGTCTCGGAATTCAGATTCTACAGTAGACTAAGGGCAATGTTGTAATCAATGGAAAATATATATACAAAATATTTCTCATTGCCATTTCATTTATTTTTCAATTTTTGCAACATCCTCATCAAGGGTGTCTGCATCTTTGTACACACCATATGTACAGCTTCACATCAATAAAATTCAGTTCATTCCATCAAATATACTTCTTCTTCTGTGTTTTGATTGCAGAATAACTAATTTATCTTAATTGCATAATGCCTTAAAATTTTGGAGAATAATAAAAGCTACACTAAAGGGAAACACTATGCATTACTGTAAAATCCCGATAAACTGGAAGAATGACTAATAGCCTAAAAATGGTTTTGCTTGAACACCTGCGACATCCATTTGGCTGCCCTGTTGATTTCGGTGTCCCGATATTCTCCAACAGGTAGATGATTCCTTAACAGCGGCATTGATGCATGGATCTCTCACAACCTCCACTTTCCAATCTTCGATGACGAGTTGGAGTTCCCATAGTAATAAAGAATCACATCCCCTATAAATGACCAACACCTAACCAAATAAACGAATGTGCACACATCATGAAAATAAAGCATACATCATGCACCATGCATATCATACTCTCCACCATGATATCCCACACACCTCAAAGACACGTTCAATCAAATTTTAGATACGTTGTTATTTAATCCTCTTCCACCTCGAATACCTGAAAAGCATCCGCAATTCCCGTATTCAGGTTCAAGAAGATTAAATAAGGGCAACTGTTGTACCCTAAAATTTTCCCTCCCATTTTCTTCATATTTCCATCTAACCATTTGACTAGGGTTCATTTGCATGCATTAATAACTCATGCATAAGCACCATTCATTACCATGGGTTCCAAGTGTTTGACTTGCAGGGTTTTGGTTTGTTTGCACAATAACTGGAAATGCTTGGTTTGGACTTGTACCAAGGCACAGAGGCCCCCAAAACCCTAATCTCATGTGATCTCAGTGTATTGCACTCAGACTCCTGGGTTTGGTATTTTCATTTTGTCCCTTGGGTGCTCGAGTCTATTGTTCATAATTCGAGTACTTGGTCTCATAACTCTCATCCATCTTCATTCATTCACTTGATCATTGTCACACCAATATTGTATAGTCCATAGGTTCATGTTTCTCGCTTTATGTGTCAATCATAGATTTTGGGTTTGAGTTTATGGTCATGATCATGTATTAAGTTAAGTCTTTCATTCAATGGGTCAATTCCATTCGTTTTCATCACTAAAACATCCACTACATACAAAAAAGGATGCAAAAAAGGTATAATACATTGCAAAAACTCATTTTTGGAGGTTTCAACTCTGTGAGTCGACTCATAACTCGGCGCAAAACCCTCCGGTCCGAACAGGTTGACTCAATTCTGGGAAACTTGAGTGAGTCGACTCACTCACTCCTCACGTCGACTCATTCTCCTTCTTTCTTGAACCTTGCCCCCTCGGGTCCGAACAGGTCGACTCCCAGGTCGACTCAATTCTGGGAATTCCTGATTGAGTCGACCCACCCACTCCTTGTTGGTGTAAGCCCTAGAGGCCAATACTTTTGGTACTCGTATCGAAATATTTATTAATAATAAAAGGCATTTTCTTTATTATGGTTGATTAATAAAGTCCATGGAATAGATAGTCCGTTTAATGTATTAAGTGTGACTTAATCATGAGAGCACATTAAACATAAGGACACTATTCTTAAAGTATCCGTAGTCGAGCTTTAGTGTGAAGTGGGATAACATTAAAGCATTAAGACTATTATGTTTGTAGACTGATGATCACATCTCACGCATCATGGATAAAGAGTTATTAAGTCTTAAACGTATTAGGAGTAATATTTATATCGGATTGACCCGCTATGAGAATACTATATAGAAATTTATGCAAAGTGTCATAAGTTATTCTCATGGTGATAATAGTGTATACCACTCTTCGACCTGAAACCACTATGGATTCTAGATGCAGAGTTGAGTGCTTTGTTGCTGATCCAACGTTGTCCGTAATTGGATAACCATAAAGACAGTTGATGGGTACTCCACAAAGCATGCTGAGGGACATGAGTGTCCTAGATGGAATTTGCCCATCCTGTGTAACAGGATAAATGTCTATGGGCCCAATATTGAACTGGACAAGGATGACACGGCCTATACCTTGTGTTCAATATAGACATAAGGGCAAAGGGGTAATTATACACATAATTATTATCACAGGATGTTTTGTCATATCACATGACATTTTCGTGTCTTGGGTAGCAGGGATGTGTTGCTAGATACCGCTCACTATTTATTATGTTAAATGTGTGATTTAATATAATTGCCAACGTCACGAAAACCTACAGGGTCACACACAAAGGACGGATTGATGAGAGATAGAGTAATTAAGGAATATCGTAATGTACGGTGCCCTTAAGAGTAACTAAGGAACATCGTAAGGTACAGTGCACTTAAGTGGAATACGAAATATGGTAAGGTACCAAATACTTAAGTGATTTTGGCATATTATGAGATATGGGCAAAATGCACTTAAGTGGGCTTTTTAGCTTGAAGCCCACACATGTGGTTCTATAAATAGAACCCCTTGGGTAGAAGCATTGTCACTCCACAGACACTCCACTCAGATTGAAATTCAAGTAGAGACTTGGAATTTCGTTTCCCTCTCTCTCTCTCTCACTTAAAGCCTTCATTCATAACAGCTAGCACTGCAATTGAAGGAACTCGTTCGTGTGGACTGAGTAGAGACGTTGTCATCGTTCAACGTTCGTGGTCGCCCCGTGGATTTGTATCTGAGGTTTTGATCATTACAAGGGATCTGCACCAAAGGTCTGAATCACCACAAGAGGTAACGATTCTATCACTGATCATGCCCATTCGTAAGGAACACTAAATGGAGAAATTTTTAAATTCCGCTACGCCTTGGATGGCAATTCTCCTTCAGTGGTATCAGAGCCACTTACGAAACCATGAATCTGATAACTATTTTTGTTCTGTATTAATATGATTAAAGACAGAATGAATCAAAGATTAAATTGAGATGGATCAAGTTACATATATATGATATATGTAATCCTGATGCAAAATACATTATATATGATATAGTGTTCTCGTTTCGTTCATTCAAACACTCAATGATTGTTTTCCTTTGAGCGATCAATGGTCGTTTGCTTCTTGATCCGACATTAGTATGGTGAAGCAATGATGTGTTGATCAATCATACTGAATTAACAATCGAGATGTGTTTGACGGTCTGAAATTGGTGCATCAGGGTTAGTGACGGCATAAGGGTTGCGTTGTCAGAGAGTTATGTGATTGGGGTTTGACTGCACAAGAGTTGTGCTCTCTAAACACTTTTTGGAATAGTGTTAACCGGTTAACGCGTATGGTTAACCGGTTAACGCAACACGAAATAAAAAATTTTTGGTTTTCAAACAGTGTTAACCGGTTAACGTAAGACGGAAAACAGTTTTCCAAGACATTTTCAAACAGTGTTAACCGGTTAACGCATTTGGTTAACCGGTTAATGCAAGGCAGAAAACAATTTTTTTTTTAGATTTCAAACAGTGTTAACCGGTTAACGCATATGGTTAACCGGTTAACGCAAGGAAAAATTCACCCGTTCGGCTAACTCAGTGCTTTAAAAGTATCAAGTGTTGATACGAAAAGCGACATCGATTTTAAATGAATTGTTCATTAAAATGTGGTGATCGGTCATCGAGATTTAATTTGATTTTAATTAATTAAAGAAATTAATAATAATAATAAAGTGTTTATTATTGTCTTGTGGTGATCGGTTATGGCCTTAGTTTTCCTTTGTTTTATTTTGGGTTTTAAATACGACCTACGTGTCGTGCCTCTCTCTTAATCTCCCAAATGTAACTTCTTTTCTCATCTCACTCCCTCGTATGTAAAACGAGTTTCTTTTATGTAATGTAATGATATGAAGAAAGCAAAGAAGTCAGTGTCAAAGGAGGACAACCTTGAAGATCTTGCTTGGAGAAGCTTAAATTGTTGTAGGTTAGCTTAGGTTCTCTCATTGGCTTGGGAGAACAATTGCGCTAGGGGCCATAAATGTTTCATTATGTTTGTATGTATGTTGATGCATGTGAGAGGCGATTTATATGATAAATAAGCCGGTGAGATCAGAATAATTGCAATTCCCTCAAATTAAATATTAAGTTTATGCTTTCCAAGTTTTAACACTCATCAAGACTAGTAATGGATAATGTAGGTTTCGCCTACGCGAGGTGCATGATCTATATATTAGTAAGGTGTGATGGGATAATTGTAATATCCAACTGTTAAAATAATGGGTCAAACTTAACTAAACAAATTATGAGAATATTATATATGTTTGCTTTCCAAGTTTTAGCACTCATCAAGACTGGTATCGAATAATGTAGGTTTCTCCTACGCGAGGTGCATGTTTTGTATTAGTTAAGGTGCGATGGGATAATTGTAATATCCAACTGCTAAAACGATGAGTCAAACTTAATTATAATTTTCTTATATATGTTTAGAAGCAAGAGTTGGGAATAATCCATATGATGGATTGGAATAAGGAGTTATTCACCCAACTGAAATTTTTGAGAGTTGTATGAGATACAATTGGAAGGAGTTCCTACCTAAATAACCTAGTTTTGTGTAATCCGCCTACGCGGACTTAGAACGAAGTGAAATATGGATCTCGACCCACTAGAAAATCTTCCAACGGGATTTTCCGAATCAAATGATGAGGGTCATTTGTTTTGAGTAAAATAGTGGGAGCATATTTAATTAAAAGCCTAATTAAATATGTCAATGATACTTATATTTTCATTAATCCTTGTGTAGATTACCATGATAGCAAACACCTCTAACAACATCTTGCGATCAATCCTTGATAAGGAAAAATTGTCTGGGACAAATTTTCTGGATTGACACCGAAACCTGAGGATTGTCCTCAAACATGATAAAAAGCTGTATGTCTTGGAGACACCGGTTCCTGAAGAGGAACCTCCTAGTTCTGCACCTAAGGCAGAAAGAGATGCTTATAAGAAGCATGTCGATGATGCCAATGAAACTGCTTGTCTCATGCTAGCTACCATGAACTCAGAATTGCAAAAGAAACATGAGAACATGTCAGCGTTCGATATGATCGAACACCTAAAAATGCTCTATTAAGAGAAAGCAAGGCATGAGAGGTTTGAAGTTTCAAAAGCCCTTTTTCAAGGCAAGTTAGCTGAGGGAGCCCCTGTAGGTCCCCATGTACTCAAGATGATTGGGTATGTGGAAAACCTTGAGAGATTGGGTTTTCCCCTCGAAAAGGAACTTGCAACTGATTTGATCTTGCAATCGTTGCCAGATAGTTTCAGTCAATTTGTCCTAAATTTCAATATGATTGATATGGACAAATCGCTTCCTGAACTGCTCGCCATGTTAAGAACTGCCGAGCAGAATTTGAAGTCAAAAGGGAAGTCCATTCTGATGATCGGAAATGGAAAGAGACAGAACAAAAGGCCCACTAAGCAGGGTGATAAAGGGAAAGGCAAGGAAGTTGCCAAACCCAAACCCATCGTTGCTGCTTTAAAGCCTAGTGGAGGCATAGCAAAAGAAGGCACCTGCTTCCATTGCGGTAAGACCGGACACTGGAAGAGGAACTACCCAAAGTACCTGGAAGATAAGAAGAATGGAGTAGAGACTTCAACTTCAGGTATTTTTGTTATTAATTTATCTACTTCTGCATCATGGGTATTAGATACTGGATGCGGTTCTCACATTTATACAAATGTGCAGGAACTAAAAAGGAGTAGAGATTTGGCAAAAGGGGAAGTCGACCTACGAGTTGGCTATGGAGCAAAGGTTGTTGCTTTAGCCGTAGGAACTTATGTGTTGACTTTACCTAGTGGTTTAATAATTCAGTTAGAGAACTGTTATTATGTACCTGCAATTAGCAGGAATATTAATTCCGTTTCTTGTTTGGACAAGTTTGGTTTTTCATTTATAATAAAGAACAATTGTTGTTCAATTTATTTGAATGATATATTCTATGCTACTGCACAGATGAACAATGGACTATACGTCATTGATCTTGAAATGCCAGTTTATAACATTAATACTAAAAGGATGAAACCTAATGAGTTAAATCCAACTTACCTTTGGCATTGTCGATTAGGCCACATAAATGAGAAACGCATTTCCAAACTCCATAAAGATGGACTGTTGAACTCTTTTGATTATGAATCATATGAGACATGCAGATCTTGTTTAATTGGAAAGATGACAAAGTCTTCATTCACAGAAAAAGGTGAAAGAGCTAATGATCTTTTGGCCCTCATACATACTGATGTATGTGGACCACTGAACATGCCAGCCAGAGGAGGTTTTCAATACTTCATCACATTTACTGATGATTTCAGTAAATATGGTTATGTGTATGAAACACAAATCATAGTCCTTTGAAGAGTTCAAGGAATTCAAGAATGAAGTACAAAACCAACTAGGTAAGAATATTAAAACTCTTCGATCAGATCGAGGTGGTGAGTATTTAAGCCTAGAGTTTGATGACCATCTGAAAGAGTGTGGGATCCTATCCCAACTTACTCCTCCTGGAACACCCCAATGGAATGGTGTATCTGAGAGAAGAAATCGAACCCTGTTAGACATGGTCCAATCCATGATGAGTCACACCAATCTTCCAAACTCCTTTTGAGGACATACATTATTGACATCAGCTTACACACTTAACCGTGTTCCATCCTGTCGCAACGCGAAAAACAACCGGCGGGAAATACAGAGCCATCACCGACGCTATTCATCCTATGACGGAAAGGGAGCGCAGGACTAACCTAAGAAAGGGAAAGGAAGGGTCTTACGACCAGAGATTACAAGGTATGGGAGTCGGTTACGCAAGGGGAATGTGTTAGCACCCCTCACGTCCGTCGTACTCGACGGGATCCACGCTCAAAAGAAAGCTCAAAGAGTAAGAAAAGGTTGCTGCTAATAAACTGCTCAAAGAAACTACACAAACTGGAATGATAAACAAGTGGGGGAGAGAAAGAAGACGGAGGAAGTGGACTCGGCAGGATGTTGCATCCTGGGTCTACATAGTTTGTCAGAAACAAACATCAGAGTCAACGTAGTTCGGGGAAAGGGAGACATGCTCGCTAAGACATTGCATCTTATGCCTACGTATCTTCTCTATCCAGAGGAGAATCAGAGCACTCGTAGCTCGGCTAACGTACACCGAAACAAGACACCAAAAAGGGACGCTGAGACGTCAAAAGAAACACCCAAAAGGAAACGGAATGCCAATACATTGACTTACACCCGACTCCCAACAATAACAAAAAGGAAATAGAATGCCAAAACATGGACTTATATCCGACTCCTAACAATAACAAAAAGGAAACAGAATGCCAATACATGGACTTACACCCGACTCCTAACAATAACAAACGCTAACCAGCGAACACCAAAGATGAACCCCAAGTGAATGACAATCGTCACAAATGAACCCCAAGATGAACCCCAAATGAATAACAATCATCACAAATGAACCCCAAATGAATATCAAACGTCACAAATGAACCCCAAGGATGAACCCCAAGTCAATATAGGTGAACCCCGAACGGATAACAGGTAATCAAAGTGAACCCCAACTAGTGAACCCCGAATAACAAAGGAAGAAATCCCCAAGGTATAAACATACAACCACACACACGCTGAACACACAGGTACTCACACCAAAGAAACCAAATAAAGGGTGAAACATGCGAAAACAAAGAAAAGGGTTAACAAACATGAAAACAACGAAAAGGTTGCCCGGAGAGATTGCTCACAACCTCCTGCCTACGTATCTCATCTGGTATGAGAATCAAGGCGACGTAGTTCCCCTTACCAGGGGTAAAACACTCTCCTAACCAAAGACCGGGGAAACAACAAACTAATAGGGAGAATCAGACTCGAGCCTAATAGTTGTCATGCAATCAATATCCCTAAGTTGAGGTCTCTAACATGCATTCAGCTTTCTCAGAAATTAATCATACAACTCCTACAGAAATGGAGATAAGAAGAGGAAAGCAGATAAACACATCAACACAAGTAAACAAACATCACACTCTATATCCATACAAGAGGCTCAAACAATGGGTGGGCTTTAGTCAAGAGGGGTCATATCAACCTCGACAAACAAGCCAAACTGTAATGGGTAATCTGTAGCTCTTAACCACTAACATTGAACGTTAGGGTGAAGCTGATCAAAGTTTAAATGAGGATGAGACCTCACGCTCTTAACCCTGGCCAGAGTGAGCTCATGACACAGAAAGCGTGGGGATCCAGAAAGTGGGATCCTTTTCCACTTGAAAGACACTGGACAAAAGATCTGGGGCACATGTTCAGAAGCATCAGCACGTGGTGCGAGCATAAAGAACGACACACTGAATAACGGGGGATTAGCTACTAATCCCTTTTATCTGTCAATTGCCTCTTCTCTTGGAGGTCTTATCAAATATAACACATGCCTCTCCTTGGAGGTCTTTGGGCACATATTTAAACAAACACAAACAGAGCCTCTGAAGGAGGACTTGCCAGCAAAGTGCCTGCCAAAAAGGTGACAGGACTTCAGACTACATGGAGTAAGAAGCTAACTACCTGAGTGGTGTGTCAACCACAATCCAAAGCTTAAGCAAGAGCTAAAGCAAGCAAGCAACTAAGGTACCTGTACAAACACTAAACAATTAGTACTTCAATCATAAAACCAGAAGACAAGCAGTGAAACCCCCTAACAGTTACACAATTCAATGCATAAGTGCCCTAGCACTCAAATGAACTCATGAGCTCACCACATCAATTAAAACCCTACAAAACAAACATAAGTCAGAACTCAATTCAATTTGTATCTCACAAAGTGAGAACAAATCCAACCATCAATGATAAGTGTCCAAACCTGAAACAAAAGACAAAGTTAGTTCATGTACAAAACCCTAGTACAAAGATAAGATTCAAAACCTAACCAAATAACAAAACCAGAACCCAATCTTCTACACATTACACCTTCCAACACTCCATCTAATGTCCTCAAAAGGACCAGCATCAAATTAATAATCAAATGCCTCAAATTGCCTACAAGTCTATGACCTAAAAACAGCAAAAGGAAAGGATGAAATTAGCATCACCTGGAAATGGAGCTTTCTGAAAACGCGATCTCTCAAGCTCTACTGCTCCAGATCAACCTCCTTGAACTTCCTTTGAAGCTTTATGCCAAAATAAATGGTTGAAACCTCTTGAATGCACCTCAATTTCCAAATTCCATTGCCATGAGAATGCTCTTGATCTGCTCGAGTTCTGGCTGAATTGCACCAAACAATGGATGATTCTTGATCAGTGAAGCATGAGGATCAAGAATATGCAAGAATCTTTGAGGTTTGTATGGAGAAAATGGAAATTCGAAGAGAGAGAAAATTGAGAGAGTTCTTGAATTTTCAGATCTGAAAAGTTAGTTATGGCAGTTATGATTAGGGTTATGCTATTTATATTCCTTGCTAATCACACTTAAAATCATTTTAGCCATTCACTAAACATGATTAGTGAATTATGAAGCCAAATGCAAAAAATGAAAAGTGAGCTCTCATGGCCATAATCCACGTGTAATCTCCCATGCTAAGCTTCTAATTCCCTCATGGACATCCAAGGGTCAAGATTGAAGTGTTATTTTGCTTGTATCTTAAGCCAAAAATGAATGGTGAAGATTCACTTTAATTTGAACATGTGTGAAATAATGAGCATACACACTTTTCTCATGCATGGCAAATCTCATTTTGAGATGTATTGAACATGAGAAGCATTTTGCCAAAAGAATGAACCAATTTGGAGCATTGTATCAAAAGTTATGCCATTTTGAATTTCCATGCACACCTTGTGATCAAATGACCATAACTCCTCAACCACTCATCATATGGACATGAATTAGGACGTTTTGGAAAGGGGTGACAAAGATCTACAACTTTAATGTTCACCAAAAATCCATTTGAAACATCTTTGATATTGAAAAGTCAAGTTGAAAGTGGACCAAAAACTTGCCAAATTTAGAAACTTTGAATTATAGGCCATTTTCCATTTTTAGTAACTTTTGCCATGACCTTTGAATCTTCAATATAGATGTTTAGAATGATGAATAGACCCCATTTGAACATGATCGAGGTGTCTCAACTCATTTCCCCACCTCATAGCCCTCAGTTGACTGCACAGTTGACTTTTGATCCTCAGATGACCTTGAAATGCCTTGATCCACTTGAGCCTCTACCACTTGGGGAAATTGACCAAAAATGAAACCCTAGCTAATGTAAGCCCCTTATGATAACCATGTGATCCTCATCCCAATAAAATACCTCATCTCTTTGAGAAACCCTAGTTGGAAGAATGGCATTGATTAGGGTTGACCAGAGGTCACAACCCTAATCCAAAGGAACTTGAGAATGAACTATGAAACCCTTGATGATGATAGAACCATGATGATAGTAATATATCCTTGCAAACAAGATGATGCTCAAGACCTTTGAAGAATCAAGAAACCCTAATGAAATGCAAACCCTCAGATGGTTGATAATCAATTCATAGAGACCCTCAGGCTTGAATCATGTAACTTCTCCATCTTTTGAAAAGACTTTGGAGGATGACCTTCTTATTTTTATATGAGATGAAAAATGCAATGCCTAATGCTCTAAAATATGAAATGCAATGTGTCAAACTAGTCTCAAGAAGAGGAGGGCAAATTTTAAGGTGTTACAATTGCCCCTGTTCAATCCACTGGAGACCCGAAAAGAAGATAGCAGCGGCTTTCGCACTTTCGAGGTATCAAGGGATTGAATACAATAAAAGCCTGAAAATTTGCACCAGAGTGAAGTGAATTAACAATGCCTGTCAGAATCGGCAAAGAGGTGGTCTTGAAAGAAGAATCCGTCTGGTACGGTGAGAGTCGGTCTGAATACCGAAAAAGAATGTTAACCTGGATACCAAAATAAATGGTACACAGAAATAACCATGGCCTGAATGCCACACGTTGCATCGACCTGAATTTCGGAAACTTCTTCGATCTGAACATCGGGAAAACTGGCCTGAATGCCACTTCGGTCTGAATACCAGAAAACTGGCCTGAATGCACAAGTTGCATCGACCTGAATGTCGGAAACTTCTTCGATCTAAACATCGGAAAATCTGGCATGAATGCCACTTCGGTCTGAATACCGGAAAGCTGGCCTGAATGCCACTTCGGTCTGAATACTCGAAAATTTGGCCTGAATGCCACATCGGTCTGAATACCGGAAAGCTGGCCTGAATGCCACAAGTTGCATCGACCTGAATGTCGGAAACTTCTTCGATCTGAACATCGGAAAATTGGTCTGAATGTCACTTCGGTCTAAATATCGGAAAGCTGGCCTGAATGCCACAAGTTGCATCGACCTGAATGTCGGAAACTTCTTCGATCTGAACATCGGAAAATTGGCCTGAATTCCACTTCGGTCTGAATACCGGAAAGCTGGCCTGAATGTCACAAGTTGCATCGACCTGAATGTCAGAAACTTCTTCGATCTGAACATCGGAA
Organism: Lathyrus oleraceus; assembly: GCF_024323335.1. Lineage (NCBI taxonomy): Eukaryota > Viridiplantae > Streptophyta > Magnoliopsida > Fabales > Fabaceae > Lathyrus > Lathyrus oleraceus. Next base: position 161,493,574 of record NC_066579.1, on the reverse strand, counting down.
AATTGGCCTGACAGCATCAGCAGAAATAGGGAAAATGATAAGTGAGGCGGCGCGCGGGCCAACGACCCCTGCTGGGACTAATAAAGATAAGCCACGAATAGGCTGTCCCTATTCAATCCACTGTGAACCTGTCGATATGAACAGCCTCGGCTTTTAGATGATCAGGGCGAAGAGTGGTTGAATACCAAGAACAAACGAACAATTTACGCTCCGTTGGGAATTATTATTATTTTTTGCTTTTCTTGAACCCCAAAAACCTCTTTGATTTTTTTCTTTTTCTTGGACCCCTTCATAAATATTTTTCTTTAGCGTGGATGATCCCCGATCACCGCATTTGAACCCCGACAACTTCATGTCACTCTTGCTGCCAAACAATGAACCTCGTTCTCCATTTGAACCCCGTTCTCCAGAAGACACTCTGCGTCTCCTTTTCTCCTGATGGACCCCGATCTCTGCGCTGATCGCGTAACATTCTCCAATCTTCACTTCCATCTCCGAACGACGGAAATTTTTCCCCCTATATCGCGCTACTGGGAAATACGGTTGATCCAACGTCACGATGCCAAACTCCTCAGAGTAACATCTTCACCAACCAGCTAAACCAATTCTCAAACGGTAACCACGGCTCGAGACTAGTTTATGCTTGCAATGCCGATGCATGAACCTTACAGCGTAATGCTCCATAACCATGGAAATGCTATGCAATTAATTATGCAATATGCTATGCTTCTCTAAATGATGAATGCATAAAAAATATCCCCCTAGGGGATAACACGAGCAACTCTGCTGAGGAACTCGATATCACTCCAATCTCCAACCCTGCTTGGGGTAACACTGATGTCGAGGAAAGAGCAACCCTTACTAGGGATGACCTCCACTGAACTCGATCCGCTTGGGGAAAAAAACTGCCAACGCACATCTCTGCCGGGGAAACAGCAACCTTCAGAACTGCTGGGGAAATAACAATCTCAACCCTGCTAGGGGAAATACGGAATACCTAGCACGGAACACCCGTTGACTCGTCGAACCCTGGTATTCACCATCTAACCACAGTGTCAACTTTCCACTTTTGAGAGCTCCCAGACTCATCCGGTCTTTTCCGATTCATCACCTTGTATTCTCGACTTCTCCCTACTTCATGAAGATCGACCTCCTTAGATTCGTGCAAACTTTCCAATTCTTCAGACTTTGAAGAGTCTTCTTGATTAACCCTCTAGGATCGTCTCACTTCTCTCGTCGTCCCTACACCATTCTTCAACCCCTCGTCCCTGATTGGACCTCAAAGGAATCTTTTGTAAAAAAAAACGCTTCGCACCACAACCTGCAAGTGAGTGAAAATAACCAACAGCACCTGCAAAAGAGATCGTTAGATAAAACATGCCCTAGGCGTGCCAAAATTTCAACACCCAGGTCACTCAACCTTCCAAATAAGATTTCAAGTTTTCAATCCTATAAACATGCATTGGAAGGGACCCCTATGTCTCAAAATGCAAAGATTCTTTATCAAAATAAACAGATGTTTTTGCAATCAAAGCGGTAATGAAAACAAAAACAAAATTATTTGACTGAATATGCATTTTATTGATTGAAAAAGGTGGCTCGTAACTGAGCAATACACAGGAAGCAATCCCTGAAAAGAGGTAATTGCGCACAAAAGGAAAATATATCCTAATGGCAATGTGAACCCGTGATCTCATCAAGTTCCAACCCGGTTACAACCCATATGTTCCCAAGACTCTCCGCACTTTCTGCCTTCCGAAACAAGGCGCTTCCGATCGATCTCCACTTTCAGATTATCCATGTGTCTTAACCAAAGTACAAACGAACATGCTAGACGCAGTTGTTCGTTTCATTCCCTCTTTTGCCTGGACCGCCCTTTCGGGTTTTCAGTCCACCGGGATACCCTTTTTTGCCCATGTCGCCCTTGTAGGGTTTTCGACCTGCCGGGTGTACAGTTTTTTTCCTTTTTATCCCTAATTTTTGCCCGAACCTTTTTCATTTTTATTTGGTTCGCCGGGATACCCATTTTTTCCTGGACTATTTTATTCTTTTCGTCCAGCGGGTCTCTTATACGAAGTATTTTTTAACTGCGTCCGCATTCACAGGGGATGGAAAATCCTCGCCATCCATGGTCGTCAACAACAAGGCTCCGCCAGAGAAAACCTTCTTGACCACGAATGGACCTTCATAATTGGGTGTCCACTTGCCCCGACGATCGTTCTGAGGAGGAAGGATCCTTTTCAACACCATATCTCCCACATGGTACACACGAGGTCGCACCTTTCGATCAAAAGCACGCTTCATTCGCTGCTGGTACAACTGCCCATGACAAATGGCCGCCAGCCTCTTTTCCTCAATCAGGCTCAACTCTTCATACCGAGTCCTTACCCATTCAGCCTCCTCCAATTTCACATCCATCAATACTCTCAATGACGGAATCTGAACCTCAACTGGTAGCACAACTTCCATCCCATACACAAGCGAGAAAGGCGTTGCCCCAGTAGACGTACGCACTAAGGTTCGATACCCATGCAATGCAAACGGCAGCATCTCGTGCCAATCCTTATAAGTCACGACCATTTTTTGCACAATCTTCTTAATATTCTTATTAGCCACCTCGACCGCCCCATTCATCTTTGGACGATAAGGAGAAGAATTGTGATGCTCGATCTTGAACTCCCGGCACAGTTCTACCATCATCTTGTTGTTGAGATTAGAACCATTATCAGTGATGATTCTTTCGGGAACCCCATATCTGCAAATGATGTCTCTTTTCAGGAACCTGGCCACGACCTGTTTCGTCACGTTTGCATAAGACGCTGCTTCCACCCACTTGGTGAAGTAATCAATAGCCACTAATATGAATCGGTGCCCATTCGAAGTCGTAGGCTCAATCTTTCCAATCATATCAATACCCCATATAGCAAACGGCCACGAAGACGACATCAAACTCAATGGATTTAGAGGCACGTGCACCTTGTCAGCATAAATCTAGCATTTATGACATTTCCGCACGAAGTTGAAACACTGAGCCTCCATTGTCATCCAGTAATATCCAGCCCTTAGCAATTTTTTCACCATCGCATTCCCGCTGGCATGGGTACCAAACGATCCCTCGTGCACCTCGTTCATCAATTGGCTTGCTTCTTTGTCATCGACACATCTGAGAAAAACCCAATCAAAATTCCTCTTGTACAAAACCCCATATTTATTCAAATAGAACGCCATGGCCAACCTCCTCAGAGTCTTTCGGTCCTTCTTAGACGCTCCCTCGGGATACTCTTGGGTCTCCAGATAACGCTTGATATCATAATACCACGGCTTTTCATCATCTGACACTGTTTCGACAGCAAACACATAAGCCGGTCTATCCAGTCGTCCCACCTCGACACTAGGAACATGATTCCACCACTGCACTTTAATTAAAGCGGACAGAGTAGCCAAAGCATCTGCTAAAGGATTTTCTTCTCTCGACACATGGTGTAGTTCCACCTTGGTGAAGAACGTCAACAATCTCCTCGTATAATCCCGGTATGGACTTAAGTGGGATTGATGCGTATACCATTTCCCGTTAACCTGGTTCACAACCAAAGCTGAATCTCCATAAATAACAAGGTTCTTGATTCGCAAATCAATCGCCTCTTCGACACCCAAGATACAAGCTTCGTATTCAGCCACATTGTTGGTGCATTCAAACGTTAGCCGGACAGCAAAAGGAATGTGGGATCCCTTCGGCGTAACCAAAACAGCACCAACTCCACTACCATTCACGTTAATGGCCCCATCAAACATCAGAATCCATTCGGACTTAGGGTCAGGCCCCTCCTCCGGGATAGGTTCCTCACAATCTTTCGATTTGAGAAACATGATGTCCTCATCAGGGAACTCAAATTTCATCGGTTGATAATCCTTAATGGGTTGCTGGGCGAGGTAATCAGACAATACACTCCCCTTTATTGCTTTTTGAGAAGTGTACTGGATATCGTATTCAGTCAAAATCATTTGCCATCTCGCAACCCGTCCGATCAATGTTGGCTTCTCAAATATATACTTGATCGGATCCATCTTGGAAATCAACAAAGTGGTATGAACCAGCATATACTGTCTCAGTCGGCGAGCAGCCCATGCCAAAGCGCAGCAAGTTTTCTCGAGCAGTGAATATCTTGTTTCACTGTCGGTAAACTTTTTGCTAAGGTAGTAAATTGCATGCTCTTTTCGACCAGACTCGTCATGCTGCCCCAGTACACACCCCATAGACCCCTCGAGGACTGTCAAGTACAGGATTAACGGTCGCCCCTCCACAGGAGGCATCAGAATCGGAGGCTCCTGCAAATATTCTTTTATTTTTTCAAATGCCACTTGGCAATCATCATTCCACCTGACCGTTTGATCTTTTCTCAACAACTTGAATATGGGTTCACACGTGGCTGTTAGATGAGATATGAACCGTGAAATGTAGTTCAATCTACCTAAGAAAGCACGAACCCCTTTTTCTGTTCTCGGTTCAGGCATTTCTTGTATCGCTTTTACTTTAGCAGGATCAACCTCGATTCCCCTTTCACTTACAATAAACCCCAGCAACTTACCGGACCGCACTCCAAAAGTGCACTTATTCGGATTCAAACTCAATTTGAATTGTCTCAACCGGTCAAACAACTTGGCCAAGTCTACCAAATGCCCCTCTTCTGTTTGGGACTTTGCTATCATGTCATCAACATAGCATTCGATCTCATGATGAATCATATTATGAAACAAAGTCACCATAGCTCTTTGATACGTGGCACCGGCGTTCTTGAGACCGAATGGCATCACCTTATAACAAAAAGTGCCCCATGGTGTGATGAACGTTGTTTTCTCCATATCATCTGGCGACATTTTAATTTGATTATAGCCAGAAAAGCCATCCATGAAGGAAAACACCGAGAATTGAGCTGTATTATCTACCAACACATCAATGTGAGGTAATGGGAAATCATCTTTCGGGCTAGCCCTGTTCAAATCCCGGTAGTCCACACACATCCTCACCTTTCCATCCTTCTTCGGCACTCGCACAATGTTCGCGACCCAAGGCGAATAATTAGTGATAGCTAGGAAACCAGCATCCAACTGCTTTTGTACCTCCTCTTTGATTTTCATGGCCATCTCGGGTCGAGTTCTGTGCAATTTCTACTTTACTGGAGGACAATCTTCTCTAAATGGCAACTTATGTACAACGATATTGGTATCCAACCCTGGCATATCTTGATAAGACCAGGCGAAGATATCAACATACTCTTTCAACAGTGCTACCATTCTGCTCTTGACATCCATCTCTAAAGCGGCCCCAATTTTTACTTCCTTTCTGACCTCCTCGGTACCCAGATTAACAATCTCAACTTGCTCCTCGTGCGGTTGAATCACCTTCTCCTCTTGTTTCAACAACCTAGCTAACTCTTCCGGCAGTTCACAATCTTCTTCGCCTTCTTCTTCGGCATGATAGATCGGATTGTTGAAGTCATATAGGGGTGTAACAGAATTGTTATCAATGAGATCCGAAGAATGATCGCATCTGCACGAATGTTGATTCATGCATTGCTTTAGAGTCGGGACGAGACAAATTAAAAGGAAGAAAAATGAAAATAAACATTGTCATTTTTATTTTATTTTTATTAAACTGCAAAAATAAATGAGAAACGGGGAACACCGTTTTTAATGCGAAAAACATCCGTTTATTAATGATGCAAATGTTGCAAAATGAAACACATGAGGTGGCCCTTACAATGGACCATTACATTTTGGGCAAAACGTATGACTTTCATGCAAACAGAATTAACAAACAGAAATATTACTCTTCACGCAGAGTGACAGTGATGATCTTTTCGGCCTTCCAGTTCTGGATCTCCATTCCTGGTACGCACGGTTTTATCCACGAGTCAAGCTCGCAGTCACTATCAGTCTCTTCACCCACCGCACAGACGCGATCTGGATCTAGCATTCCAGCACTGATGAACGTGAACGGTTGACGACGTCCTCTATTCTGTCCAGACGAGCCTTGGCCCGACTGATAACCGACCCCAAACCTATCTTCTTTCACCGCAATATCTACCATTCTTCCCCAACCTGGGGCTTCTCCACTTCTCACCACCTCCACGGCCTGTTTATAAGAAGCAATGGACGGCTTCTTCTCTTTCTCAGCAAAAATGGAATTCTCCACCTTGACGGTTTCAAACGCCTGACTCGGTGTTTCAAATATTTCACCGTCCATTTCCACATATTTGAATGATGACAATTGGCTGACAAAAATATTCTCCTCCCCACAAACTGTTACGACCTGCCCGTCCCAAATATACTTTAACTTCTGGTGTAAAGTCGAAGTTACTGCCCCAGCAGCGTGTATCCATGGTCGACCCAACAAGTAACTGTATGCCGGCTGAATGTCCATGACATAAAACATAGACTTGAACACCTCGGGACCAATCTTCACAGGGAGTTCAACTTCCCCAAACACAGCCCTCTTAGAGCCATCAAACGCTCTAACCACCAGATCAGTAGGCCTCAAAATCAACCCCTCGCAGTCCAATTTAGCCAAGGCCTTCCTAGGCAACACATTGAGTGACGAGCCGGTATCAACCAAAACATGCGAAAGCATTGCTCCTTTACACTCCATCGAAATGTGCAATGCCTTATTGTGATTACCCCCGTCTACAGTAAGACCGAGATCAGTGAAACCCAATCCATGGCTGGCATTGACATTTGACACCACTGTCTCCAACTGATTGACCATAATCTCCTGCGGGACATAGGCCCTCTTAAAGATTTTTAACAAAGCATCTTTATGGCCTTCTGAGCTCAACAACAAAGATAAGATTGAAATCTTGGACGGAGTCTGCTGCAAATGATCAACAAGTTTGTACTCAGACTTCTTGATAATCCTTAAAAACTCCTCGGCTGCAGCATCAAGCTCATTCTCCGGCCCAACAGGCGCCGGTGCCGCTCTAGGAGTACCCTCATTCACCACTTGTTTACCTTTTCCCCTGGCTAAAGCCTCGGCCTTATCTCTCTGTTCTTTTTCTCCATCCCCGCCTCTCAACGTATCAGGCACAAACAACCTCCCGCTGCGAGTGAAACCACTAAGTCCGGCATTATCCACCTTTGAAATGGTGTTATCACTTGCAGCCTGATCTTCCGTCTTTTCTCCATTACAATACACCTCCCCACCATAGTCCCACGGCACAGCATCATCATTTTCATACGGAATAGGTCCAGGCACCGTGATGGTAACTGGAGCCGCATCTGCCGGTACTGACAAGTGGACAGGATCAAAATTAATGGTTATTGTTGAAACATCCTCCTTCTCCAAAGAAACTTTCTCAAATCGGAGGCTTCCCTCATCCATCATTCTCTGAATCGTCTCCCTCAACATTACACACCCATTTATAGTGACAGTGCAAACAGCACAACAATTATCACAACCGGGGAAAACTCCACTCTTCATCAGATGTCTCTTGACCACAGACATTGGAGTCCTCAACTGATCCACATCCGTCACCTCTATTTTTCTCTTATCCTCTGAAATCACATTCACCCCCATATGACCATGCATCGGCATGGGATTAGCATTAACATTCGGCGTCGGTGCAAAATTGATGGCTTTAGAATCCACCAAATCTTGAACGACATGCTTAAAAGCTTTACAACCCTCAATGTTATGCCCGGGAGCACCAGAATGGAATTCTCACTTGGCATTCTCATCATAATTGGCAGGCCTCCGATCTGGTCTTAATGGAGCCGACGTCCTCAGCTGAACCAACCCAAGATCCTTCAACTTCTTAAACAAAAGAACATACGTCATGGGTGGCCTATCAAACTGACGATCTGCCATCCTTCCTCTCACTTGGTACCTAGCTCTCTGTGTTCTCTGTTGAGGTGGCTGCTGTTGCTGTTATACAGATTGATTACCAGCAGGAATCGTTACTGGAGCAGTATGCTGGTAGTAATGATCCATACCGTGTCCCCTTTGGGCATACACAACACTCAATTCACCCTCCTTCTTGCGCTGACCATTACCAAAGGGCTTCTTTACTCCAGACGACGGAGCATTTCCCTGTATTTTCCCCATTCTCAGCCAGCTTTCAATCCTCTCACCAGCCACTACTATATCTGCAAAGCCGGTAACCGGACATCCCACCATCCTTTCAGCAAAAGTCCCCTGAAGGGTACCCATGAACAAATCTGACATTTCCCGATCTACCAACGGAGGTTGAACTCTGGCAGCCAACTCTCTCCACCTTTGTGCATACTCTTTAAACCCTTCATTCGGCTTCTGAGACATACCCTGCAACTGGGTACGGCTTGGTGCCATGTCAGCATTAAATTGGTATTGTTTGAAGAAAGCATCCCCCAAGTCCTACCAGCTCTTTATATCTGACAATCTCAACTTGGTGTACCACTCAAGAGACCCCCTAGATAAGCTATCCTGGAAAAAGTACATCCAGAGCTTCTGATCCATGGTGTATGCAGATATCTTTCGAACAAAGGCCTGAAGATGAGTTTCCGGGCAAGAACTTCCTGTAGCACCTCAAATTTGCACCTCCCATTTTGTACTTACATTTTCATTTTAGGTCATTAACATTACATTGGCCACTGCATAGCATTGCATTGTCCTTTGCCCAAGTGCAAGTCATAGGTCAAGACGGGTTAGGAGGATCAGTCAAGCAAGCAAGCAAGTGTATATCCTATTGAAGCAAAGCCCTAGGGTTGGTTCATCAAGGTCATGTGACCTAGGGATCATTTTGAAGTGGTTTGGCCAAAGATTGGATGATCAAAGCTCAACAGTCAAGCTGAATTTCATCTGAAACCCTAGAAAGTCAATTGTGGTCAACTGTGCCTGAAATCATGGATTTGAAGGTGGGAGATGGTTTGAAAGGCCTCATTCATGTCCATACAAGTCTCATTTGACATGTCAAGGATCAAGATTGAAGAATTTGAGGTCAGAAGAAAAGTTTCCAAAAATAGTAAGTGACCTGTAATTTCAAACTGCCAAAAATGGAAAGGTCTTCTCCTCAAATGTACATCATCATACAAGCTTCAAATTTTGTCCAACATGAAAGTTGAAGATCTTGCTCTCACCTTTCCAAAAAGTCCAAGAACATCCATTTCCCATGTGTGGTTGGCAAGTTATGATCAAATCATTGTCAAGAAATTTTGAACTTCAAACTTGGATAACTTTCACACCATTTGGCCAAATCATGTGTGGTTTTTTGCTACAACCTCCTTTTGACATGCTCTATCATAATCATTCATTACATTTCATCAAAAATCATCACACAAAAATGGCATTTTTCATGTGACTTGAATTTGAAAAAGGGAGGGAAAAAGTCAATTTGAAAACTAGGCATTTGCAACACTTACAATCACTTGAATTTGATCTAAAACAATATTTGAAGGGTGTTTGGCTAATTTTTCATGCACTGTAGCAGCTTATTCCATGCATGAGGTTACTTTGGCCATTTAGCATAAAATTTGCATTTCACTAATTACCATTACATTTGGTTAAGTGTGATTAACAAATGCATTAATCCATGGTATATAAGGCTAATGCTAACAGAATTTTGGATTAACATTCATTCATCTCAGATCTAGATCAAAAATCACCAATTCTCTCAACTTTTTCTCTTGATTTTTTCTGCAAATTTTCCAAAGAACTTGCATTGTTCTTCATTGATCTATCATCTACAAGCATCACTGGACTTTCTGCAAGCAAGGATTCCTCAATTTCGAGCCAAACCTAGCACTGTTGCATCAAGCACCTCACATGGCAGTTGGAGATTCCTTCGAGTTTGAGCATTGCTGAGCTAAATTCTTGCACTCATTCATCTACTGGAGCATCAAGGAACATCTGTTTTCACCTTTAAGGCCTTGAAACTCACGATTCCAGCTCGGCATCTTCATAGAGGTTGGAATTCGATACTCTCAATTCATGAAATTATGCTATGGTTCTTGTAGATCCTTAATTGTGGAGCATGCTGAACTTTATATTTTTGATTTTCATTGAGAATTGAGTGAGATATACAGAATTTAAGTTTGGTTGATGAAACTTATCTTGCTCGATCTGGATTTGTTAGCACGAATTAGGTTAAATGATGTTTAGATTAGTGATGAGCATTGCAAGATGAACATGATGATGTATAGTTTGTTGATTTTCGTGAACCTTTGTTCATATGCTGGAAATGGATGATGAATGATGAAGAACATCAAGAACCCTAACAATTTCAATTGCCAGATCGTGTTTGATCGTGTATTGGCCTGTTTGCATGCTTTCTGGTGTTTGTCTCCCATGAGCCAATTAGATCCTGCCACACACTTAAGTGAAAGGCGGAGTTTCACTTAAGTAGCGCCCTATTTCAAATGCACGCGGAGTTCGATCCTCCGCTCCAGCACTTCTCATTAGGCTTTGGCAATTTAATTCATCATGCTACATATATTTCACATGCCATTCCACATGTTTTTTTGTTTTTTTTCACTCATTAAAAAATCATAACTCTCAAAATATTAATCCAATTAACATGAGGTTTTTTCCATGATGATCCTTGCCATGTCTAGTATTTTTTGATGATTTTTATGAAAATTGTGCACGTGTGGATTTCTGTTTTGGCTAGGGTTTGCTCATACATGTGGTTATTTACACCTTGCTTGCTATTTTGATCATGAAATGATGATGCTTAATCCAATGGAGCTGAAATGTTATATGTGTAATCTAGACACCTTAAGGAGAATTTTGGTATATAGTTTGTGATTTTTGCATTCCTGGATTGTGAGATATGACCTGATCATTGGAGGTGTGACAATTTGTGTCACACCATTTCTTGTCCAACTTGTGGATTTTCATTACCATGCCTATTGAACTTTAATTGATCTGGATTTTTGCATGTTGATACTTAGGAATGTTAAGTTTGCTTGTGAATTTTCATGGAATTTTTGAATGCATTTCCTATTTGTTTGAGAATTTCTCCCCTGTTTGACCAATTGTGGACCTTTTGTGAGTCATGATTTCATATGATTTGGGAAATTCTTGTGGTTTATTGGATGGACTTGAAATTTGGCATGTGTATTATAGACATCTTGAAGTTTGCCATGGCTCTAGTTTCACTCATTTATCTTGTGTCAATTCTGTTTTATGCTTGCTTGAAGTTGATGAATGATTTGGTGCCTTGTATGAGCTTGTTTGAACATGCTTTGACTGTTGGAATTTAATTGACTTGCTTCCCTTGGTCCAAATGACTTGAAATTTGGTGTGTAGATCATGTTATGAGTTCTGTTTGACCATGAAATTTTTGGGGATTTATTGAAATGTTTGTGAGTTGATTTGAGTTGAATCATTCTGTTTGGTTCTATGAGGTTCTAACTTGCATGTTTGACCATGATTGATGTATGAAATGATATTGGTTGATGATATGAATGTGAGACCACTTGGATTTGATTCCTAATTGATTGATCTTGATTTTTGATAAGGTTCATGTTCTGTTTTGGTTTATTGCTCCCATTTTGACCCTAGTCTCGTACTAGTGGTTTGTGCTCTCACATTTGAGCTTTGTTTCAGGTCAAAGAGCACAATTGCTTATGCTTGATGATGTGCACTCAATTGGAGTTGGTTTATTGTGTGTTTATGACTAACTTTGAGCTTTTTTTGTAGGCATTGAGATTTATGCTTAGGCCTTGTGGCTTGCACTTATGTGCATTGATGCTTGTTATCTGTTTGTGCTGTGGACTTGTAATTTTCTGTTTGACTTTTGTTTGTCTGGTATACTGATTATGTTGGATTGATTTCAGGTACTTTAGTTGCTATAGTTCCTTTGTGAACTTGCTTTTGCTTTGCTTGCTTGCTTGAGCACTGAGGTATAATGTCTCTAACTCCATGTAGTCTGGAAGACTTGTCCTGTTACTTGGCCAGGCACCTGTCTGAAGTCCTCCTTAAGAGGCAATGCTTGTGCTTGTTTATCTTTGTCCCCAAGCAGGAAAAGACCTTTGATAAGGCAATTGGCAGATACAAGAGATGTGCAATCCATCTCCTGCTATTCTGTTGAGTCGTCCCTTTGCTCACACAACTGGTGTTGATGCATTGTGGATATCAACCCAAGATCCTTGTACAGTTGTACAGTTGAGTCAGTGTCATAAGTGTAGAAGGGTTCCCACTTTCTGAACCCACACTTCTATCTGTTTAAAGCTCTCCCAGGCCAGGGATAAGAGCTGTGAGGCACACCCCTCACTTTCCATTTCATCTGCTTCACCCTAACTCTCAATGTTAGGGTTAAGAGCTAACATCACCCGATTCTAGATGGCTTGTGTTGCACAGCCTAACCCTTGTGTGAGCCCACTTTGTGTGTATATAGCGTGTGCTATTTGTGATTGTTTGCTTTGTTTTGCCTGTGCTGTTTAGGATAGCTTGCTCCCTGTGCAAGTTAGGTAGTAACCTTGACTTAGGGATGATTTGTATGATAACATCTAGGCTCGAGTCGTAGTCTCCCTAGTTGTGTCTCCCTTTGTTATCTGGTTAGGCTAGTCCTGTGTCCCTGCGTAGGGGAACTACGTCGCCCTGATCCTCATACCAGATGAGGTACGTAGGCAGGAGATGAGCTGATCTCTCCGGGCGCCCTTTTTGTTTTGTCTTTGCGTGTGTTAGGAGAGGGATGTAAGACCAGCGATTGGCATTCCGTATCTTATTGTTGTTGTCTGCTTGGAGTCCGATGTAAGTCCAGCGATTGGCATTTGGTTTCCAGTGTGCGTGTGTTTGGTTCGGAGTCTGATGTAAGTCCAGCGATTGGCATTCGGTTTCCATGTTTGCCTGTTTTTGGGTGGAGTTTGACGTAAGTCCAACGATTGGCAGTCGGTTTCCTGTGTTGTTTTGTCTTGCGTGCGTTAGCCGAGCTACGAGTGCTCAGATTCTTCTTTAGTCCGAGAAGATACGTATGCATAGGATGCGACATCCTAGCGAGCACGTTTTTCCCCCCGTCCGAACTACGTCGACTCTGATGTCTGTGCCTGACAGACTACGTGGGCCCAAGATCCGATATCCTGCCGGGTCAGTTTCATTTGTTTTCTTGTGTCTATTTTAGCTAGTGTTTGTGTTTGTGAGCAGCGTTTGAGCAACCATTTTCCTTCCTTTTGTGCGTGGATCCTGTCGAGTACGACGAATGCGTAGGGGTGCTAATACCTTCCCTTCGCATAACCGACTCCCGATCCCATTCTCTTTGGTCGCGAGACCATGTCTTTTCTAGGTTTACTTCGAGCGTTTCCTTTCCCTCTTTTGGGATAAATAACGCACGGTGGCGGCTCTGTTGTTCTTATTTCCCGCCGGTTTTTCATGTAATGCGACAGCTGGCGACTCTGCTGGGGAAAGAGAGAAGTTGACCTCTTGCTGGTCCATCTTCCCTAAGCGAGTCTCTCCTAGCGCTCTCTAGGATAGGGTTTAGGTTGCTTGTGTTGCTCTATTTATTGCATTCATGATTATTGTGTTGTATATATGTGCATATCTTTTTGCATGCATCATACTATCATCGAGCTGTCTTCTGTACAAGTGGTTCCTCTGTTTGGGGTGGGTGTGCTGAGTGGGGCTAAAACCCAGGCCCGAGTATACACCTAGGATTAGTGTGGTCTCAAGTTGCCTCTCATGTTAGGTCAACATGATCTTGGCGACTTGACATACCACAAGCCGGACGAGGTTCTTTTGAGGGAGCTTTTCCTTTGTGGAGTATCCACTTTGGTTGAGTAACTTCATCTGAACTATTGACTTCGGTGACCGATCTTTCCCGGATCTTCGGTTGAGACAATCTTAAGAGAGCTACAACGGCACACCCGAAAGGGCAAATCCGTTGAGTATCTTTTCCCGATTGTCGAGACCCTTGTCCGCCTTAGGATGACCTTGTTAGAATTCACCTGTGAGGGGAGGGTTCGATTCTTGCAAAGTACAGGTTTATGCCAGTGATGCTATGTTGATGATCTTAAGTCGGATTTATGGATCTTTATTTCTGGACGCCGGAGGTTTGACCCTGGTATTGATCAGAGGGTTCCATTTATTTCGGATCCCTGGGCTGAATTTGAGGGTGCCTCCTCAGATGTTGACTTAGTTCGGGTGACTTGGTTCAGATGACTTTGGGTTTCAGATGAAGTTGTGATGCCAGAGTTCAAGCCGAAGCTTCGATCCTGTGCCGCGTGATACTCAGCCGACCAGTCATGGCTCCATCATTTGCATCATAGCATGTTTATTTTCGGAAGAAAAAAAAAAGAAGAAAAATGTATAATAATGCATGAAAAAGTTAACCTGCATACACATCACGCACATCATACACATATCATTTTGCATAACAGGTGTTCTTACGCACGACTTCTCACTCTAGTTCCTGTGTCAGGCAGGATAGCTGATCAGAGACCGCACCGGTATTCAACCAGACTCAATCAACAGAGAAGTATGGATCAGGTTCAGACCGAGTTGGCTGAGATGAGGGCGAACATGGCCCAGTTTATGACAATGATGCAAGGGGTTGCGCAAGGTCAGAAAGAGCTTCGAGCTTTGGTTCAGAGACAAGAGACCGTGATTCAGACGTCCAACCGTGGTTCACCTGCTGGTATCCCTGTTCATGAGAATGTCAATGTTGCTGCTCCCGCCAATGACTACGCCGTCGGGGATGAGTTAAGAGGGATCTGAATCAACGGACAACCTCTTGATGCAGAGACTGTCAATGTCAGAGCTACCCGGGCTCCGGTTCGTCATCCAGCTCCTATTGTCGACAGACAAGAGGACATGTTCACATTGCTGAGTGAAGATGATGAGGTGGTCAGAGTTGAGGATAGGGATCGTAAGGTGGATGCCCTGGCTGAGAAGATAAGAGCGATGGAATGCCAGAACTCTCTCGGGTTTGACGTGACCAATATGGGGTTGGTTGAAGGTTTGAGAATCCCATACAAATTCAAAGCACCTTCCTTCGACAAGTACAACGGCACTTCTTGCCCTCGCACCCATGTGTAGGCATATTATCGGAAAATCTCTGTGTATACCGATGATGAAAAGATGTGGATGTATTTTTTCCAAGATAGTCTATCTGGGGCTTCTTTGGATTGGTACATGGAATTAAAGAGAGATTCAATTCGATGCTGGAGGGATCTGGGTGAAGCCTTCTTGAGGCAGTACAAGCATAATATGGATATGGCACTGAGCCGGACTCAGCTGCAGAGTCTTTGCCAAAAATCTGGAGAGAGTTTCAAGGAGTACGCCCAGAGGTGGCGTGAGCTGGCTGCGAGAGTCCAACCCCCTATGCTGGAAAGGGAGTTGACTGACATGTTTATCAGTACTCTTCAAGGTGTGTTTATGGACCGAATGGGGAGTTGCCCATTTGGAAGCTTTTCTGACGTGGTCATTTGTGGTGAGAGGACTGAGAGCTTGATCAAAGCTGGTAAGATCCAAGATACTGGTTCCTCTTCTTCAAAGAAACCTTTCTCTGGGGCACCTCGCCGAAGAGAGGGTGAGACTAATGTTGTTCACCACTGCAGAAATCAGAACAGAAATCAATATCGTCAAATTGCTGCAGTGACCATTCCTGCACCTCAACAACGTCAACAACCGCAACAACCAAGGGTTCAACAACAAATGCCACAACAACAACAACAGCAACAACGTCCATATCAGCCAAGGCAGAGAATGCCTGATAGACGTTTTGACCCACTGCCCATGACCTACGCTGAGTTACTGCCTGAGTTGCTCAGACTAGGGTTCGTGGAATTGAGGACCATGGCGCCATTGACAAAAATACCACCTGGGTATGATGCCAATGTGCGTTGTGACTTTCATTCTGGTGCGCCTGGCCACCATATAGAGAACTGCAGGGCTTTCCACCATAAAGTCCAGGACTTGATTGATGCCAAGACTATCAATTTCGCTCCTGTACTGAATGTCGTGAATAACCCTATGCCTGCGCATGGTGCTCACCGGGTGAATTGTGTTGAAGGGGTTGAAGCTGAAGATCCGATTGTTAGAGTTGAAGATGTACAAACTCCTTTGTTGGTTGTCAAAGACCGTTTGCTGAATGGGGGTGTCTACCCGGGTTGTGATGAAGCTTGTATGGGCTGTGCAGAATCGGAGAATGGTTGTGAACAGTTGCGGGCTGGTATTCAGAGGTGGATTGACGAGGGCTGTGTTCAGTTTGCTCGGGCTGATAATAGAGATCGTGGGGCAGTGTCTACTGTCACTATCTTTTTCAAACCGTCTGAAGGACGTGGTTCGAGGGTCAGTGCGCCTACAACAAGTGGTACGCCTATTACTATTTCTGCACCAGTAACTGTCAATAATCCAACAACAATCGTTGCGCCGAACAGAAGGGTTGTGAACAGTAGGGCCGTTCCCTGGAAATATGATAACGCCTACCGAAGCAACAGAAGGGCTGAGAATCGGGTCAAACCGACCAATCAGGCTCCAGTAACTATTGCTGCACCTAGTAGAACTTTCGCGGTTGTGAGTCCAGTTGTGGACAATGTTGGTGGACCGGGAGGATTTACTCGTAGTGGATGACTGTTTGCTCCTCAACCATTGAGGGATGCTAATGCTGAGGCTTCTGCTAAGTCGAAGGGCAAACAGGCCGTGGTTGACGAAGAACCTGCTCAGAGGGGTGTGCCTGAGGGTTCGTTTGAAAAGGACGTGGAGGAATTTATGAAGATCATTAAGAAGAGTGACTACAAGATCGTAGATCAACTCAACCAAACTCCGTCCAAGATTTCGATTCTCTCTTTGCTGTTGTACTCTGAGGCGCATCGCAACGCCTTATTGAAGATGCTGAATATGGCGTATGTACCTCAAGAGATCTCCGTCAATCAACTGGAGGGTGTGATTGCCAATGTCAGCACCAGACACGGTTTGGGGTTCATAGACCTTGATCTGACGCCTGAAGGGCGAAACCATAACAAGGCCTTGCATATCACTATGGAGTGCAAGGGGGTTGTATTGTCGCATGTGCTGGTCGACACCGGTTCTTCTCTGAATGTGCTGCCGAAGCAAATCCTGAAGAAGATATCTGTTGAAGGGGTTGTGCTTACTCCTAGTGACCTGATCGTGCGTGCTTTTGACGGATCCAAACGTTCTGTGTTTGGTGAAGTTACCTTTCCTGTGAAGATAGGTCCAGAGGTGTTCGACATCATCTTCTACGTGATGGACATTCAGCCCGCCTACAGTTGTTTGTTGGGGCATCCATGGATTCATGCAGCAGGGGCAGTCTCGTCGACTCTCCATCAGAAGCTCAAATATGTCTGGAACGGTCAGATTGTGACCGTGTGCGGTGAAGAGGATATCCTGGTGAGTCACCTGTCCTCGTTCAAGTATGTCAAGGTGGATGGCGAGATCCACGAAACTTTATGCCAGGCGTTTGAGACTGTTGCTCTCGAGGGTGTGTCATATGCCGATCAGAGGAGGTCGGGTGCTTCGATTGCTTCGTACAAGCAGGCCAAGGAGGTTGTTGACTCTGGCAAAGCTGAAGGCTGGGGCAAGATGGTGGATTTTCCGGTCAAAGAAGATAAGTTTGGTATTGGTTATCAACCCTTGCAGGCGGAGCAGGGTATGCAGACAGGTCTGAGCACCTTTACCAGTGTTGGGCTGATGAATCACGGTGACGTCTTTGCAGCTGATGTGGAAGATGGTGACAGTGATTGTGATCTCGACTGCTGGGTTCGCTCGTGTGCACCAGGGGAAGTGATCAGCAACTGGACAGCAGAGGATGTAGTTCAAGTTACTCTTTAAACAGAGTAATTTTCTTTTGTTTTTTCATTCTGCACAAAACCCTACGTTCTGCCCAAGACGTAGTGGTTCATTGTAGGGCCACATCATGTTTTACAATTTTTATCATGAATAAAGGACGTTTTGCAAACAATTTTGTGATCCCTGTCTTTCTAAACTTTTAAAAATAAAAATGGCAATGTTTTTGTTTTTGTGACTTTATTGAATTCTTTTTCTAAAATAAAGCATTAAACATGCAGAAGTGATCTTATGGCATCCACTATGAACAAATCTGTTATGGCTCAGTATGATTTCAATAATCCCATCTACCAAGCTGAAGAGGAGAGTGAGGAAGACTGTGAACTCCCTAAAGAATTGGTCAGATTGTTGAAGCAAGAGGAAAGGGTCATCCAACCTCATCAGGAGGAGTTGGAGATTGTGAATCTTGGTACTGAGGACGCCAGAAGAGATATTAAGATCGGGGTTGCTTTGAAGACAGAGGTCAAGAGCAGGTTGATTGAGATGCTGAGAGAGTATGTTGAGATATTCGCCTGGTCTTATCAAGATATGCCTGGGCTGAATACTGATATTGTGGTTCATAGACTACCTCTCAGAGATGATTGTCCTTCGGTCAAGCAGAAGCTTCGTAGAACGAGTCCTGATATGGCTGTGAAGATCAAGGAAGAGGTTCAGAAGCAGTTCGATGCGGGTTTCTTGTCAGTAACAACTTATCCCCCGTGGGTGGCCAACATCGTTCCTGTGCCGAAGAAGGATGGCAAAGTCAGAATGTGTGTCGATTACCGGGATTTGAATAGGGCGAGTCCGAAAGATGATTTCCCATTACCTCACATTGATGTATTGGTTGATAATACGGCTCAATCCTCGGTATTCTCTTTCATGGATGGATTCTCGGGCTATAATCAGATTAAGATGGCGCCAGAGGACATGGAAAAGACGACATTCATTACACCTTGGGGCACGTGCTATAAGGTGATGCCATTCGGGCTGAAGAATGTCGGTGCTACCTATCAGAGGGCTATGACGACTCTCTTTCATGACATGATGCACAAAGAGATTGAAGTGTACGTGGATGACATGATTGCGAAGTCGCAGACAGAAGAGGAGCACCTGGTTAATCTGCAGAAGTTGTTTGACAGATTGGTAAAGTTCAAACTGAGGTTGAATCTAAACAAGTGCACGTTTGGTGTGCGATCCGGGAAGCTGTTAGGCTTCATTGTCAGTGAGAAAGGGATTGAGGTTGATCCAGCAAAAGTCAAAGCTATTCAAGAAATGCCTGAACCGAAAACAGAAAAGCAGGTTCATGGGTTTTTAGGGAGATTGAATTACATTGCAAGGTTCGTATCTCACCTAACTGCCACGTGTGAACCGATATTCAAATTGCTAAGAAAGAATCAAGCAATCAGGTGGAATGATGACTGTCAGAAAGCTTTTGACAAGATAAAAGAGTATTTACAGAAACCTTCAATCCTGATTCCTCCAGTTCCAGGGAGACCGCTGATAATGTACCTGTCAGTTACCGAGAACTCGATGAGGTGTGTATTGGGTCAGCATGACGAGTCTGGTCGAAAAGAGCATGCCATATACTACCTTAGCAAAAAGTTTACCGACTGTGAAATCAAATATTCACAGCTCGAGAAAACTTGCTGTGCTTTGGCCTGGGCTGCTCGCCGACTGAGGCAGTATATGTTGAACCATACTACCTTATTGATTTCTAAGATGGATCCAGTGAAGTACATCTTTGAGAAGCCGGCTCTTACCGGACGTGTTGCCCGTTGGCAGATGATTCTAACAGAATATGATATCCAGTACACGTCGCAGAAGGCTATCAAAGGTATTGTTTTGTCAGACTATCTCGCCGAGCAACCGATCGACGACTATCAGCCGATGATGTTTGAATTCCCTGATGAAGACATCATGTATCTTAAGATGAAAGATTGTGAAGAACCTCTTGTCGAGGAAGGACCGGATCCTGATGACAAGTGGACAATGATGTTTGATGGGGCCGTGAACGTGAATGGTAACGGTGTTGGTGCAGTGCTGATCAATCCTAAAGGTGCTCATATACCTTTTGCTGCCAGATTGACTTTTGACGTCACCAACAACGAAGCTGAGTATGAGGCTTGTATCATGGGGATAGAAGAAGCCATTGATTTGAGGATCAAAACGCTTGACATTTATGGAGATTCCGCTCTAGTGATCAATCAGGTCAATGGAGATTGGAATACGAACCAGCCGCATTTGATTCCCTATAGAGATTACACCAGAAGAATACTGACGTTCTTCAAGAAGGTGAAGTTGTATCATGTCCCCCGGGACGAGAATCAGATGGCTGATGCTTTGGCTACTTTGTCTTCCATGATCAAAGTTCATTGGTGGAATCATGTGCCACATGTTGCGGTGAATCGACTCGAGAGGCCTGCGTATGTGTTTGCAGCCGAGTCTGTTGTGATTGATGAGAAGCTGTGGTACTATGACATCAAGAACTTCCTCAAGAGCCAGGAGTATCCTGATGGTGCGTCAAAGAATGACAAGAAAACCCTGAGAAGGCTAGCTGGAAGCTTTTACTTGAATCAGGATGATGTGCTGTACAAGAGAAACGTCGACATGGTCTTGCTCAGATGCGTGGATAGACACGAAGCAGACATGTTGATGCAAGAAGTGCACGAAGGTTCGTTTGGTACCCATGCTGGTGGTCACGCAATGTCTAAGAAATTGTTGAGAGCCGGTTATTACTGGATGACTATGGAATCCGATTGTTTCAAGTATGCTCGGAAGTGCCATAAGTGTCAAATCTATGCTGATAAGGTGCATGTACCACCAAGCCCGTTGAATGTCATGAACTCGCCTTGGCCGTTCGCCATGTGGGGCATTGATATGATTGGGAAGATTGAGCCTACTGCTTCGAACGGACATCGCTTCATCTTGGTCGCGATTGACTACTTCACCAAGTGGGTGGAAGCAGCTTCCTATGCTAATGTTACCAAACAAGTGGTTGCCCGGTTCATCAAGAAAGAAATCATCTGTCGTTATGGAGTTCCTGAGAGAATCATCACTGATAATGGTTCGAATCTCAATAACAAGATGATGAAAGAGCTGTGTAAAGATTTCAAGATTGAACATCACAATTCTTCTCCTTACAGACCGAAGATGAATGGTGTTGTAGAGGCGGCAAACAAGAATATCAAGAAGATTGTGCAGAAAATGGTCGTGACGTACAAGGATTGGCATGAGATGCTGCCTTTCGCTTTGCATGGGTACCGTACCTCAGTACGTACGTCGACCGGGGCAACCCCGTACTCCCTTGTGTATGGTATGGAAGCAGTCCTACCAGTTGAAGTGGAGATTCCTTCTCTGAGAGTCTTGTTAGATGTCAAGCTTGACGAAGCCGAGTGGATTCGGACAAGGTTTAATGAGTTGAGCATTATCGAAGAGAGACGGCTAGCAGCTGTGTGCCATAGGCAGTTGTATCATAGAAGGATGAAGCGAGCCTTTGATCAGAAAGTGCATCCTCGAAGCTATCAGATCGGTGATCTAGTCTTGAAGAGGATTCTTCCCCCCGGTACAGATAACAGGGGCAAGTGGACTCCTAATTACGAAGGTCCATATGTTGTGAAGAAGGTCTTCTCCGGTGGAGCCTTGATGCTTACAACTATGGATGGTGAAGATTTTCCGTCCCCTGTCAACCCAGATGTAGTCAAAAAATACTTCGCATAAATTGACCTGCTGGACAAAAAGAATAAAAGAGTCCAGGCAAAAAAGGGCATCCCGGCGAACCGAAAAACAGAAAGAAAAGGTTCGGGCAAAACTTAGGGATAAAAATGAAAAGAATTTGTACACCCGGTAAGTCGAAAACCCGCAAGGGCGGCTTAGGCAAAAATGGGTATCCCGGTGGATTGAAAACCCGAAAGGGCGATCCAGCCAAAAGAGGGATTAAAGCGAAGACTACAGTCTGAGTTATCTGTACATCACCACGCTTTGTCGTCTGCCATCTCGAAAGATGTGATCAGTCCAGTCATTCTGCTCAGAAAGCAAGGAGTTGGGAGGAAAACTGATGATCTGTGAGTTATAACAGAATTGGGAAATAGTGGATGCCGTGTTCACATTGCCATTAGGATAGATTTTTCCTTTTGTGCGCAATTACCTCTTTCAGGGAATTGCTTCCCAATGTATTTGCCTTTTCAGGCACATTTTCAATCAATAAAAGTCGTTATTCAGACAAATAGCTCTCTTGTTTTATTTTTACTGTTTTGTTTGCAAAAACGTCCGAATTTTTGATAAACATTGCATATAAAAGCATGAAGGCTAAACAATAACGTGCTGAACGATAAAACATTTGAAAATCATTTTGAATGTTGAGGACACTTGAGCATATCTTGTCCATGTCTCCCCTGGGGGCAGTTTATTGTGCTGTTTTGCAGGTTGTCATCTGTGAAGACGTTTCTCAGCAGATGTTTCCCAAGCGAATATGGAAGCTATCAGAGCTATGTTCCCCTGCAGAGATGTCTGTGGATAGTGTCTTCTTTCCCAGCAGATCTAAGGATTGCCTATCCCCAGCAGGCCGGGAAGTGGGTTTATTCCCCAGCGAATATTTCCCCAGTTGAGATCCCCCGCTGAGCGCCTGGCAGGTGTTTTCCCCAGGAGAGTTCCCCGCTGAGTTGGAAGGATGTTGTATCCCCAGCGGAGGTTGTCAGTGAAGCGTTGTTTCCCAGCAGTCGGGTTTGAAGTACTGTTATCCCCAGTGTGGTCGTGAGCGCTCATCCCCAGCAGGGTTGTGGATATTTCTCCCCAGCACAGAGTCTGATATAGTATCTTTCCCCACCAGAGTATTGCTCTCCCTCAGCAGAGTTGTTGTGCTACTCCCCAACAGAGTTGCTCTCCCTAGCAGATCTCCCGAGCAGAGATTTGTGTTGATTGATTTTCCTCAGCGAGTCCCCGAGTGGAGCGGGTTCAAAGAAATTTATCTCCAGCAGAATTTATCCTTGCCTGTAGATGGGATGAGTTTTCCGTAGTGGAATGGTGTCTGCATCCCCAGCTGAGTTATCCCATTGGCGGATTGATTGGGTCGTCCCCAGCGGAGTTATTCCCCATAGTAGAGTTTATCATTGGTGGATTGGTTGGCTCTCCCCAGTGAAGTCGACTGGTTATCCCTAGCAAAGTCGTTTTGTTACTCCCCAGCGAGTAGTTTCATTACTTCACCAGAGAGTTGCCTTATTTACTTCCCCAGTGGAGTAGTATTGTTGGTTCCTCAGCGCAATCATCGTGGGGTAGTCCTCAGCAGAGTTGTATTGATTGTTTCCCCGAGCGGAGTCCCCGAGTGGATTGGGTCCTGTGAAGGATGTCCCCAGCAGAGTCTATCCTTTCCCCAGCAACAGTGTTGTTTCTCCAGCATGAGTGAGAAGTCGATGCTCTCCCCACAGAGTGTTCTTAAGCAGAGTATCCTCACTGAGTTGGAGTATCTGATCAGTTTGGCTTCCCAGCCAGTTTTGCATTTGGCATATAGTGATCATTTCATCCTCAAATCGCGTAGCATTTCCATTTCGATGATGGAGCATTACGCTATAAAAAAAATTCAAACATATGCATTCATGTGTTCTAAACCAATCAGACCATATCCCCGGCAGAGGCGGATCATTTGTTCAAAATCTGTACAGCACGTTTGCTACAGTTGCTCCTGACAGCATTCAGGATATTCTTCCCCCAGAGAGGTTTATTTCCTCATCTGTTGGTGACAGGAAAGTTTGTTTCTCCCCAGTGAGACCCCAGCAAGTGTTTAGCCTTGCCTTGACATGTGTAGATGTCATCTTGTGATACAGGTCGGTGTCACGTCAGCACCCGCGTGTGTTCTTTCTTTGGTGTCGGTCAACACCATCTTTCGGTGTACACATCGAGTATGTCCCAGTCATTCAATAATGTCTGGTTTTC
The DNA here is from genome assembly GCF_024323335.1 of Lathyrus oleraceus. Lineage (NCBI taxonomy): Eukaryota > Viridiplantae > Streptophyta > Magnoliopsida > Fabales > Fabaceae > Lathyrus > Lathyrus oleraceus. Next base: position 161,469,900 of record NC_066579.1, on the reverse strand, counting down.
TTTGGTGTCCGTAAACATCATCTTTCGATGTTCGTAACGTCGTTCTCCTTCCCCAGAAGAGTCCTCCTCTCCGTTGGTGTCGATAAACGTCGAGTTTTTCCCAATCGTCCGTTGACGTTTGGTTGAGTCTTGTTCTCTCTCCCCAGAAGAGTCCTCCTCTCCGTTGGTGTCGATAAACGTCGAGTTTTTCCTGGTCGTCCGTTGACGGTTGGTTGTGATCATTATCCCCAAAGGGTCATTATCCCCACAGAGTTACCTCTCCGTTGGTTTCGATAAACGCCGAGTTTTTCCTATGCGTCCGATGACGTATAGTTGTTTATTCCCCACAAATCATTCATTAATGGTTGTTGATTCCCCTCAGAGTTACCTCTCCGTTGGTTTCGATAAACGTCGAGTTTTTCCTATTCGTCTGATGACGTCTAGTTGTATCTTTCCCCATGCAGAGCTACCTCTCCGTTGGTTTCGATAAACGTTGAGTTTTTCTCAGTCGTCCGTTGACGTCTGATTGTATACCCTATTCCCCAGTCATTCGTTAATGTCTGGTTGATTCCCAGCCAGAATCCCCAGTAGAGTCGTCGGTGGCGTCCTATTCGGTTTTCGGTTGTTATATCCCTTCCTTAGTGAAGTGTTCTCTTTCTCCGTTGGTGTCGATAAACGTCGAGCTTCTCCCGTTCGTCCGTTGACGTCTGGTCGAGTCTTCTCCTTCTCCGTTGGTATCGATAAACGTCGAGCTTCTCCCGTTCGTCCGTTGACGTCTGGTCGAGTTTTCTCCTTCTCTGTTGGTGTCGATAAACGTCGAGCTTCTCCCGTTCGTCCGTTGACGTCCGGTCGAGTCTTTCCCAGTCATCCGTTGATGTCTGGTCACCTCTCCGTTGGTCTTGGTAAGCGTTGAGTTTTTCCTGGTCGTCCCCAATAGAGTTACCTCTCCGTTGGTCTTGGTAAACGTTGAGTTTTTCCCATGTCGTCCGTTGACGTATGGTTGTATCTCTTCCAGTCATTCATTAATGTCTGGTTACCTCTCCGTTGGTTTCGATAAACGTCGAGTTTTTCCTAGTTGTCCGTTGGCATCTAGTTGTGATTTCTGTTCCCATTCATCGTCGTTTGATGTCTGGATGTGACAGTGCCTTTGAAAAGAGAAAAAAACAAAAATCCTCAGTAATAAATATCAGATCCCAGTGGACATTCCCGTTGGTGGATCCCCGCATTGTGCAAATTTCTACGGTTCTTCGGTATTCAATCCCTGTTTACCATGAAAGTCTGACAGCCGTTGCTCTCATCCGTTCGGGTTCTCAGTTGATTGAATAGGGGAAGTTGTAGCACCTCAAATTTGCACCTCCCATTTTGTACATACATTTTCATTTTAGGTCGTTAACATTACATTGGCCACTGCATAGCATTGCATTGTCCTTTGCCCAAGTGCAAGTCATAGGTCAAGACTGGTTAGGAGGATCAGTCAAGCAAGCAAGCAAGTGTATATCATATTGAAGCAAAGCCCTAGGGTGGGTTCATCAAGGTCATGTGACCTAGGGATCATTTTGAAGTGGTTTGGCCAAGGATTGGATGATCAAATCTCAACAGTCAAGCTGAATTTCATCTGAAACCCTAGAAAGTCAATTGTGGTCAACTGTGCCTGAAATCATGGATTTGAAGGTGGGAGATGGTTTGAAAGGCCTCATTCATGTCCATACAAGTCTCATTTGACATGTCAAGGATCAAGATTGAAGAATTTGAGGTCAGAAGAAAAGTTTCCAAAAATAGTAAGTGACCTGTAATTTCAAACTGCCAAAAATGGAAAGGTCTTCTCCTCAAATGTACATCATCATAAAAGCTTCAAATGAAATTTTGTCCAACATGAAAGTTGAAGATCTTGCTCTCACCTTTCCAAAAAGTCCAAGAACATCCATTTCCCATGTGTGGTTGGCAAGTTATGATCAAATCATTGTCAAGAAATTTTGAACTTCAAACTTGGATAACTTTCACACCATTTGGCCAAATCATGTGTGGTTTTTTGCTACAATCTCCTTTTGACATGCTCTATCATAATCATTCATTACATTTCATCAAAAATCATCACACAAAAATGGCATTTTTCATGTGACTTGAATTTGAAAAAGGGAGGGAAAAAGTCAATTTGAAAACTAGGCATTTGCAACACTTCCAATCACTTGAATTTGATCTAAAACAATATTTGAAGGGTGTTTGGCTAATTTTTCGTGCACTGTAGCAGCTTATTCCATGCATGAGGTTACTTTGGCCATTTAGCATAAAATTTGCATTTCACTAATTACCATTACATTTGGTTAAGTGTGATTAACAAATGCATTAATCCATGGTATATAAGGCTAATGCTAACAGAATTTTGGATTAACATTCATTCATCTCAGATCTAGATCAAAAATCACCAATTCTCTCAACTTTTTCTCTTGATTTTTTCTGCAAATTTTCCAAAGAACTTGCATTGTTCTTCATTGATCTATCATCTACAAGCATCACTGGACTTTCTGCAAGCAAGGATTCCTCAATTTCGAGCCAAACCTAGCACTGTTGCATCAAGCACCTCACATGGCAGTTGGAGATTCCTTCGAGTTTGAGCATTGCTGAGCTAAATTCTTGCACTCATTCATCTACTGGAGCATCAAGGAACATCTGTTTTCACCTTTAAGGCCTTGAAACTCACGATTCCAGCTCTGCATCTTCATAGAGGTTGGAATTCGATACTCTCAATTCATGAAATTATGCTATGGTTCTTGTAGATCCTTAATTGTGGAGCATGCTGAACTTTATATTTTTGATTTTCATTGAGAATTGAGTGAGATATACTGAATTTAAGTTTGGTTGATGAAACTTATCTTGCTCGATTTGGATTTGTTAGCACGAATTAGGTTAAATGATGTTTAGATTAGTGATGAGCATTGCAAGATGAACATGATGATGTATAGTTTGTTGATTTTCGTGAACCTTTGTTCATATGCTGGAAATGGATGATGAATGATGAAGAACATCAAGAACCCTAACAATTTCAATTGCCAAATCGTGTTTGATCGTGTATTGGCCTGTTTGCATGCTTTCTGGTGTTTGTCTCAAACTATTAATCCAATTAACATGAGGTTTTTTCCATGATGATCCTTGCCATGTCTAGTATTTTTTGATGATTTTTATGAAAATTGTGCACGTGTGGATTTCTGTTTTGGCTAGGGTTTGCTCATACATGTGGTTATTTACACCTTGCTTGCTATTTTGATCATGAAATGATGATGCTTAATCCAATGGAGCTGAAATTTTATATGTGTAATCCAGACACCTTAAGGAGAATTTTGGTATATAGTGTGTGATTTTTGAATTCCTGGATTGTGAGATATGACCTGATCATTGGAGGTGTGACAATTTGTGTCACACCATTTCTTGTCCAACTTGTGGATTTTCATTACCATGCCTATTAAACTTGAATTGATCTGGATTTTTGCATGTTGATACTTAGGACAGTTAAGTTTGCTTGTGAATTTTCCTGGAATTTTTGAATGCATTTCCTATTTGTTTGAGAATTTATCCCCTGTTTGACCAATTGTGGACCTTTTGTGAGTCATGATTTCATATGATTTGGGAAATTCTTGTGGTTTATTGGATGGATTTGAAATTTGGCATGTGTATTATACACATCTTGAAGTTTGCCATGGCTCTGGTTTCACTCATTTATCTTGTGCCAATTCTGTTTTATGCTTGCTTGAAGTTGATGCATGATTTGGTGCCTTGTATGAGCTTGTTTGAACATGTTTTGACTGTTGGAATTTAATTGACTTGCTTCCCTTGGTCCAGATGACTTGAAATTTGGTGTGTAGATCATGTTATGAATTCTGTTTGACCATGAATTTTTTGGGGATTTATTGAAATGTTTGTGAGTTTATTTGAGTTGAATCATTCTGTTTGGTTCTATGAGGTTCTAACTTGCATGTTTGACCATGATTGATGTATGAAATGATATTGGTTGATGATATGAATGTGAGACCACTTGGATTTGATTCCTAATTGATTGATCTTGATTTTTGATAAGGTTCATGTTCTGTTTTGGTTTATTGCTCCCATTTTGACCCTAGTCTCGTACTAGTGGTTTGTGCTCTCACATTTGAGCTTTGTTTCAGGTCAAAGAGCACAATTGCTTATGCTTGATGATGTGCACTCAATTGGAGTTGGTTTATTGTGTGTTTATGACTAACTTTGAGCTTGTTTTGTAGGCATTGAGATTTATGCTTAGGCCTTGTGGCTTGCACTTATGTGCATTGATGCTTGTTATCTGTTTGTGCTGTGGACTTGTAATTTTCTGTTTGACTTTTGTTTGTCTGGTATACTGATTATGTTGGATTGATTTCAGGTACTTTAGTTGCTATAGTTCCTTTGTGAACTTGCTTTTGCTTTGCTTGCTAGCTTGAGCACTAAGGTATAATGTCTCTAACTCCATGTAGTCTGGAAGACCTGGCCTGTTACTTGGCCAGGCACCTGTCTGAAGTCCTCCTTAAGAGGCAATTCTTGTGCTTGTTTATCTTTGTCCCCAAGCAGGAAAAGACCTTTGATAAGGCAATTGGCAGATACAAGAGATGTGCAATCCATCTCCTGCTATTCTGTTGAGTCGTCCCTTTGCTCACACAACTGGTGTTGATGCATTGTGGACATCAACCCAAGATCCTTGTACAGTTGTACAGTTGAGTTAGTGTCATAAGTGTAGAAGGGTTCCCACTTTCTGAACCCACACTTCTATCTGTTTAAAGCTCTCCCAGGCCAGGGATAAGAGCTGTGAGGCACACCCCTCACTTTCCATTTCATCTGCTTCACTCTAACTCTCAATGTTAGGGTTAAGAGCTAACATCACCCGATTCCAGATGGCTTGTGTTGCACAGCCTAACCCTTGTGTGAGCCTACTTTGTGTGTATATAGCGTGTGCTATTTGTGATTGTTTGCTTTGTTTTGCCTGTGCTGTTTAGGATAGCTTGCTCCCTGTGCAAGTTAGGTAGTAACCTTGACTTAGGGATGATTTGTATGATAACATCTAGGCTCGAGTCGTAGTCTCCCTAGTTGTGTCTCCCTTTGTTATCTGGTTAGGCTAGTCCTGTGTCCCTGTGTAGGGGAACTACGTCGCCCTGATCCTCATACCAGATGAGGTACGTAGGCAGGAGATGAGCTGATCTCTCCGGGCGCCCTTTTTGTTTTGTCTTTGCGTGTGTTAGGAGATGGATGTAAGACCAGCGATTGGCATTCTGTATCTTATTGTTGTTGTGTGCTTGGAGTCCGATGTAAGTCCATCGATTGGCATTTGGTTTCCAGTGTGTGTGTGTTTGGTTCGGAGTCTGATGTAAGTCCAGCGATTGGCATTCGGTTTCCATGTTTGCCTGTTTTTGGGTGGAGTTTGACGTAAGCCCAGCGATTGGCAGTCAATTTCCTGTGTTGTTTTGTCTTGCGTGCGTTAGCCGAGCTACGAGTGCTCTGATTCTTCTTTAGTCCGAGAAGATACGTATGCATAGGATGCGACATCCTAGCGAGCACGTTTTTCCCCCCGTCCGAACTACGTCGACTCTGATGTCTGTGCCTGACAGACTACGTGGGCCCAAGATGCGATATCCTGCCGAATCAGTTTCGTTTGTTTTCTTGTGTCTCTTTTAGCCAGTGTTTGTGTTTGTGAGCAGCGTTTTAGCAACCATTTTCCTTCCTTTTGTGCGTGGATCCCATCGAGTACGACGGATGCGTAGGGGTGCTAATACCTTCCCTTCGCATAACCGACTCCCGATCCCATTCTCTTTGGTCGCGAGACCATGTCTTTTCCAGGTTTACTTCGAGCGTTTCCTTTCCCTCTTTTGGGATAAATAACGCACGGTGGCGGCTCTGTTGTTCTTGTTTCCCGCCGGTTTTTCGCGTAATGCGACACTTCCATTGTACTTATCAAACGTGGGCACCTTGAACTTCTGTGGGATCACAATCCCCTCAACCAACCCCATATTTGTCATGTTAATAGTCCCAGGAGTAGTATGGCTTTCCAGAACCCTAATCTTTTCTGCTAGTACTTGAATCTCTTTGTTCGGTGGTTGAACACCATACTGAACGAACTGCTCATTCAACATAGAGAACTGATCCTCTTCTTTATCCTCCACAACCCCAAGGAAAGAAGAAAACTTAGTTCCTTCAGAATGTTGCCAACATGACCTAGACCGCTGCCTGCAGCAAAACCAAGACCACCACCATTGTTGATGAATACACCACCATTAGTTGCCTTCCTTCTGGGATTGCCACCACCCCTAGAACCTCCAGGACCATGGTTGGAATTACCCTCTTGACTATTGCCATTATTGGAAAACGAAGTCAGCTTAAGCTTCTCCACCTTCTCGGCGATTGCTTTCTGCTCCATGGCGAACCCTTGCATGGCGTTGATAAACTCACTCATCTTCTCTTTCAGCTCGAGAATGTCAGCGTTGGATGGATCCATCAGTTTGGGCTTGTTGCGTCTGGTAAAGTATCTGTGCGGACGAGTTACGTGCAGAGGGATGACTCGGCGTGCGTGAGCAATGATTCCTGTGACAATCAAACACGTTAGAAACCGACACCTGCACAATAGAAGACAAGTTATTATGATTCATGCATGAATGCAATGTCTATCCATATGAGAAACATTCTATCCTTCGATCCTGGCTTCATTGAGACAGACAACAATCCGACAGCAATATTCTGACATTAATCATCTAGCTTTGCCATACAAAACAGAAAGTTGCGCTTTAGCAAAGATATCACCCGACCATGTGTGTGTTAAGTAAGTGCAACACGAAAAAGCAAATAAAGCTTTGAGATCAATCACTGAATGATGATAACCACTGTATAGCAAAAAAAGGCGCAACACGTGCGAGAGTCATATATCATATCTGATACAAATCATCTTTACAATCCTCCAGAGTCGGAAAGAAATACGAGCAAGTGAATTCTGTCAACATGCCTGACGGTAATCCAACACAAGATAACAACTGCAATAAAAACTAATCTGAAGAAGGTCCCACGGAAGGCTCTGCATCATCAACCATCCCGGTAAACTTCATAGTGAACCTGAGCTCAGTGTTTTCCTGCTGAAGTCTTCCCACCTCTTTCTGGTGAATCTTCATCTGACGGAAATAATGATCCCTCTCGGCAAGATAGTGATCTCTCTCGGCCATAATCTTCGCTTTCTCTTCTTCCTTAACCCTCAGCTTCGCTTCCCATTCGGTGGTAAGGGCTTTGGCTCTAGCTTCCCTCTGAGTCTTCACAAGGACTTGTCTCTTCTTTTCATCTTCAATGACCTTCAAAGCTCTAGCCAACTTCTCTTTGGTAAGGTCGTGCTCCTTCGTAGATGACTCTAAAGCTTAGCTGATCTTACAGTAATAAGCGGTGTCTTTCTCAAAACGCTTCACCTCCTGAGCATGTTTCCTAGCCTGGTCTTCTGCTTTTCTCTTGACTTCTTGATTAGCCAGTAGAATTCCAGCAATACTCATTTCTATCTCAGTCTTTTCTGCTTGCAGTTGATCTCTTGCCTTCCTCATCTCAAGAAATTCTTCCATACTGACAGAAGAACGTGGCTCCTCAATCAACGGATACCAAAGATCATCCACAGGAAATGGCAAACGAGTGAGCTCAACCCTCTCTCTGAGCCAATCATCAAATGGAGGAAAAGACCTGTTATTAACTCTACCAAAAGGAATCTTGCATTTCCTTTGAATGTTGCGCCATGCATCAGACACTTGCCTCAACAATGACTGATTACCCTCAACCGGGAAGTAAAAAGACTCCTGAATCTCACACTCGAGAGGAGGAACCTCCATAGCAAATCCCATTTGTCTCTTAAGAAGCGTCGGGTTGTAATTAATACACCCTTGAACTCCTATAAGGGGCACATTGGGAAAATTCCCGCAACTGCAAATAAAATCTCGTCCAGCCACATCAATGTGAGTCCAAGCTATGTCCTTGGCTCGCAAACCCATCAACTTGGTTGCCCAATTTACAATATGGTCAAGAAAGACAAAGGCACCCTTGGAAGGCAAATATCCCATGAACCACTTATATAACAACTGAGCACAACATCTAACCAATCCTCCACGTCGCTTCTCGTTCCGATTATGGACCAAATAATAAACATCCCCAATCAAGGTAGGAATGGGATTCTTCTGAGCAAACACCCAGATGGCATTAATGTCCATAAAATTCTTCCGATTAGGGAACAAAATAACTCCATAAATGCTTACGGCAAGCAAAGCACAAACAGTCTTCCAATTACCCAAAACAACATGTTCCTTGGCTTTGGCCTCCAAGAAACTCAGATGAAAACCAGGCAACTTTCCTTTCTCCTTCAAACCTTTCTTAGTCACTTCCGGGATCAAATAAAGAGCACGAGAAATCTCAACAATATCAGGTTCTTCCTGAGTAACATAAAAAGGAATCTGGTTTCTGACCCGAATGCCCAGAATACCGGCATAATCCTCCATCAAAGGTCCCAACAAATAATCTGGGAAGACAAAACATCTCAAACCCGGATCATAAAACTGGAGAAGAGTATGGATGGCGTTCTTATCCCCATCTGTGAGCCTAAAAACCATCTTCATAATACTGCCATAAGCCTCACGGAACATCCCCACATGGTCAGGCGTAATCAATGTTATCATATCCTTCAACACGCTAATCTCTGGATCAAAGAAACTGTAGACAACATCATCTTTTAAGTCGGCCCTCATACTTGGAACAAGGATGTCTCTCAACCAGGATCTCAATCAAGAATGTACCCTGCATATGGATAAACATGAGTTAGATGCGGCTAAATGCAAAATGGGAATGATGCAGATGCATGAATGCAATTCACAGTGCCATCCTCCAAGACATCTGAACACCAACTGTACTGGACTCCGGTCTCAGAACTGATCACAACCATCCAAGGGACTAAGTAACCACAAATCCAACTCGGAGGATCCGAAATAACCGGAACCGGAGAATACATCACCCATCATCACAGGAGAGTCACTGAACGGAGCAACAAGATCATCTGAACAAGTAACCCCAAATTTGACCCAGGGAATCCGAAATAAACGGAACCCGTTGATAAATACCACAGACAGAACTCCGGCGTGTCGGAAATAAATATCCATAAATCCAACTTATAAATAGAACTCAGATCATGAGCCAAACCGAAGTCACCATCAAAGAGTCACCAACAGAAACTGTACCTGTAGGAATCAAACCCCTCCCCTCACAGGTGAATTCTAATAAGGTCATCCTAAGGCGGATAATCGGTCTCGACAATCAAACGAGATACTCAACGGGTTTGCCCTTTCGGGTGTGCCGTGCAGCTCTCATAAGATCATCTAAACCAAAGATCCGGGAAAGAACGGTCACCGAAGTCAACAGCTCAAATGAGAGATAACCTAACCATAGTGGAAACTCCACAAGGAAAAGCTTCTCTCAAAAGAACCTCGTCCGGCTGTGGTATGTCACGTCGCAACAACATGTTAATCCAACATATTAGGAAACATGAGACCACGCTAATCCTAGGTGTATACTCGGGCCTGGGTTTTAGCCCCACTCAGAACACCCACCCCCAAATCAGAGGAACCACACCTGTACAGAATCCAGCACAGTGATAATATGATGCATGCAAACATATATGCAAATATATACAATCACAGTATAATAATCACAAATGCAATAAATAAGCAGTAAAAGCAACCCAAACTACCCCAAAAACTACGCTAGAGAGCGCTAGGATTGACTCGCTTAGGGAAGATGGACCAGCAAGAGGTCAACTTCAGTCCCCAGCAGAGTCGCCAGCTGTCGCAACGCAAAAAACAACCGACGGGAAATACAGAGCCGCCACCGACGTTATTCATCCTATGACGGAAAGGGAGCGCAGGACTAACCTAAGAAAGGGAAATGAACGGTCTTACAACTAGAGATTACAAGGTACGGGAGTCGGTTACGCAAGGGGAAGGTGTTAGCACCCCTCACGTCCGCCGTACTCGACGGGATCCACGCTCAAAAGATAGCTCAAAGAGTAAGAAAAGGTTGCTGCTAATAAACTGCTCAAAGAAACTACACAAACTGGAACGATAAACAGGTGGGGGAGAGAAAGAAGACGGAGGAAGTGGACTCGGCAGGATGTTGCATCCTGGGCCTACGTAGTTTGTCAGAAACAAACATCAGAGTCAACGTAGTTCGGGGAAAGGAGACATGCTCGCTAAGACATCGCATCTTATGCCTACGTATCTTCTCTATCCAGAGGAGAATCAGAGCACTCATAGCTCGGCTAACGTACGCCGAAACAAGACACCAAAAAGGGACGCTGAGACGTCAAAAGAAACACCCAAAAGGAAACGGAATGCCAATACATGGACTTACACCCGACTCCCAACAATAACAAAAAGGAAACAGAATGGCAAAACATGGACTTATATCCGACTCCTAACAATAACAAAAAGGAAACAGAATGCCAATACATGGACTTATACCTGACTCCTAACAATAACAAACGCTAACCAGCGAACACCAAAGATGCACCCCAAGTGAATGACAATCGTCACAAATGAACCCCAAGATGAACCCCAAATGAATAACAATCATCACAAATGAACCCCAAACGAATAACAAAAGTCACAAATGAACCCCAAGGATGAACCCCAAGTCAATACAGGTGAACCCCGAACGGATAACAGGTAATCAAAGTGAACCCCAACTAGTGAACCCCGAATAACAAAGGAAGAAATCCCCAAGGTATAAACATACAACCACACACACGCTGAACACACGGGTACTCACACCAAAGAAACCAAATAAAGGGTGAACACACGCGAAAACAAAGAAAAGGGTTAACAAACACGAAAACAACGAAAAGGTTGCCCGGAGAGATTGCTCACAATCTCCTGCCTACGTATCTCATCTGGTATGAGAATCAGGGCGACGTAGTTCCCCTTACCAGGGGTAAAACACTCTCCTAACCAGAGACCGGGGAAACAACAAACTAATAGGGAGAATCAGACTCGAGCCTAATAGTTGTCATGCAATCAATATCCCTAAGTTGAGGTCTCTAACATGCATTCAGCTTCCTCAGAAATCAATCATACAACTCCTACAGAAATGGAGATGAGAATAGGAAAGCAAATAAACACATCAACACAAGTAAACAAACATCACACTCTATATCCATACAAGAGGCTCAAACAATGGATGGGCTTTAGTCAAGAGGGGTCATATCAACCTCGACAAACAAGCCAAACTGTAATGGGTAATCTGTAGCTCTTAACCACTAACATTGAATGTTAGGGTGAAGCTGATCAAAGTTTAAATGAGGATGAGACCTCATGCTCTTAACCCTGGTCAGAGTGAGCTCATGACACAGAAAGCGTGGGGATCCAGAAAGTGGGATCCTTTTCCACTTGACAGACACTGGACAAAAGATCTGGGGCACATGTTTAGAAGCATCAGCACATGGTGCGAGCATAAAGAACGACACACTGAATAACGGGGGATTGGCTACTAATCCCTTTTATCCGTCAATTGCCTCTTCTCTTGGAGGTCTTATCAAATATAACACATGCCTCTCCTTGGAGGTCTTTGGGCACAATTTTAAACAAACACAAACAGAGCCTTTGAAGGAGGACTTGCCAACAAAATGCCTGCCAAAAAGGTGACAGGACTTCAGACTACATGGAGTAAGAAGCTAACTACCTGAGTGGTGTGTCAACCATAATCCAAAGCTTAAGCAAGAGATAAAGCAAGCAAGCAACTAAGGTACATGTACAAAGACTAAACAGTTAGTACTTCAATCATAAAACCAGAAGACAAGCAGTGAAACCCCCTAATAGTTACACAATTCAATGCATAAGTGCCCTAGCACTCAAATGAACTCATGAGCTCACCACATCAATTAAAACCCTAAAAAACAAACATAAGTCAGAACTCAATTCATTTTGTATCTCACAAAGTGAGAACAAATCCAACCATCAATGATAAGTGTCCAAACCTGAAACAAAAGACAAAGTTAGTTCATGTACAAAACCCTAGTACAAAGACAAGATTCAAAACCTAACCAGATAACCAAACCAGAACCCAATCTTCTACACATTACACCTTCCAACACTCCATCTAATGTCCTCAAAAGGACCAGCATCAAATCAATAATCAAATGCCTCAAATTGCCTATGCCATGCAATGACCAAAAATATGAACAAAATGAACTTCCAACTTAGAAAATTCATATCAAATCAGAAATGCATGCAATGACTTTGAGATTTTTTGTACAAGTTCCTCATGTCCTGAATGTTCAATATGCAAAATATCAAGTCCATAATGATGGAAATGCTATGTGAACAAAAATGCACCAATTCAATGTCAAAAATGTGACACAAATTGTCACAATTTTCTCTATGTGTCAAAAGTGATGATAACATGTGAGAAAAATTCCAAACCAGTGACCAAAAATTCCTATCCTGTATGAATGTTATGTATGCAAAAGAGTGGATCAGAATGTTCAAAATTGAGGATTTCACAATACATTGAATGCACTAGGTCAATTTGGCACAACATCAATTCAAAAATTCCCATCTAAAAATCCAGACATCAATAATTCATGAATTTCACACCATAAAAAGTAGACATAAATACAAAACTATGAAAAAAAATTGGAACTCATTTGGATCATTTTTGCATTTTTTATGAATTATAAAAACTGATCAAAATAAATGAATAATCAAATGGAAATGGAGGGAAATAAACTATTTGAATAAATCCAGGAAAATCATCAGCCATCAGATCTGGCGCGCTATTGCATCAACGGTCCAAGTTCAAAACATGAAACGCACCGTTTCATTAAACGACTCAGCATCCCAGTCACACGCTCAGTCAGCGTTCCAAGCTTGCGTGGCTTGGTCAAGCGCTCCTCATCCAATCACATTTCCACGCATGAGCCACATGGCGCACACGTCAACCAAACCCTAACAACACACAGACGCCGGAGCTCTGCTCCGGTCGTCTTCTCCGGCGAGCCCTACGGTGGCGCCACCTAATTTTTTTCCAGAATTTCACGAGACCTATACCATTCTACTCGTCTCTCCACGTTGAATCCAAATATGACCTTAGCTTCTCCTAAATCATCCTGGATTTTGCAAATCGAAGAGAAGAAGTTCCTAGATCCAAACTTCCAGTCCACATAACATCCTCAATTCTCACCCAATTTCAATTCTAAACATATGTACATGATCTACACATCAAGATCTACAAGTCTATGACCTAAAAACAGCAAAAGGAAAGGATGAAATTAGCATCACCTGGAAATGGAGCTTTCTGAAAACGCGATCTCTCAAGCTCTACTGCTCCAGATCAACCTCCTTGAACTTCCTTTGAAGCTTTATGCCAAAAGAAATGGTTGAAACCTCTTGAATGCACCTCAATTTCCAAATTCCATTGCCATGAGAATGCTCTTGATCTGCTCGAATTCTGGCTGAATTGCACCAAACAATGGATGATTCTTGATCAGTGAAGCATGAGGATCAAGAATATGCAAGAATCTTTGAGGTTTGTGTGGAGAAAATGGAAATACGAAGAGAGAGAAAGTTGAGAGAGTTCTTGAATTTTCAGATCTGAAAAGTTAGTTATGGCAGTTATGATTAGGGTTTTGCTATTTATATTCCTTGCTAATCACACTGAAAATCATTTTAGCCATTCACTAAACATGATTAGTGAATTATGAAGCCAAATGCAAAAAATGAAAAGTGAGCTCTCATGGCCATAATCCACGTGTAATCTCCCATGCTAAGCTTCTAATTCCCTCATGGACATCCAAGGGTCAAGATTGAAGTGTTATTTTGCTTGTATCTTAAGCCAAAAATGAATGGTGAAGATTCACTTTAATTTGAACATGTGTGAAATAATGAGCATACACACTTTTCTCATGCATGGCAAAGCTCATTTTGAGATGTCTTGAACATGAGAAGCATTTTGCCAAAAGAATGAACCAATTTGGAGCATTGTATCAAAAGTTATGCCATTTTGAATTTCCATGCACATCTTGTGATCAAATGACCATAACTCCTCAACCACTCATCATATGGACATGAATTAGGACTTTTTGGAAAGGGGAGACAAATATCTATAACTTTCACGTTCACCAAAAATCCATTTGAAACATATTTGATATTGAAAAGTCAAGTTGAAAGTGGACCAAAAACTTGCCAAATTTGGAAACTTTGAATTATAGGTCATTTTCCATTTTTAGTAACTTTTGCCATGACCTTTGAATCTTCAAGATGGATGTTTAGAATGATGAATAGACCCCATTTGAACATGATCAAGGTGTCTCAACTCATTTCCCCACCTCATAGCCCTCAGTTGACTGCACAGTTGACTTTTGGTCCTCAGATGACCTTGAAATGCCTTGATCCACTTGAGCCTCTACTGTAGCACCTCAAATTTGCACCTATCATTATGCATACATTTTCATATTAGGTCATAGCATATCATGGTCCATTGCATAGCATTGCATTGCCTCTTTTGCCTCAAGTGCAAGCCAATTAAAAAATTAGGTCAAACTGATCAGGAAATCAGTCAACCAAGCAAGCAAGCACAATTCTCAAGGAGCCAAGGCCCTAGGGTTTGTCCAAAAAGTTCACATGACTAGAGGGTTCATTTGAAGTGTTCAAGTCAAGGGTTGAAGGCTCAGAGGTCATCAGTTCACACACAGACAGTCAAAAACCCTAGACAGTCAACAGTCAGTCAAAGCAGTGGATGGTGGCCATTCTTGTGGGATTTGGGCACCATGATCAATAATCAAGAGTTCATACAACTTGGGACATCATTTGAAGTCAAGTTCTCAAGGAATTAGGGTTTGGAAGTCATCAGTCAATGCGCAGTCAGCCATAAACCCTAAAAGTCAACTGTTGGTCAACTGTCCATTTAATCAGTGATTTGATGATCGGAATTGGTTTGTGAGAGCTCACTCATGTCCAAATAGGCCTCATACATCATGTCAAACACCACCATGGAAGAATTTGAAGCCAGATCAAAAGTTTCCAAAAATGGAAACTGGACCTGTAACTGAAACTTACCAAAAATGGAAAGTCTTGATCCTCAAACCTACATCTTGATACAAGCCTCAAATGAATTTTTGCCCAACATGAAAGTTGAAGATCTTGTTCTCCCATTTCCAAAAAGTCCTAGAACTCTTAATTCCCATGTGTGGTTGGCAAGTTATGATCGAATCGATTTCAGAAAATCTTGAACTTCAAAGGGCCATATCTCTCAAACCGTTTGGCCAATTTTGGTGGGGTTTTTTCCTACAAGTCACATTTGTTCCCCTCTTTCCAAAAATATAAATTTCACGAGCCAAAACTTCACCAATCAAAATGGCATTTTTTGACTTGCCTTAATTAATTTCAAGTGAGCAAAATGTTGACTTTTCAAAATAATCATTTCCAACCATTTCTAACATTCAAATGTGGTCTGAAAATGCATTTGAGACATGTTGCCAAGTCCTTTTTATGCAGTACATGTAGCCCATGCTAAGTTGCTTGAATTTTGGGAAGAAAGTACAAGTTTCACCAAACCTATCCCACAAATCCATGGACCATGCCTTGTACATCAAAAAACAGAATTTTTGGACATCCTTTTCTGTCATTTGAAACCAGTAGCAGCGGACATTGACCACAACTCAGATAAAAAGTTTTAGTTTCCTCTCAAAATCCTCTCATATTTCTCTCACTTTTTTTTCTCATTTTTCTCTCCAAGTCTTGAACCATTTTGCATCATTCTTACTCTGGCCTTCATCAATCATCATCACTGAGTAATTTTTTAGCAACAACCCACTGGAATTCGTGAAAACTCAAGCTCTCCAAAGAAGCATGTCAACAATGGTGAAGTTTTGAAGTTGCAAGGTCGTGCGTGTTTGACCTTCAATCTTCCTTCTGAAACTCTCCCTAAGCATTGTAGAAGACTCTCCAAGCATTGCAAGGCTCATTTCCAACTGGATTCGCTTCTGTTGCTACAAGAGGTCAAAAACTAACTCTCATAATCTTGTCTTTTCTTGTGTTAGAACGATAGGCCATTGCTTGATGAGTATCATGAACTTTAAATCAATTGAAACCATGCTATAACGAGAGAGAACAGTGGATTTGAAATTTGATAGATGATTTTAGATCTGTTCGATTCATGTTGGTTTTGTTGTTTTTTAGGTGTGTTAATTGTTGTTTATTCATGCTTAATGATGGATCTATGATTCCATGCGTGATTTATGCTTCTGGGACCATTAAGATTTTTCTGAAAAAAATCCGTGCGTGAAGGAGACGATGGCTGCTCCTGCTGTGTTTTGAAACTGGGCATTTTCCTGCGGATTTAGCCGCGGCCTGCATAGCGTCCCGCTACGGATTTTCCTGCGGATTTCGCTCACTAGGGTTTGCATGAGCCAGGCGCTGTGCAGGGGAACGGGCCAATAGAAACATTTCGTTTCCCTGGCCAAAACGTTGCGTTTTGGATAAGTGAGCTGGGAATTACCAGTTTGCCATTCCCGGTTTTTAGTTCATTTTAATCATTTAATTGTTTCACATTTTATTTCACTTTGATCTTCCATCTTGCAAAATTCATAACTTGCTCATTTTTGATCCAAATTCAATGGGATTTTTTGTGTTGTGTTCATCATGATCTCTACTTTTTTATCATTATTTTTCCAGAATTTTTGAATGATTGGTTTTTAAATGGTGCTAGGGTTTGTGACATGTGACCAAATTTTGTACACTTTGCCAAATCAATTGTGAAATGATGAGAATGCATCCAATGGCTCCCAAATTTTTTGTGCTCAAACTAGACACACTCGTGGTGATTTTGGTGTAAAGTTTGTGAATTTATCATTTGTGGTTTGTGAGTTATGAATTTTTGAATTAGGGTGTGACAATTTGTGTCACACCATTGATGCCCAACTTCATGATTTTCATTACCATGCTTCTTGACCTCCAATTGATCAAATTTTGCATGAACCTACTATTGTATGTCTAGTTTACATGTGAATTTTCTTGGAATTATTTGTGGCATTTCCTAATTGTTTGAGATTTTCTCCCCTGCCTAGTCAAATGTTGACTTTGTGTGACACATGTTCCCACTTCATTTGTGAAATTCTCATACTTTATTAGATGGACACGAAATTTTACATGAGATAACTAGACATCCTCATCTTTGCCATGGTTTTGATCCCATTCATTTATCATACACCATTTTTGACTTATGATTTTTCTAAGTTGATGCATGTTTGGTTGACTTCTTTGAGCATGTTCAAAATTGCTTTGACTTCCTGATTTTCATTGACTGCCTTCCACTTGTCCAAATGGGATGAAATTTGACATGCTTACCATGCTATGTGTTAGGTTTGATCATGATTTATTTGGTGATTTTTGGAAAATGTTTAGATTGCTTTTGAGTTAAGTCTTGCTGTTGACTTCTATGAGCTTCTGAATGCCATGTTTTGACTTAATCTGTTCATGAAATGATGATAGTGATTGATATGGATGTGAATCCAATTGGTTGTGTTTCCTAATGGTTTGGACATGATTTTGGATACTTGCCCTTTGCTGTCTTGACTTCCTCATCCACTTTTGACCCTAGGCTTGCCCTAGTGGTCCTGTTACTCACCTTTGAGTTTGTGATTTCAGGTTGACCATCAAATGGCCATTGAGACCAATTCTTTTGACTGAGCTTGCTTGAATATTGTTGTCTAACCTCTTTGTTTTGTAGGTGGCTTGGCTCACATGCCCTAATCCTTGTGCCTTGCACATCCATGTGCCTCTAATGGACTGTTGTTGTTTGTTTCTGTTTGTTTTGTTTGAAGTTGCATATTAACATCTGCTTGACTGTTTCAGGTGCTTTAGTTGCTTAAGTTCTTTGTGAACTTTTTGCTTTGCTTTGCTTGTATAAGCAATTTGCATTGAGGTATGTCTCTCTTACTTCATGTAGTCTGGAAGACCTGGCCTGTTACTTGGCCAGGCAACTGTCTGAAGTCCTCCTTAAGAGGCAATGTTTGTGGATGTTTAACTTTGTCCTTGCATAGAGTCAAAGTCCTCCTAAGTGAAGAGGCAATTGGTGGAAGGTAGGGATATGCAATCTATCCCCCACTATTCAGTGTGTCATCTGCTTTGCTCACACCACTGTGTTGATGCATTGCAGATACAAACCCAAGATCTTGTACAATTGTACAGTTGAGTCAGTTTTAAATGTGTAGAAGGGTTCCCACTTTCTGAACCCACACATTCTTGTCTTGAGCTCTCCCTGGCCAGGGATAAGAGCTGTGAGGTCTCATCCTCACTTCATCCTTTCATCTGCTTCACCTTAGCCCCTCAATGGCAAGGTTAAGAGCAACACTCACCCCATTCCAGAGGTTTGTTTGTCGAGGTTGATATGACCCCTTGACTAAAACCTAACCCTTGTTTGAGCCACTTGTTTGTGTATAGCGTGTGCTATCTGTGCCTGTAGGATTGTTTGACTTGCTTCCTGTGCAAGATAGGATTGTTTGACTTGCTTCCTGTGCAAGATAGGATTGTTTGACTTGCTTCCTGTGCAAGATAGGATTGTTTGACTTGCTTCCTGTGCAAGTTAGGATTAGTTTAGACTTGCTTCCTGTGCAAGTTAAGTTTTGCTTGGCTTGCTTCCCGTGCAAGTTAAGTGTGTGTGGCTTGCTTCCTGTGTGAGCCATGCTTAGGATAGGTTGGCCCTTGTGCCATTTAGCTAGAAACCTTAACTTAGGGTTGATTTTGCATGACAACATCTAGGCTCGAGTCGTAGTCTCCCTAGAGTTGTGTCTCCCTCTGTTATCTGGTTAGGCTAGATCCTTTATCCCTGCGTAGGGGAACTACATCGCCCTGATCTTCATACCAGATGAAGTATGTAGGCAGGAGATTGAGCTGATCTCTCCGGGCGCCCTTTTCTTTTTTTGTGTGTGTTGTCTGACCTTTGCTAGGCTCGAGTCCGTGACTTCTTAGCATTTGTTGTCTGTCTTGTTGGTGTGTGTTTGACAGTTATAGGCTCGAGTCCCCGACTCCCTATTAACCTGTTGTGTTGTTGTGTGCTTGGAAGCCGATGTAAGTCCATCGAGTGGCATTTGGGTTCCAGTGTGTGTGTGTTTAGGTTCGGATGTCAATGTAAGTCCAGTGATTGGCATTTGGGCTCCATGTTTGCCTCTTTGCGTGTGTTTTGGTTCGGATGCTGATATAAGTCCAGTGATTGGCATTCGGGCTCCACATTTGCCTGTGTGTGTCTTGTTTGTTTGTGTGCGTGTCAGCCGAGCTACGAATGCTCTGATTCTTCTCTCGTCCGAGAATATACGTATGCATAGGATGCGACATCCTAGCGAGCATGTGTTGTTTCCCCAGTCCGAACTACTTCGACTCTGATGTCTATGCCTGATAGACTAAGTAGGCCCAGGATGTGACATCCTGCCGAGTCAGTCCCAGTCAGTTTCTTTTGTCTCTTTTCAACCAGTGTGTGTGAGTGTGAGCAGTGTTTAGCAACCAATTTATCCTTCCTTTTGTGCGTGGATCCCGTAGAGTACTACGGATGCGTAGGGGTGCTAATACCTTCCCTTCGCATAACCGACTCCCGAACCCATTCTCTTTGGTCGCGAGACCATGTTCTTTCCTAGGTTTACTCTGAGCGTTTCCTTTCCCTCTTTTGGGATAAATAACGCACGGTGGCGGCTCTGTTGTTTCATTCTTTTCCCGCCGGTTTTTCGCGTGATGCGACATCTACCACTTGGGGAAATTGCCCAAAAATGAAACCCTAGCTCATGTAAGCCCCTTATGATAACCATGTGATCCTCATCCCAAGAAAATACCTCATCTCTTTGAGAAACCCTAGTTGGAAGAATGGCATTGATTAGGGTTGACCAGAGGTCACAACCATAATCCAAAGGAACTTGAGAATGAACTATGAAACCCTTGATGATGATAGAACCATGATGATAGTAATATATCCTTGAAAACAAGATGATGCTCAAGACCTTTGAAGAATCAAGAAACCCTAATGAAATGCAAACCCTCAGATGGTTGATAATCAATTCATAGAGACCCTCAGGCTTGAATCATGTAACTTCTCCATCTTTTGAAAAGACTTTGGAGGATGACCTTCTTATTTTCATATGAGATGCAAAATTCAATGTCTAATGCTCTAAAATATGAAATGCAATGTGTCAAACTAGTCTCAAGAAGAGGAGGGCAAATTTTAAGGTGTTACACATTGAAAAGGTTGATAAGACACCATATGAGATATGGAGTGGTAAGAGACCACTTATGTCTTACATGAAGATTTGGGGTTGCGAAGTTTATGTGAAAAATTTCAATTAAGCTTGAGCCCAAATCTGACAAATGCTTATTTGTGGGGCATCCTAAAGAAACAAGAGGATATTACTTCTACAATCCTTCTGAGGGCAAAGTGTTTGTCGCTCGAACTGGAGTTTCCTAGAAAAGGATTTTATTTCCAAAGGAACCAGTGGGAGGAAAGTAGAGCTTGAAGGAATTCAAGAATCACAAAGCATCGATACACCTATGGAGGAGTTAGAGTAGGAAACACAAGTAGTTGTGTAAGAGCAACTTGCTCAAGTAGAACAAGACCAACGTAGGTCAGGCAGGATACGTCACCTACCTGTGATATATGGATATCTGATCGAGGTGATGTATTACTCATGGATTAAGATGAGCCAGTGACCTACTCATGGAATCTTCGTTTTGATGAAACAGTAAAACAATATGGATTCATCAAGAACGAAGATGAGCCTTGTGTCTACAAGAAGGTTAGTGGGAGCATGATCGTATTCCTGGTATTATATGTAGATGACATATTACTCATTGGAAACGATATCCCTACCCTACAACAAGTAAAGTCTTGGTTGGGGAAATGCTTTTCTATGAAGTACCTGGGTGAAGCAGCCTATATATTAGGAATCAGAATCTATAGAGATAGATCACAAAACTGCTTGGCCTAAGTCAGAATACATACATAGACAAAGTGCTGAGACGCTTTAATATGCATGATTCAAATGGTTATGTGTTTTGCTTAAATGTTGGCACTGTGAGCTTGAAAAGTTCAAAGCAAGATGCAGTTGCTGATTCTACAACCGAGGACGAGTATATTGCTGCCTTAAGTGCAGCAAAGGAAGTTGTTTGGATCAATAAACTTGGCATAGTCCCTAGCATTGTGGATCCCGTTGGTCTCTATTATGATAACAATGGTGTTATCGCACAAGCTAAGGAGCCTAAATCTCACCAACGATCCAAACACATACTTAGGCGTTATCATCTCATTCGAGAGATAATAGATAGAGGAGATGTGAAAATATGTAAAGTACCTACACTTGACATTATAGCTGACCCACCGAAAAAGCCTCTTGCGCAGTAGAAGCATGATGGCCATACTAGATCAATGGGCATATGGGGTATGCCTGGTTGGCTCTAGTGCTAGTGGGAGATTGTTGGTGTAAGCCCTAGAGGCTAATACTTTTGGTACTCGTATCGAATTATTTATTAATAATAAAAGGCATTTTCTTTATTATGGTTGATTAATAAAGTCCCTGGAATAGATAGTCCGTTTAATGTATTAAGTGTGACTTAATCATGAGAGCACATTAAACATAAGGACATTATTCTTAAAGTATCCGTAGTTGAGCTTTAGTGTGAAGTGGGATAACATTAAAGCATTAAGACTATTATGTTTGTAGACTGATGATCACATCTCATGGATCATGGATAAAGAGTTATCAAGTCTTAAACATAGGTATGAATATTAGGAGTAATATTTATATCGGATTGACCCACTATGAGAATACTATATAGATAGTTATGCAAAGTGTCATAAGTTATTCTCATGGTGATAATAGTGTATACCACTCTTCGACCTGAAACCACTATGGACCCTAGATGTAAAGTCGAGTGCTTTGTTGTTGATCCAACGTTGTCCGTAACTGGATAACCATAAAGACAGTTGATGGGTACTCCACAAAGCATGCTGAGGGACATGAGTATCCTAGATGGAATTTGCCCATCCTGCGTAACAGGATAAATGTCTATGGGCCCAATATTGAACTGGACAAGGATGACACGGTCTATACCTTGTGTTCAATATAGACATAAGGGAAAAGGGGTGATTATACACATAATTATTATCACAGGAGGTTTTGTCAGATCACATGACATTTTTGTGTCTTCGGTAGCAGTGATGTGTTGCTAGATACCGCTCACTGTTTATTATGTTAAATGCGTGATTTAATATAATTGTCAACGTCACGAAAACCTACAGGGTCACACACAAAGGACAGATTGATGAGAGATAGAGTAATTAAGGAATACCGTAATGTACGGTGCCCTTAAGAGTAACTAAGGAACATCGTAAGGTACGGTGCACTTAAGTGGAATACGAAATATGGTAAGGTACCAAATACTTAAGTGATTTTGGCATATTATGAGATATGGGCAAAATGCACTTAAGTGGGCTTTTTAGCTTGAAGCCCACACAAGTGGTTTGATCAGTCACCATTTATGCTAGACATTTCACTATTTAACCGTAAATAAGTCAGGTAAACTGTGTAAACTGAAGCATTTGTAGTTAGATATAAGTTCAATTCTATAATATAAAGTGTATTGTTACTTATGAGTTTCTTGAGGATATTTTACACTTTTGGGTATGTTAGCAGGTCAAAAACTAGTTTGGAAGCTCATGGAATCAAACGTCAGATGCGAAATTGAGCCAGAGCAAGAAAACGGAAGAACAAATCAATTCTTGGAGAACCTGCTGTCCATACGCGTATGGCCTTACATGATACGCGTATGGACCCTTCCAGTACGCGTAGCATACGCAAATGACCAGAGGGGTGGAAAATCAAGCAAAAAGACAAGCTTCTGGTGATACACGTATGGGAGTTAGCAGTACGCGTATCAGAGGCTGTCTTACGTGCAATACGCGTATGAGACTAGGCAATACGCGTATGGGACAGAGCAATACGCGTATCAGATGTTGTCATACGCGCAATACGCGTATGAAACAGCTCAGTACGCGTATGAAGCCCAAAATCAGGAAAAGTCCAACTGAATAGCTATTTAGAGGGGAGAAGGCGATTTTACGAGGGTTGGACAATTTTTTGGAGAAAGGAGACGCGTTTGAGACCTGGAGACTCTACGATTATCAGAGGATTC
Source organism: Lathyrus oleraceus (assembly GCF_024323335.1). Lineage (NCBI taxonomy): Eukaryota > Viridiplantae > Streptophyta > Magnoliopsida > Fabales > Fabaceae > Lathyrus > Lathyrus oleraceus. The sequence continues at coordinate 161,446,705 of NC_066579.1, read as the reverse complement.
ATATGTTCAAGAGTTTTCCGACGATTGAAGATTGATTCCTCAAGAAATTCTGTAATGACAACATTGTTCATCTTTGTTTTTATTTCTGTTATGAGTAGCTAAACCCCCCATTGCTAGGGGGGTGACCCTGATTCTGAATGTGACAGTTTTTATGTTTGTGAATGCATTGACTATTCTTCCTCTCAATTGATTTGTTCTTATTACCGTTCTTTATGCTTTATTCGTCGGACCAACGAATGATGATTAATATGAATAGTTTAAGCTGGACAGCAATTATTCATTGATTTGTATAAGAACTTTGGATAGTAAAGATCGCCTAGGACTAGGGATTTTCTGTCTGACCGGAAATTCTTGATATTCGAATGCTTGAGTATGAACTTAATTATTTATGGACATAGTAATTAGGTTACATAATCAAAGGTCTTTTCACTAAGGACTTAGGAATAGATACCCTTGAGGACCGGAATCAATAGGACGAGATTATTGTCAAAGCCTTCATAAGTTATATCTGTTCCAGGAAGTTTCATTCACCGTACCCTAGCAATCTACTCTAATTTGTCTCTCGTTCAACCATTTTATTTGTTTTATTTAATTGCAATTGATAGTATAATTACTCATATCACAAAAACCAAAGGCTTTTTGTCTAATTGAAACAATCTATAAACTCTGTATCGTCAAGCAGTCCTTGAGATCGACAAACGGGGAATTTCCCTTTTATTACTACAGTGAGAAAAATAGTACACTTGCTATTTTCCCATCAAGTTTTTGGCGTCGTTGCCGGGGACTACCAAAGATAATAGAGTTTATTAATTTATTTTCAATTAGAATTTTGTTGCTCTGCATCCAAAATTTTATTTACAGTTTAATTTTAATTTTTATTGTTATTATAACTAATTTCTGTCTAATCTGTGTATGCGAGGTAAGGCCTCAGCTAATTTTCATTTTGACGCAGAATCAGAGAGAACATTGCGCGCAAAGCTCAGAGAAGCTAGAAGAAAGAAACTAGCAAACTCTGACACCGAAGAACCGGTCACACCTGGCACACCAGTCTCTGTTCACTCCGAAAAATCTGAGTCAGACATAGATTCACATCCAGACACTGTAAACATGGCTGCAGACCCACCCCCAGCGGAAAGACTTTTAGGTGACTATGGCAGACAGAATAACCCAGCAGTGCGGTTGACCATTGTTAACCAACCTGTTAATGTTGCTCACTTCCAGTTACACCCCTCAACTATCCGTCAGTTAGAAAGCAAACCTTTTGCAGGAAAGATCAATGAGGATGCAAACAAGCGTCTGCAGAGGTTTCTGACTATGACTACATCATTAAAAATTGATGGGCATTCTGAAGAGGCAAAGAGATTGGTCATGTTCCCATTCACGTTATCTGAGGATGCTGAGGAATGGTTCTATTCCCTACCCGCAGGAAGCATTACTACTTGGCAACAAATGGAAACAGCATTCTTGAACTAGTATTTTCCTGCTTCTGTGTATATCCGTAAGAGGTATGACATTGTGAATTTTAAACAGAAAGACGGAGAGACACTTGGAGATGCATACAAAAGATTCAAGAGATGTTTAGTTGCATGTCCTACACATAATCTGGATGCAACTGAACAAATGCAGAATTTTGTAAACAGGCTGAAGATGAGAACGAAGCAACTCATTGATACAGCTGCTGGTGGCTCATCTAATTTTTCAACAGCAACCGGTATCAAAAAGATCATTGAAGCTATTGCAGCTAATGAGCATTTGGAATTATATGACCGCACTGTGAATCAGCCGGAGGGAAAAATTGACTTGAAATTAGAAAATCAGGTAGTGAAAATGGAAGACCAGATTGCAGCTGAGGTTGAAAGAAGATTGAAAGCTATGAATTTAGGTACCCAGACTGTTGCTCAAGTTCAACCGGTTCAGACCATGATTTGTGAGATTTGTAGTGGACCACACTTTGCCATGCATTGTGTTGCAACCGCAGAACAAGTGCAAGCTATAAATTACCTGAGGCAGAATAATCCCTACTCAAATACATATAATCCGGGGTGGAAAAATCATCCTAATTTCTCTTGGAAGGATCAACAAGGTGATATTCAGAAGCAAGGACCTCCACAACAACAACCACCTTACCAACCACAATATCAGTCGCAACAGCAACCTTATCAGCAACAAGTACCAAAGAAAGCGGATTGGGAGATTGCTATAGAGAAGATGGCGACTCAGGTTATGCAATTCCAGGAAGAAACCAGGAATAATCAGAAAAACACCAATGCATCCATCAAAAATCTGGAAATTCAATTGGGTCAGATAGCATAATAGATAACAAATTCTCAAACACCGGGCACATTACCTAGTGCAACAGTGACAAATCCGAGGGAGCACCATAATGTGAGTGCGGTAACAACAAGAAGCGGAAGATCTGTTGAAGATCTTAAGAAGAAGGATGAAGAAGAAGATCAATTGCTAGAAGTGGACCTGGAAATCTTAGAAAACAAGGCACCACCTGAGGAAGAAATTGTAATACCGCCGGTGGTACAAGAAAAGCTCACTGCACCAAAACCCATCATTAAGCTTCCATTCCCACAAAGAAACAAAAAGAAGAAGCAAGATGAGAAAAAATTTCAGAAATTCATGGAGTTGTTCAAGAAATTAGAAATCAATATTCCATTCTCTGAGGCACTCGAGCAGATGCCTATCTATGCGAAATTCATGAAAGACATCATCTCCAAGAAGCGCACCACTGACACTGACCCTGTTATACTAACTGAAACTTGTAGTGCTATTTTGCAGGGTATGAAGATTCCAGTGAAGAAGCCAGATAGAGGTTCTGTGACCATCCCGTGTACCATTGGAGATAGGTCCTTTAAAAGGGCGCTGATTGATTTGGGGGCTAGTGTTAGCCTTATGCCTTTGTCTATTTACAGGAAGCTAGGAATTGGAAATGTTCAAGATACCAGAATGACACTTCAATTTGCTGACCACTCAGTGAAGAGACCTTTTGGGGTAGTTGAGGATGTTCTGGTCAAAGTTGATAAATTTGTTTTTCCTGTTGATTTTGTAATTTTGGAAATGCCAGAAGATGAAGAGATACCTCTGATTCTGGGCAGACCTTTCTTAGAAACAGGTAGATGCATGATAGACATGGAGGGAGGTACCTTGACCCTAAAGGTATATGATGAAGAGCTCCGAATTGATGTCCGAGATACTATGAAACATAAAGAGAATATGTGTACAAACCACTCCGTGGAAGTAATTGATCAAATTGTAACTAGCACAATTCAAAGAAAGCTTCCTGAATTACCGTTAGAAAGAGTTCTTAGTCTGTCGGTCAGAGAGATTGAGGAGAAGGATGATGAAAAAGAAAAAGAAGTGGTAAGGAAAGAGGTTGTAAAGTTGTTAGATTCGGGAATGATTTACCCCATTTCTGACAGCTCGTGGGTAAGTCCTGTGCATGTGGTACCAAAGAAAGGAGGAACCACAGTAGTTTTAAATGAGAAGAATGGCGACACCTTCAAGGTTAATGGTCAGAGGTTGAAACTATATAATCCCGATGAAGGGGGACCAATTGAAACTGTTAAACTCATCTGAGTGTGAGGTGTCCCGTGTAACACCCTTCTACTAATACCCCAAATATTTAATTAAAATAGCAATATATCAATCAGAGTAATCATGCAATTAAGGGTGTCACACAATCATTTCACACCAGTCACCAAATAACTGTCATGCTCTTTTATTAATTTCAAAACATAAAGCATTTGCACGACACGCAGCGGATAGAAATCAAATCAATCAGGCAAAACACGTAACACATTACATGTAAAATTATTCAACAAGGTAAAACATCCCGTCCCGATGTTACATCTATCAGAGCATGACCCACTAAGGAGACTACACTAGACTCCAAGCACTAGCTTCTACTCAATCACTGCTCGTTACCTGAAAACATAGTTGTAAGGGTGAGTTCCTCAATCAATATAATAAGCATTATAAAATATCATGTAATGCTAAGTAATTCAACACATATCATGACCCTAATCAGATCACACATATTCAGCAACGGCAATATCAACTCATAATCATCATCATCATCATACTCAAACTCAACACAACCATAAAACACACATATAATATTGGAATACATCCATTCATATTATACGCCATACATACATACATTATGCAATGAGACTCCATGCATGCGGTACCGACTATTCGTGAACATATAGTTCAACCTCACCGATCAAATCCAGATACGGCTACCAAGCTCACTAGTCCCACTCATTTGAGACCTAGTGACTCACTCACTAATTCCTCACCATGGGAATTAGCTACCACCCCAAGGGCTATGCTATGCACGCTAATCACCTAGCATGCAAACATCAACAACAATCCACAATACTAACTCACTAATTCCTCACCATGGGAATTAGCTACCACCATAAAGGCCAAAATATGCAAGCTAAATCACTTAGTCATGCAAACATCAACAATCATCCACAACGGACATATGCTCACACTCTAAGCCATAAACAGTCCATTCATAATTTCATACATGATATACACATTCACAACATTATGCATACCATCATACATCATCAACATATTTATCACATAATCATATTATGTCATGCCACATAATCAATCACAGTATTAGCACACTCTACTAATACCTATACTGCTCAAAACAACGGGAAATGATCCCTACTCTATCATACATCAGCTAAATTACATTACTCAGCTGAACAACCAAAAACTGCACAACAACCGCACAGAAAATCACAATCCTGCCCATACGCGTACTGCCTAGTCCCATACGCGTATGACCCATTTCTGCGCCAATCCCATACGCGTATCACCTGTCTCATACGCGTATGCTACGCGTACCACTTCTTTATACGCGTACCAACAGAGACCAAATCACGTTCAAAACATCATCTTCCTCATCCATACGCGTATTGCCTAGTGCCATACGCGTACCAGACCATCTCATACGCGTATTGCCTAGTGCCATACGCGTATGACCAGAAACCAGATTTCCAGATCTGCTATGGTTTTCTCTACTACGAGATCTCCCAATTCCAACCTCCTACAATCCAATTTTACACAGTAATCGTTCATATCATCTAACACGAATCATACCCTATTCAATTTCATCAATTCTAACATTTTTACATCTAATTCCTACGAATTCCTTTCAATCATAATCCAATTTCGTTCATCCAAAAGTTCACAATTTCATCATGCATCATTCCAATTAGAGTCAAATCAATGGTCTATCACTACCCACTACATGTTATCCCATAATACCCATTAATCGACGATAAACCCCCCTTACCTGAGTTAATCCGGCGAATCTTTAAGCTTCAAGCTCTTCCTCTCTCCAACCCTTGTTCTCTGGTTCTCTTTGCCCTTTTTCCACTTTTCTGTCCCTTTTTCCTTTTCACGTGAAAAATAAACCTTTTTACTAAATGGGACCTTTTCTAAACTCCAACTTTTATTCCAATAAAATAATAATCCAATAATAATAATTCCAATTATTTAATTAAATTAATAAATATATTATTAACTTAAATTAAATAATTATCTTGTTTTATCGGGGTGTTACATCCCGTCGAGCCATGCGACGTTAAACGAAGCGCTGCTTGGGAGGCAACCCAGGGGAGGTTTGAAATTTCTTTGTGTATTTTTCTTTTTGGTTTATTCAGTTTTTATTTTCTTTTGCCTTGATGTAATCGCCTATTATGGGTTGTCTTAATCTAATGAATTTGATTTTGTTTACCTCCAGTTTCCTGTTTATTTCGTTAGATATGTGACTATGTCTGGCTATTGGTTATCTTGATCACTTACACCAAATGCTTGGGCGTCCTCTCTTTCAGTCCCCTGACTGTAGATACTGTTGTTTATGATTGGACGCACTGGTTAAGATTAACATCAGAACCACGAGCATGAGCTTTGAACTCAGAGGTATGATAGAACAAGTCAGTTTAACCCGTCCTGGTGAGATCCGAAAAAGCTAAACACTTATCATCATATGAGAGATATCAGGTATGTCTTTATCAATCTTGGTTTGCGTATGTTCTTTTGTTATTATTAGCTGTACGAATACACACACTGAGGCATGTTTTTGTTTATCACCTAGAGCCTTTCTAGCCATCCCATTATTATTATTATCCATTGTTTCACCCTGTTGAGCCTGTTAATCATTTATTTCTGATATACCCGTTTTTTTTTCTCAACCCATGACCTTGTAACTATCCTATCCTGTTCAGAGTATGTGAGGATTGATTTCATCTCTACGTTTCTATCTAAGTTTGGGGTTGCTGTTGGAATAGCAACCTTTAAGTTTGGGGTAGCTTTGCAGTAAGTGAATGTAGTATAAAAATAAATAAAAAATAAAAAAAGAAAAAAAAAGAAAAAAAAAGAGAAAAACAACAACAACATGAAAAGAAAGAAAGAGAAAAGCGAAAAACAATAAAAGAACAGCTTTTGAAAAATGCTACATTCACTATAGATAAAAGGAAAAGAGGATTACAAAACCCTGCAGGAATAATAGGAAAGAAACGTAGTGAGAGAATGAGTTCATGTACTCTGAACCAAAAACCTTTGTTCAAATTTCATACCCCACCTGAAAAAAAAAAAAACCGTTGTGCCAAATTACATACCCTACCTAAACCAAAGCCCCGTTACAACCCAAAAGACCTCAAAAAGTGTGTGTGATTGTACATGTTGATAGGATGAGAGAATTTATTCAAACTTCTGATTTGATATTGCATATTGTGATTTGAGAGTGATAACACTTTAACCCAGAGAGACTTGGTGAGAGTGTGAAATAAGCTGACAGGTAAAGTCATATCTCTGAGGGAAAGAGTTTCTAGCTCGTTGGCTATGTGGAAAAATCAGAAAACCTGAAAAAACATCAAGAGGTCCAGTGCGAAAGATTTCAGCAGTATTGTGGTAAGAACTGTTTTACAGTAGGTTTGGGGTGACATGATCTTTGATGGTAATAAAATGTTACTTGAGGACAAGCAACAAGCTAAGTTTGGGGTTGTGATCAGTCACCATTTATGCTAGACATTTCACTATTTAACCATAAATAAGTCAGGTAAACTGTGTAAACTGAAGCATTTGTAGTTAGATATAAGCTCAATTCTATAATATAAAGTGTGTTGTTACTTATGAGTTTCTTGAGGATATTTTACACTTTTGGGTATGTTAGCAGGTCAAAAACTAGTTTGGAAGCTCATGGAATCAAACGTCAGATGCGAAATTGAGCCAGAGCAAGAAAACGGAAGAACAAATCAATTCTTGGAGAACCTGTTGTCCATACGCGTATGGCCTTACATGATACGTGTATGGACCCTCCCAGTACGCGTAACATACGCAAATGACCAGAGGGGTGGAAAATCAAGCAAAAAGATAAGCTTCTGGTGATACGCGTATGGGAGTTAGCAGTACGCGTATCAGAGGTTGTCTTACGTGCAATACGCGTATGAGACTAGGCAATACGCGTATGGGACAGAGCAATACGCGTATCAGATGTTGTCATACGCGCAATACGCGTATGAAACAGCTCAGTACGCGTATGAAGCCCAAAATCAGGAAAAGTCCAACTGAATAGCTATTTAGAGGGGAGAAGGCGATTTTACGAGGGTTGGACAATTTTTTGGAGAAAGGAGACGCGTTTGAGACCTGGAGACTCTACGATTATCAGAGGATTCATATGTTCAAGAGTTTTCCGACGATTGAAGATTGATTCCTCAAGAAATTCTGTAATGACAACATTGTTCATCTTTGTTTTTATTTCTGTTATGAGTAGCTAAACCCCCCATTGCTAGGGGGGTGACCCTGATTCTGAATGTGACAGTTTTTATGTTTGTGAATGCATTGACTATTTCTTCCTCTCAATTGATTTGTTCTTATTACCGTTCTTTATGCTTTATTCGTCGGACCAACGAATGATGATTAATATGAATAGTTTAAGCTGGACAGCAATTATTCATTGATTTGTATAAGAACTTTGGATAGTAAAGATCGCCTAGGACTAGGGATTTTCTGTCTGACCGGAAATTCTTGATATTCGAATGCTTGAGTATGAACTTAATTATTTATGGACATAGTAATTAGGTTACATAATCAAAGGTCTTTTCACTAAGGACTTAGGAATAGATACCCTTGAGGACCGGAATCAATAGGACGAGATTATTGTCAAAGCCTTCATAAGTTATATCTGTTCCAGGAAGTTTCATTCACCGTACCCTAGCAATCTACTCTAATTTGTCTCTCGTTCAACCATTTTATTTGTTTTATTTAATTGCAATTGATAGTATAATTACTCATATCACAAAAACCAAAGGCTTTTTGTCTAATTGAAACAATCTATAAACTCTGTATCGTCAAGCAGTCCTTGAGATCGACAAACGGGGAATTTCCCTTTTATTACTACAGTGAGAAAAATAGTACACTTGCTATTTTCCCATCAAGTTTTTGGCGTCGTTGCCGGGGTTTACCAAAGATAATAGAGTTTATTAATTTATTTTCAATTAGAATTTTGTTGCTCTGCATCCAAAATTTTATTTACAGTTTAATTTTAATTTTTATTGTTATTATAACTAATTTCTGTCTAATCTGTGTATGCGAGGTAAGGCCTCAGCTAATTTTCATTTTGACGCAGAATCAGAGAGAACATTGCGCGCAAAGCTCAGAGAAGCTAGAAGAAAGAAACTGGCAAACTCTGACACCGAAGAACCGGTCACACCTGGCACACCATTCTCTGTTCACTCCGAAAAATCTGAGTCAGACACAGATTCACATCCAGACACTGTAAACATGGCTGCAGACCCACCCCCAGCGGAAAGACTTTTAGGTGACTATGGCAGACAGAATAACCCAGCAGTGCGGTTGACCATTGTTAACCAACCTGTTAATGTTGCTCACTTCCAGTTACACCCCTCAACTATCCGTCAGTTAGAAAGCAAACCTTTTGCAGGAAAGATCAATGAGGATGCAAACAAGCGTCTGCAGAGGTTTCTGACTATGACTACATCATTAAAAATTGATGGGCATTCTGAAGAGGCAAAGAGATTGGTCATGTTCCCATTCACGTTATCTGAGGATGCTGAGGAATGGTTCTATTCCCTACCCGCAGGAAGCATTACTACTTGGCAACAAATGGAAACAGCATTCTTGAACTAGTATTTTCCTGCTTCTGTGTATATCCGTAAGAGGTATGACATTGTGAATTTTAAACAGAAAGACGGAGAGACACTTGGAGATGCATACAAAAGATTCAAGAGATGTTTAGTTGCATGTCCTACACATAATCTGGATGCAACTGAACAAATGCAGAATTTTGTAAACAGGCTGAAGATGAGAACGAAGCAACTCATTGATACAGCTGCTGGTGGCTCATCTAATTTTTCAACAGCAACCGGTATCAAAAAGATCATTGAAGCTATTGCAGCTAATGAGCATTTGGAATTATATGACCGCACTGTGAATCAGCCGGAGGGAAAAATTGACTTGAAATTAGAAAATCAGGTAGTGAAAATGGAAGACCAGATTGCAGCTGAGGTTGAAAGAAGATTGAAAGCTATGAATTTAGGTACCCAGACTGTTGCTCAAGTTCAACCGGTTCAGACCATGATTTGTGAGATTTGTAGTGGACCACACTTTGCCATGCATTGTGTTGCAACCGCAGAACAAGTGCAAGCTATAAATTACCTGAGGCAGAATAATCCCTACTCAAATACATATAATCCGGGGTGGAAAAATCATCCTAATTTCTCTTGGAAGGATCAGCAAGGTGATATTCAGAAGCAAGGACCTCCACAACAACAACCACCTTACCAACCACAATATCAGTCGCAACAGCAACCTTATCAGCAACAAGTACCAAAGAAAGCGGATTGGGAGATTGCTATAGAGAAGATGGCGACTCAGGTTATGCAATTCCAGGAAGAAACCAGGAATAATCAGAAAAACACCAATGCATCCATCAAAAATCTGGAAATTCAATTGGGTCAGATAGCATAATAGATAACAAATTCTCAAACACCGGGCGCATTACCTAGTGCAACAGTGACAAATCCGAGGGAGCACCATAATGTGAGTGCGGTAACAACAAGAAGCGGAAGATCTGTTGAAGATCTTAAGAAGAAGGATGAAGAAGAAGATCAATTGCTAGAAGTGGACCTGGAAGTCTTAGAAAACAAGGCACCACCTGAGGAAGAAATTGTAATACCGCCGGTGGTACAAGAAAAGCTCACTGCACCAAAACCCATCATTAAGCTTCCATTCCCACAAAGAAACAAAAAGAAGAAGCAAGATGAGAAAAAATTTCAGAAATTCATGGAGTTGTTCAAGAAATTAGAAATCAATATTCCATTCTCTGAGGCACTCGAGCAGATGCCTATCTATGCGAAATTCATGAAAGACATCATCTCCAAGAAGCGCACCACTGACACTGACCCTGTTATACTAACTGAAACTTGTAGTACTATTTTGCAGGGTATGAAGATTCCAGTGAAGAAGCCAGATAGAGGTTCTGTGACCATCCCGTGTACCATTGGAGATAGGTCCTTTAAAAGGGCGCTGATTGATTTGGGGGCTAGTGTTAGCCTTATGCCTTTGTCTATTTACAGGAAGCTAGGAATTGGAAATGTTCAAGATACCAGAATGACACTTCAATTTGCTGACCACTCAGTGAAGAGACCTTTTGGGGTAGTTGAGGATGTTCTGGTCAAAGTTGATAAATTTGTTTTTCCTGTTGATTTTGTAATTTTGGAAATGCCAGAAGATGAAGAGATACCTCTGATTCTGGGCAGACCTTTCTTAGAAACAGGTAGATGCATGATAGACATGGAGGGAGGTACCTTGACCCTAAAGGTATATGATGAAGAGCTCCGAATTGATGTCCGAGATACTATGAAACATAAAGAGAATATGTGTACAAACCACTCCGTGGAAGTAATTCATCAAATTGTAACTAGCACAATTCAAAGAAAGCTTCCTGAATTACCGTTGGAAAGAGTTCTTAGTCTGTCGGTCAGAGAGATTGAGGAGAAGGATGATGAAAAAGAAAAAGAAGTGGTAAGGAAAGAGGTTGTAAAGTTGTTAGATTCGGGAATGATTTACCCCATTTCTGACAGCTCGTGGGTAAGTCCTGTGCATGTGGTACCAAAGAAAGGAGGAACCACAGTAGTTTTAAATGAGAAGAATGGCGACACCTTCAAGGTTAATGGTCAGAGGTTGAAACTATATAATCCCGATGAAGGGGGACCAATTGAAACTGTTAAACTCATCTGAGTGTGAGGTGTCCCGTCGAGCCATGCGACGTTAAACGAAGCGCTGCTTGGGAGGCAACCCAGGGGAGGTTTGAAATTTCTTTGTGTATTTTTCTTTTTGGTTTATTCAGTTTTTCTTTTCTTTTGCCTTGATGTAATCGCCTATTATGGGTTGTCTTAATCTAATGAATTTGATTTTGTTTACCTCCAGTTTCCTGTTTATTTCGTTAGATATGTGACTATGTCTGGCTATTGGTTATCTTGATCACTTACACCAAATGCTTGGGCATCCTCTCTTTCAGTCCCCTGACTGTAGATACTGTTGTTTATGATTGGACGCACTGGTTAAGATTAACATCAGAACCACGAGCATGAGCTTTGAACTCAGAGGTATGATAGAACAAGTCAGTTTAACCCGTCCTGGTGAGATCCGAAAAAGCTAAACACTTATCATCATATGAGAGATATCAGGTATGTCTTTATCAATCTTGGTTTGCGTATGTTCTTTTGTTATTATTAGCTGTACGAATACACACACTGAGGCATGATTTTGTTTATCACCTAGAGCCTTTCTAGCCATCCCATTATTATTATTATCCATTGTTTCACCCTGTTGAGCCTGTTAATCATTTATTTCTGATATACCCGTTTTTTTTTCTCAACCCATGACCTTGTAACTATCCTACCCTGTTCAGAGTATGTGAGGATTGATTTCATCTCTACGTTTCTATCTAAGTTTGGGGTTGCTGTTGGAATAGCAACCTTTAAGTTTGGGGTAGCTTTGCAGTAAGTGAATGTAGTATAAAAATAAATAAAAAAGAAAAAAAGAAAAAAAAAAGAAAAAAAAAAGAGAAAAACAACAACAACATGAAAAGAAAGAAAGAGAAAAGCGAAAAACAATAAAAGAACAGCTTTTGAAAAATGCTACATTCACTATAGATAAAAGGAAAAGAGGATTACAAAACCCTGCAGGAATAATAGGAAAGAAACGTAGTGAGAGAATGAGTTCATGTACTCTGAACCAAAAACCTTTGTTCAAATTTCATACCCCACCTGAAAAAAAAAAAAAACCGTTGTGCCAATTTCATACCCTACCTAAACCAAAGCCCCGTTACAACCCAAAAGACCTCAAAAAGTGTGTGTGATTGTACATGTTGATAGGATGAGAGAATTTATTCAAACTTCTGATTTGATATTGCATATTGTGATTTGAGAGTGATAACACTTTAACCCAGAGAGACTTGGTGAGAGTGTGAAATAAGCTGACAGGTAAAGTCATATCTCTGAGGGAAAGAGTTTCTAGCTCGTTGGCTATGTGGAAAAATCAGAAAACCTGAAAAAACATCAAGAGGTCCAGTGCGAAAGATTTCAGCAGTATTGTGGTAAGAACTGTTTTACAGTAGGTTTGGGGTGACATGATCTTTGATGGTAATAAAATGTTACTTGAGGACAAGCAACAAGCTAAGTTTGGGGTTGTGATCAGTCACCATTTATGCTAGACATTTCACTATTTAACCGTAAATAAGTCAGGTAAACTGTGTAAACTGAAGCATTTGTAGTTAGATATAAGCTCAATTCTATAATATAAAGTGTGTTGTTACTTATGAGTTTCTTGAGGATATTTTACACTTTTGGGTATGTTAGCAGGTCAAAAACTAGTTTGGAAGCTCATGGAATCAAACGTCAGATGCGAAATTGAGCCAGAGCAAGAAAACAGAAGAACAAATCAATTCTTGGAGAACCTGTTGTCCATACGCGTATGGCCTTACATGATACGCGTATGGACCCTCCCAGTACGCGTAACATACGCAAATGACCAGAGGGGTAGAAAATCAAGCAAAAAGACAAGCTTCTGGTGATACGCGTATGGGAGTTAGCAGTACGCGTATCAGAGGCTGTCTTACGTGCAATACGCGTATGAGACTAGGCAATACGCGTATGGGACAGAGCAATACGCGTATCAGATGTTGTCATACGCGCAATACGCGTATGAAACAGCTCAGTACGCGTATGAAGCCCAAAATCAGGAAAAGTCCAACTGAATAGCTATTTAGAGGGGAGAAGGCGATTTTACGAGGGTTGGACAATTTTTTGGAGAAAGGAGACGCGTTTGAGACCTGGAGACTCTACGATTATCAGAGGATTCATATGTTCAAGAGTTTTCCGACGATTGAAGATTGATTCCTCAAGAAATTCTGTAATGACAACATTGTTCATCTTTGTTTTTATTTCTGTTATGAGTAGCTAAACCCCCCATTGCTAGGGGGGTGACCCTGATTCTGAATGTGACAGTTTTTATGTTTGTGAATGCATTGACTATTTCTTCCTCTCAATTGATTTGTTCTTATTACCGTTCTTTATGCTTTATTCGTCGGACCAACGAATGATGATTAATATGAATAGTTTAAGCTGGACAGCAATTATTCATTGATTTGTATAAGAACTTTGGATAGTAAAAGATCGCCTAGGACTAGGGATTTTCTGTCTGACCGGAAATTCTTGATATTCGAATGCTTGAGTATGAACTTAATTATTTATGGACATAGTAATTAGGTTACATAATCAAAGGTCTTTTCACTAAGGACTTAGGAATAGATACCCTTGAGGACCGGAATCAATAGGACGAGATTATTGTCAAAGCCTTCATAAGTTATATCTGTTCCAGGAAGTTTCATTCACCGTACCCTAGCAATCTACTCTAATTTGTCTCTCGTTCAACCATTTTATTTGTTTTATTTAATTGCAATTGATAGTATAATTACTCATATCACAAAAACCAAAGGCTTTTTGTCTAATTGAAACAATCTATAAACTCTGTATCGTCAAGCAGTCCTTGAGATCGACAAACGGGGAATTTCCCTTTTATTACTACAGTGAGAAAAATAGTACACTTGCTATTTTCCCATCATGGTTCTATAAATAGAACCCCTTGGGTAGAAGCATTGTCACTCCACAGACACTCCACTCAGACTGAAATTCAAGAAGAGACTTGGAATTTCGTTTCTCTCTCTCTCTCACTCAAAGCCTTCAATCATAACAGCTAGCACTGCGATTGAAGGAACCCGTTCGTGTGAACTGAGTAGAGACGTTGTCATCGTTCAACGTTCGTGATCGCCCCGTGGATTTGTATCCGAGGTTTTGATCATTACAAGGGATCTGCACCAAAGGTCTGAATCGCCACAAGAGGTAACGATTCTATCACTGATCATGCCCATTCGTAAGGATCACTAAATGGAGAAATTTTTAAATTCCGCTGCGCCTTGGATGGCAATTCTCCTTCACTCCTTGCGTCGATTCATTTCCCGTTTCTCTTTGAATTATTTTTCCGCGGGTCCGGACAGGCCGACTCCCAAGTTGACTCAATCATGGGAAAAACTCCATTTGACTCGACTCATTCCCTATTTGAGTCGACTCATAGCTTGTTTTGTATGAAATTTTTGCACTGCTGTGAGAAATGAAACTTTTGGGATTGAAACTTGAACTCTCATCATTGAAGTTAGCCAAGGCTTGCCATCCAAGACAAACGCACACCTGCATAAATACCGGAAAAAATGTGAGCACTCGACGAAACTTCTAATAACAAGTTAAATACTTCATCAAGCTTCAACCACATGCATTGTGAACACAACAAATCTACAACAAAACAAGTGCAGCAAAATTTGCAAACTCTTGAACCTGCACAAACATAACCAAAGCCAAAATCATAGGTTGCACAACATAACCACACAATTGGTAACCTACAGCTTCAAGTCACCCACACCTAAGTCAAATAAATGGAATGTTATTAAACAACCATTTAAACACATTCCACTAAGTTAACCAATTAACTAACTTCCAACTTAGTGAGTTAACCACCTAAACTCACTGAGTTCATCCCAACTAACTCCAAACCTCACTTAATTAACTCCAATCTTAATCACTATAAATCCTCATCTTCATCATCATTCGAGACTCTCTACACTTTTACAATCATCATCTTCAATTCTCTGCAATCATTTCTGAATCCTCTCCCTCTCACACTTAAAGCTCAGTTTCTTAAACTCCATTGAAGCTTCACATCAAATCTTCAAGAAGAGTGAGCTCATCCTCATCACACTATATTATTTTTGAAAAGAAGAAGAATTGGAGAACAAGCAAACTAGAAGCAAAGGCAATATCTTACCTATTTGTACAAGTGATTTTCCGTCTTCATCTTCTCCGATCAACACTCGCCAAAGTAATTCTCAGCTTCGGAGGTAGGTCCATTTTTCATCATCTCATTGCATTTTTGTTGCTACGTTGAACATTACACCATGCTATTACAAGTCCCTATCATGAGGAGCTTCGAATCTTGTTCATGGAGGAGTATTTTAGATCTGAGTTTTTAGGGATTCTTGAGGATTTGGTCTCAAATCTTGAATTTGGACCAAAAATTGGAGAGTTTGGAGCTAAGATCCTTGTTCAGGAGATGGAGACGAAGATGGAGGTGTTTCCGTTGTTCATCTTCGTGACCACCGCCGTCGAAAGCGATTTCCGGCGCGGTGGTCCACGGTGGAGCTCCGGTGTCGGTGATCGGAGCTGCCATGGAAAAGAGCGTGCATGTACATTCAAATTTTTGCTGGTTTTTTCCAAGCCAATCCCCAATCTTTGGGCTTATTTATGTTTGGGCTTGTCACATTCCAAGCCCAATATGGTACTATCTTACTCCAGTTCTTTCTGCTGCACCTCCTGGCTGAAAAGAACATATTCAACATTGGGCTTTGGCAAATGAAGCCGATGCAATTGGACCCTGTTTTGCCCTCTTTTTCCTGCACACATCCAAACTGGGCCTACACCCCCTCTGTTATGCAAGGGCCATCCTATTTTATTTTATTTGTTTTCATTTGCTTTGTTAATTAAATAACCTTGATTATTAGAATTTAGGTTAATTAGATCAATTAGGAGTCCAACTAGAATTTCATGATTAGGATTTTAGATTCGATAAAAATTGTCAAAGACCATTTTACCCTTTAGGAGTAATTTTGGATATTTTACTCATATCACATGCTCCTTTAGGAATAGAATTTAACTTTGAATTTTAATATAAAGTCCTAACAATAGCATGCTCCCTTAGGATTTTTCTAACACAGATTCTTGACTAACCATGACATGATCCCTTAGATTAGTGTGATTAATTCTAAACATTAGATTAGGGCTTAACAAAAAACCCAAAATCATTTCAAACCCATGATTAAATTGATCAAAAGCAATTTCGATCAATTAAATCCTTTGAACTTGTATAATCCCACTGTCTAAATTGAGTGACCAAAAGACCTTTGGTCACTTAGTAAGACTTTTATTCTAAGCTGTGGAGCTCGAAGCCTCAGGTCAAGATCTTCAAATCAAGGCACCCTCAATCATATCAAGCAGCGGATTATACAAAATAAATCAAAGGTTAACATATGGTAAACACGATTCAAATTGTACGAAACAAGCCTTAAGCAATAGGGAATGACGAGACGGAGTCTCTCCTATCCTCATCTAGAGTGACTATGTGTATGGGGTGTATGCCCCGAATATTCAAAGAGTTCGCCCTTATTCATAGACTTTAGTGCAATACGAATCGATTAAACTACCAAGTCTTCTTCATACAAGATCAACATCATCGCAAGGATCAACAACGAAGATTATTTGCCAGCAACTTGCTAGTTAAGAGAAATATCATGCGCTACGAGCCTTAAGTAATAAGGAAGGACGAGATGGAGTCTCTCCTATCCTCTTCTAGAGAGACTTTGCGTATGGGGCGTATGCCCCAAATATTCAAAGCGTTCACCCTTATTCATAGACTTTAGTGTGATTCTTATCAATCAAGTGTCAAGTCTTTTGTCACTCCATTCTCTTATTTCGTTCATCACTCTATTCATTTCTAATCATTTCAATTGAATCATTCAATTGTCTTCTTTTGCCTCCAATCATCCTTGCTTTCAGCCTAGTGGGTTGAACTACGATTGCTCTGATTTCCTTATTGCACTATAAGGATACGTAGGCAGGAGAACCCAATTTCTTCGTGAGCTATTTTATTTATCAATCTACCTTATCTATCGCTACCCTATTTATCAATCAATCATTCTTCATTCATTCAATCATACCATCTTTTTAAGATCAATCATATTTCTCCTTGGACTTCTTGTCTATCCTTTTAGGATGTCTTAACGACAGTCCATTGTAACACCTCAAAATTTGCCCTCCTTTTTAAAAAAAAAAAAAAAAAAAAAAAAAAAAAAAAAAAAAAAAAAAAAAAAAAATTTTGCTATGAGTCGACCATAGGGGTCAGCGCATAGACCACGGGTCAGCGCATAGCATGTTTGAGCCGACCTATGGTCGACGCATAGCAGGCTATGGTCGACGCATAGCAGGCTATGGTCGACGCATAGCAGGCTATGAGTCGACCGCTCGCGCGAAAATGCAGTTTTTTGAGTGTTTTTCACTGTGTGAAGCTGTTTTTTGGTTGTTAAGTTAGTTATTTTCCAGATTTTGTTCACATAACTCATTTTTCACTAATTTCACTTCATTTTGCTAATTGAGGTGATTAAGGATGGATTAAGTTGGAGTATATATTCCTAATCATAACAAACTCCTAACAGAATACACACTTTCCAAAACCAGATCTGAAAACTCATCACATTCTCTCAATTTCCTCAAGAATACAAAACCTTCAACTTCATCAAACTTCATCAAATCTTGATCAATCTTCGAAATTCTTCTTGCATTGATCTTGTATCATCATCTTCTACATCTGTTTTTGCTTCTCATCATCAATCGAGCCTCCAAACACGACTGTTCAAAGAAGCATCATTCATGGTGGATTGTGATTTCGCGCGTTAGGAGCTGTTTCAATCAAACCTAATCGCATCATTCAACTCCCTGAAGCATCTAGTTCATCTATTTGAGGTTGAAGCACGCAAAGAACAGCTAGAACACCACTGCCATTACAGGTATGTGATTTTTTCGAGTGTCACGATTCTTCAAGTGCTTAGGTGCGTTTTGTAGAGCATAGAACGTAGGTTATGGTGATGTGAGTAGTTTAGCAGATGATGCACTGTAGGCTAAGAGATCTGGATTTGAAATTATGAACCAAAACCCTAAGTTGATCGATTCATGAGATAGAGGAACAATTAGGATAAATTGAATGGATGTTTGGAATGTGCTTGAGCAGACGAGTTCAATGACTATATGCATGTCCATTTCTTTTGACGTTTGATGTTCTTCGATTTTTCGATTTTCTGGAGAATTTCGTGAGGAAGACGAAGCTGGAAGGTGTTTTGATCTGAAAATCTGTTCAAATTTTCAAACTGGAGGTTTCCCTCCCGCGCCTGTTTTATTTACAATACTGCCACTGTGCAGTTTTAATTAATTTGCTTAATTCACAAAAAATCATTAACATGTTTAAAAATTCATAAAAAAATAGTAAAAAATCCTAAAAATATGGAGATTTTTTCCTTGACTTTGTTGACTTGTGTAGGATTTTTTTGACCTATTGGTCAAAGTTGTGCTTGGCAAATATTTTATTTGGCATAGGCTTTTCTAATGTATGTCCATTTTTGACACATGTTTGTAATTTGATCATGAAATACTCATATCATAAAATAAATGGCTGAAAATTTTTGTGGTGGTTCTTGACTCATTGAGGATTATTTATATGTAAATTTCATGAATTTTTGATACCTGGTTAGAGAGCAGCAAATTCTGGAACTTAGGTGTGACAATTTGTGTCACACCTCTTGATGTCAACTTGTTGAATTTAATTGGATAACCTATGCATGTTAGAATTGAATGAAATTTGGCATGGTGAATTGTTGATATGTTAGGATGTTGTATGAATTTTTGTAGAATTTTTCACTGCCTTTTCTAATTGATCATGATTTTTCATTTCTGGTGATTGAAATTGCAAGCTCATGTGATACATGTTGGTAGATTGATTGGGAAATCCTCATATTGTATTGTATGGCCATGAAATTTGATATGCATGAACTAGACACGTTGTGTGACCTCCCTGTTTTGGTCTCATCCATTTCTTTTTTGTTTTCAATGAGATATGAATTTTTGAAGTGGATGTATGCATTGATGTTGTGAATTGAAGCATGTAATTGTGTCTGTTTTTGTTGATTTTCATTGACATGGTTCCATTTACCCAATTGAGCTCAAATTTGACATGGTAGACCTTGATTGACCCCTGTTTAGGTGTATTTAGTTTGAGATTTTTTTGATGTGTTTTGGCATGGCTTTGAATGCAATACTTCTGTTTGTATATTTGGTGCTTCATTTGAACCAATATGGATTGTTTTGTGCATGAATTGAACATGATGGATGATATAAACATGAGACCAATGATGTTTGCTCTTGTTTGATGTTAATTTGATGTTGGTTGATGAATACCTTGCTGTTTTAGATTTTTTCTTGCTTTTTGACCCTAGGCTTGGCCTAGTGGTCTAGTTGCTAATGTTTGCTTGATTTTTCAGGATTAAAAAGCAATGCACATGGATAATGGTCCAAATCAATTTTGATTGATGTTGTTGATGTTTGTACACTAACATAGCATTGTTTTGTAGGTGTTGAAGCTTGGGCTTAGGCCTTGAGCTTGCCTTGTGTTGTGTATAGTTTGTTTAAGATGGTTAACTGTTTATTGTTTACAGTTTGTCTGATTGAGTACTAACTGTGTTTGATTGTTTCCAGGTACTTTAGTTGCTCAGTTCCTTGTGAACTTTTGCTTTGCGTTGCTTAAGCAACTTGCATTTGAGGTATAACCTTCTTACTTCATGTAGTCTGGAGACCCGGCTGTTACCGAGCCGGGCAAATTGTCTGAAGTCCTCCTTAAGAGGCAATGCTTGTGTCTGTTTATTTTTAAGCCCAAGCAGGAAAAGCCCTTCAAGTAAGGCAATTGGTGGAAGGTAGGGACAAGCAACCTGTCCCCCACTATTCAGTGAGTCTTCTCCTTGCTCCCATTACATGGTTGTAGCATTGAGATCAAAAGCCCAAGATCTGTTGTGTCAGAGTCATCGAGTATAGAAGGGTTCCCCTATTCTGGACCCATGCTCATTTGTCAGCTCTCCCTGGTTAGGGATAAGAGCTGTGAGGTCTCATCCTCACTTCATCCTTTCATCTGCTTCACCTTAGCCTCGTAATGGCAAGGTTAAGAGCAAAACCAGCTTGTACAGACGACTCGCTTCGGCGGTCAAACCCCATTGATTGAGCCTCTTGTTTGGTTATAGTGGGTGTTTTGTGATTATTTGATTGACATGTTTGTTTGAGATGCCTGTTCTCATTTAATGTTGATATATGATTGTATGCTTGTGTGCTAGCTTCTTTCCTGGTTAGGTTAGTTTGCTTATGCAAGTAGGATAGAAAACCGAACTTAGGGTTGACGATGCATGACAACATTAGGCTCGAGTCTCAGCTCCCTAGTTGTGTATCTTTCCCCGGTTTCTGGTTAGCAATTTAGTCCCTTTCAGGGGAACTACATCGCCCTGATCCTTGTTCCAGACAAGGTATGTAGGCAGGTGGTCGTGCGAGACCACTCCGGGCAACCTTTTTATTTTGTTGGTTTGTTTGCCTTGTTATCTGATTGTTTGGTCTGGGTTCGGATGCTGACATAAGCCCAGGATTGGCTGTCGGGCTCCTCGTTTGCCCATTTGAGTGTGTTTTGGTTCGGATGCCGACGTAATTCCATCCAGTGGTTGTCGGGCTCCATGTTTGCCATCTGTATGATTGTTTTGTGTTGTTTGGCGTGCGTAAGCCGAACTACAGCGGCTCTGATTCTTGTTCCAGACAAGATATGTAGGCATAAGGTGCGATACCCTATCGAGCCCGTTTCTCTTAACCCCACCTGCGTTCCCCGTGTGTGTGTGTGATGTTTAGCAACCTTTTCTTTATTCTAGGACGTGGATCCCGTCGAGTACGACGGACGTGAGGGGTGCTAATACCTTCCCCTCGCGTAACCGACTCCCGAACCTTTTCTCTCTGGTCGCGAGACCATGTCTTTCCAGGTTTCTCTGAGCGTTTCCTTTCCCTATCTTGGGATAAATAACGTTTAGTGGCGGCTCTGTGTGTTTTTATTTTTAGGCTCGCCGGTTGATTTTTCGCAGGATGCGACAGCTGGCGACTCCACTGGGGATATAGATGTAGACCTATGCTGGTCCATCGTCCCTAAGCGAGTCCTTCCTAGCGTTCTAGGATTGGTCTTGGTTGCTTGTATTGTTTATTTATTGCATTTATTATTCTAACCCATGTATATATGTGCATTAAATACTTGTGTGCATCATACTATCATGTTGTTGCCGTCCTCTGCAGGTGGTTCTGTTGTTTGGGGTGGGTGTTCTGAGTGGGGCTAAAACCCAGGCCCGAGTATACACCTAGGATTAGCGTGGTCTCATGTCGCTCATGTGTCGGTTGGGCATATTGTTGCGACGTGACATACCACAAGTCGGACGAGGTTCATCTGAGAAGTGCTCTTCCAGTGGGGTTCTCCACTTTGGTTGGGTTATCTCTTTTGGGCTGTTGACTCTGATGACCGATCATTTCCCGGATCTGTGGTTTAGACGATCTTAAGGGAGCTACAATGGCACACCCGAAAGGGCAAACCCATTGAGTATCTCTGCCCGATTGTCGAGACTATTATCCGCCTTAGGATGACCTGTTTAGAATTTACCTGTGAGGGGAGGGCTGATTCTTTCAGATGCATGTTCAGATGGTGATTCAGATGGTGACTATTTGTTCCGTGGGTCCTATTTATGAGTCGGATTTATGGTCGTTTATTTCTGAGACGCCGGAGTGCTGTCCGTGGTATTTATCAGTGGGGATCCGTTTATTTCGGATTCCCCGGGCCGAGATATTTATCAGTGGGGACCCGTTTATTTCGGATTCCCTGGGCCGATTCAGATGGTGATGGTGTGTCTGATCAGAGACCAGTGGTGATGATGATGTATCTGTCTTCCGTTTATTTCGGAACCCGTGGGTCAGAATTGTGATTGTGTATTCCTCAGATGGTTATGATCAGTTCAGAGCCCAGATTCAGTGCAGATGATCAGATGGCTTGGAGGATGGCAACGCATTGCATTCATTCATCAGCATCATTGCATCTTGCATTAATTACATCTAACACATGTTTACCCATATGCAGGGACCCTTTGGATCGAGATCTTGGCTGAGAGACTTTCTATTCAGAGATGAGAAGACCCGGCTTGAAGGACGATGTTGCTTACAGTTTCTTTGACCCGGATATCAGTGTGTTGAAGGATATGATAGCATTGATCACTCCTGACCATGTGGGGTTGTTTCGTGAGGTGTATGGGGGTATTCTGAAGACAGTTTTCAGGCTCATGGATAGAGACAGGAGTGCCATCCATACTCTACTTCAGTTTTACGATCCCGAGCTGAGGTGTTTCGTCTTCCCGGATTATGTGCTAGGGCCCATGTTGGAGGATTATGCTGATATTTTGAGTATCCAGATCAGGGATCAGGTTCCTTTCCGTGTTACTAAGGAAGAACCTGATATTGGTGGGATTTCCCGTGCTTTCTATCTGAGTCCAGAGGAAGTGAAGAGTAATCTGAAGGAGAAGGGTAAGCTGCCTGGTTTTCATCTGAGTTTCCTAGAGGCTAAGGCTAAGGAGCAGTCAGAGATGGGGAATTGGGAAGATGTCTGTGCTTTGGTTGCTGCGAGCATTTATGGGATCATTCTGTTTCCGAACCAGAAGAACTTTGTGGATATCAATGCCATCCGCTTGTTTATTCGAAGGAATCCTATCCCTACATTGATTGGAGATGTCTATTATTCGGTTCATAACCGGAATGAGAAGAGGCGTGGGGGTTTGATTCGATGCTGTGCTCAGTTATTGGTCAAGTGGTTTATGGGTTACTTGCCATCCAGGGGTGCTTTTGTCCTTCTGGGCCAGAATGTTACTTGGGCGACTAAACTGATGGGCTTGAGAGCTAAGGACATAGATTGGACTCACAGTAGCGGGGTTGGCCAAGATTTTATCTGCAGTTGTAGGGGTTTTCCCAATGTGCCACTTATAGGGGTGCAGGGTTGCATTAATTATAACCCGACACTTCTTAAGAGGCAGATGGGATTCGCTATGGAGCTTCCACCATACAAGAGTGATGTTCAGGAATCTGTGTACTTCCCGGTTGAGGGTAATCAGGATAGGGTAAAGCAGGTATCTGATGCACGGCGCAGCATTCAGAGGAAGGGCAAGGCTTCTTGGGGTAAAGCTAACAACAGATCTTTTCCTCCGTTCGATGATTGGCTCAGAAAGAGAGTGGAGCTTACTTGTCTACCGTTTCCTATGGTCGATCCGTGGTATCCGTTGGTTGAGGAGACTCCTTCTACTGTTAGCATGGATGAGTTCTTAGAGATGAAGCGGGAGAGAGATCAGCTGCTTACAGAGAAGACGGAACTGGAGATGAGTGTTGCTCGGGTTCAGAGAGCTAATCAGGAGCTCAAAGCAAAGGTGGAAGATCAGGATAAGCGGCATGCTTTGGAGACCAAGCGATTTGAGATGGATACAGCCTATTATGGGAAGATCAGCCAAGCTTTAGCATCGTCCAACCGGGAGCATGACATCACAAAGGAGAAGTTGTTCAGAGCATCCCAGGTTATTGAAGATGAGAAGAGGAGGCAGATCCTTGTCAGAGAACAGAGGGATGAGAGAGCCAGAGTACTTGCTGCAGAGTGGGAAGCAGAGAAAGCGAAGATCAGGGCTGAGAGAGATCATTACCTAGCTGAGAGAGATCATTACTTCAGGCAGATGAAGATTCATCAGAAGGAAGTTGGAAGACTACAGCAGGAGAACACCGAGCTCAGGTTCGCCGTAGAGTTCGCAAGGATGGAAGGCGAGATGGGGCCACCTGTGGGACCCTCATCCAGATAGATCTTTCATTTGTGTTGAATTACCGTCAGGCTTGTTGACGGAATTCATTTGCTTGTATTTCTTTCCTATTTTGGAGGATTGTATTTGATATCTGATCTGATGTATGACTATTGCACTGATTGTGCACTCTTTTGGTTATGTGATGGCGATTTTCATTCAGTGACTGGTCTTCAAGTTTTATTTGCTTTGCCGTATGCACTCACACAGGCACACACATGGTTGGGGGTATCATGCTAAATCACATATCTCCGATCTGCACGACAAAATCAAACACTGCTAATCAGAATATTGATGCCGGATTATTATTTGTCTCGATGATGCCAGGGTCGAGAGACAGAGTGTCCTTCATATGGATATGCACTGCATACATGCATAATCATGATAACTTGTGTTTTATTTTGCAGGTGACTATTACTAACGTGTTTGTTTGTAACCAGGAATCATTGCTCGCGCTCGAAGAGTAGTACCCCTGCACTCAACTCGCCCTCACAGATATTACACCAGAAGAAATACGCCCAGACTCATGGAGCTTCCCAGTGCTGATATGCTGGAATTGAAAGATAAAATGACCGAACTGATCAATATAATGCAAGGTTTTGCAATTGGTCAGAAAGCGCTGGCGGATAAAGTTGAGAAACTCGAGCGGGTTTCTGCTCAGAACAGTGGGGTCAACCTGGATGGAGTCTCCAACCAGGGGCAGGGATCTCGTGATGGGGGAAAGAGGACAACAGTTGGTCTGGTGAATAATGCTGGTGCTGCTGGTCAACCTGGGCCTAGTCAGAATATGAAAGACAACTTTGTGCCTCCGTTTTATGGGTTTGACGAAGATCAGGAGGAAGATAGAGAGGCTGACCAGTTCTCTATGCGAAATGAGCCTTTTGTGCCTTACGACATTCCTCCTCAGAATAAGGAAATCCAGCTGCTGGCTGAGAAAATCAAAGTGCTGGAGAGCTATGCCACGCCTGGGGTGGTAAATATGTCCAACATGGGGCTGGTGGAGGGGATTGTAATCCCTCAGAAATTCAAGGCGCCCGCATTCGACAAATACAATGGCAGTTCTTGCCCGGAAACTCATCTCCAGGCATTTGTCCGTAAAATCTCAGCATACACCGCGGATCAAAAACTGTGGATGTACTTTTTCCAGGACAGCCTGTCTGGAGGCTCCTTGGAATGGTACACCAAGTTGAGATCGTCCGATATCAAAAGCTGGCAAGATTTGGGAGATGCTTTCTTTAAGCAGTACCAGTTTAATGCAGATATGGCTCCGAGTCGTACCCAGCTGCAGGGTATGTCTCAGAAACATAATGAGGGCTTTAAAGAGTATGCGCAAAGGTGGAGAGAGTTGGCTGCCAGAGTTCAACCTCCGTTGGTAGATCGGGAGATGTCTGATTTGTTTATGGGGACCCTGCAGGGGCCATTTGCTGAGAGGATGGTAGGTTGTCCTGTCACCAACTTCTCCGACATTGTGGTGGCGGGGGAAAGGATAGAGAGTTGGTTAAAGCTGGGCAAAATTCAGGGTGCGTCTTCTTCTTCTTCAGGTTCGAAGAAGCCATTCGGTAGTAATGGTGGGCAGAGGAAGAAGGAAGGAGACACCAGTGCAGTCTATACACAACGTGGACCCAGTAGGGAACGTTACTTCCAGCACACTGCTGCAGTAACAATTCCTGCTGAGTCTCATTCAGCACAACCGCAACAGCAACAGCAGCAGCCACAACAACAAAGACAACAACCCTTTCAGCAGAGACAACAAAGGGCTGGTTATCAGATCCGAGGCAGAGCGCAGGATCGTCAATTTGATAGGCCTCCAGTGAGTTATGCTTTCTTGTTTAAGAAGCTGCAGGATTTGGGCCTTGTGCAGACCAGAACTCTGGCACCTTTGAGACCTGATCAAAGGCCAGCCAGTTATGATGAGAATGCTAAATGTGAATTCCACTCGGGTGCGCCCGGGCATAACATTGAGAACTGTAAAGCTTTTAAGCACACAGTTCAAGACCTGGTGGATTCCAAAGCCATTAATTTTGCTCCATCTCCCAATGTCAATGCCAATCCCATGCCTGCGCATGGTCAGAGGGGGGTGAATGCAATTTCTGAGGAAAGTCGAGTTGGGCTATTTGATGTTAATCAGCTGAAGACGCCTTTGGCTGAGGTCAAGAGGCAGTTGTTAAGAAATGGGGTTTACCCGGGCTGCGGGTTTGAGTGTGCTGAGTGCACTATTTCTGCCAATGGTTGTGAGCTTCTGAGGAAGCATGTCCAGGGGCTGATGGACGATGGGGAGATTGTGATCGAGAAGTCTGAAGGGAAGAAGGAGGAGGTCTCCACCATAACCATTTTCTATGACCCGGTTGATTTGTCTAACCTGGTGGAGGAGGCTCCAGTTACCATCACGGTACCTGGGCCGATTCCATACGACAAAGAGGATGCCGTGCCATGGCATTATGGGGGAGAGGTATATTGTAATGGTGAGAGGTTGGAAGAACAATCTGCTAGTGAAACCACCGTGCTAAAGGTGGATAATGCCGGTCCCAGTGGTTTCACGCGCAGTGGTAGACTATTTGCTCCTGATACGTTGAGAAGGAGTGAAGAAGAAAAAGATAAAAAAGAAAAGGCCGAGGCTTTGGCCAGGGCAAAGGGTAAGGTTGTGGCAGATAGCGGTAATACTCCTGTGATGACACCGGCGCCTGCGGGGTCGGATAACAAATTTGATGATGAGACTGAAGAGTTTCTGAGAATCATCAAAAAGTCGGAGTATAAATTGGTGGATCACTTGCAGCAAACACCTTCTAAGATCTCAATTCTTTCACTGCTGTTGAGTTCTGAGGGTCATAGGGAAGCTTTGTTGAAAATATTGAAGAAAGCCTATGTGCCTCAGGAAATCACAATCAACCAATTGGAGACGGTCGTATCCAACGTGCATGCTAGCCATGGGTTGGGCTTTACTGATATGGATTTGACCGTAGATGGAAGGAACCACAATAGGGCTTTACACATTGCAATGGAGTGCAAAGGGGCTGTGCTTTCACATGTGCTGGTTGATACCGGCTCCTCTTTGAATGTGTTGCCTAAGAAAGCCCTAGCGAAGCTAAACTGTGATGGGCTGATTTTGACCCCGACTGATTTAATTGTGCGGGCTTTTGATGGGTCAAAGCGAGCCGTATTCGGGGAGGTGGAGTTACCAGTAAAGATTGGCCCGGAGGTGTTTAAGTCAACCTTCTATGTTATGGACATCCAACCAGCTTACAGTTGCTTGTTGGGTCGCCCATGGATTCATGCTGCGGGAGCAGTTACGTCGACTTTGCACCAGAAGCTGAAATATGTCTGGGGAGGCCAGGTCGTTACTGTTTGCGGAGAGGAGGACATCTTTGTCAGCCACCTGTCTTCTTTCAAATATGTGGAGATGGATGGAGAAATATGGGAGACACCTAGCCAGGCATTTGAAACCGTTAAGGTGGAGAATGCCCTGTTCGCCAAGCAAGAGGAAGAGAAACCGTCCATCGCTTCCTATAAGCAGGCCGCTGAGGTGGTTAAAAGCGGAGAGGCTCCAGGCTGGGGCAGAATAATGGAGGTCCCTGAGAAAAAAGACCGTTTTGGGGTTGGATATCAACCGGGCCGAGGCTTGGGACGAGGAAGAGGGGGTCGTACGTCTGTAACTTTCACGAGTGCCGGAATGCTGGATCCGGACCACATCTGCATGATGGGTGGAGATACTGACAGCGACTGTGACATGGACCGGTGGATAACGCCGTGCGAACCAGGGATGGAAATCCGCAACTGGAAGGCCGAGGAAATCATCCGGGTCACTCTCTTCGAAGAGTAATATTTTTCCTGTTTTCTTTCTTATTTGCATGCAAACCATGCGTGTTGCCCGACACGTAATGGTTCATTGTAAGGGCCTCCTCATGTCATAAAATTGCAAAATTTTGCATCATTAATAAAGGATGTTTTTCAATCAAAAGAGCGGTGTTCTCTGTTTTTCATTTATCTTTGCAGTTTAAAAAATAAAAACAAATAAAAATGGCAATGTTTTTCATTTTGTTTTCCTTTTGCAATTTCTCACACCGGTTCTAAAGCAGTGCATGAATCAACATTCATGCAGATGCGATTCCTCTCCGGATCTCATTGATAACAATCCTGTTACACCTCTATATGACTTCGACAATCCGATCTATCTTGCTGAAGAAGAAGACGAAGAAGATTGTGAACTGCCAGGGGAATTAGCCAGGTTGTTGAAACAAGAGGAGAAGGTGATTCAGCCGCATGAGGAACAGATAGAGGTCGTGAATCTGGGTACCGACGAGGTTAAGAAAGAAGTGAAAATCGGGGCTGCTTTGGAGGAAAGTGTCAAGAGCAGAATGGTGGCGTTGTTAAAAGAGTATGTCGACATCTTTGCCTGGTCTTATCAAGATATGCCAGGGTTGGATACCGATATCGTTGTGCACAAACTACCGTTAAGAACAGATTGTCCTCCGGTGAAGCAGAAGTTGCGCAGAACTCGACCTGATATGGCGATGAAGATTAAGGAAGAAGTGCAGAAGCAGTGGGATGCTGGTTTCCTTGCTGTCACTAATTATCCGCCATGGGTTGCGAACATTGTGCCAGTCCCGAAGAAAGATGGGAAGGTGAGAATGTGTGTGGATTACCGAGATCTGAATAGAGTTAGTCCGAAAGATGATTTTCCATTACCTCACATTGACGTGTTGGTAGACAATACAGCTCAATTCTCGGTGTTTTCCTTCATGGATGGCTTTTCTGGCTATAATCAGATCAAGATGTCGCCAGATGATATGGAGAAAACAACGTTCATCACACCATGGGGTACCTTTTGTTACAAGGTGATGCCATTCGGTCTCAAAAACGCCGGTGCTACTTATCAGAGAGCTATGGTGACTTTGTTTCATGATATGATTCATCATGAAATTGAATGCTATGTTGATGACATGATAGCAAAGTCCCAGACAGAAGAGGGGCATTTGGTAGATCTGGCCAAGTTGTTTGACCGGCTGAGACAATTCAGACTGAGGTTGAATCCGAACAAGTGCACTTTCGGAGTGCGGTCCGGTAAATTGCTGGGGTTCATTGTAAGTGAGAAAGGAATTGAGGTTGATCCTGCAAAAGTAAAAGCAATAAAAGAAATGCCTGAACCGAGAACAGAGAAGGAGGTTCGTGGTTTCTTAGGTAGATTGAACTACATTTCACGGTTCATATCTCACTTAACAGCCACGTGTGAACCGATATTCAAATTGTTAAGAAAGGATCAAACGGTCAGGTGGAATGATGATTGCCAAGCGGCGTTTGAAAAGATAAAAGAGTATTTGCAGGAGCCTCCGATTCTGATGCCTCCTGTGGAGGGAAGACCGTTAATTCTGTACATGACAGTCCTCGAGGGGTCTATGGGGTGTGTATTGGGGCAGCATGACGAGTCTGGTCGAAAAGAGCATGCCATATACTACTTAAGCAAAAAGTTTACCGACTGTGAAACAAGATATTCACTGCTCGAGAAAACTTGTTGTGCTTTGGTCTGGGCTGCTCGCCGACTAAGGCAGTATATGCTGGTTCATACCACTTTATTGATTTCCAAGATGGATCCAATCAAGTACATTTTCGAGAAGCCAGCATTGACCGGACGAGTTGCGAGGTGGCAAATGATTTTGACTGAATATGATATTCAGTACACCTCTCAGAAGGCGATTAAGGGGAGTGTATTGTCTGATTACCTCGCCCAGCAACCCATTGATGATTATCAACCAATGAAGTTTGAATTCCCTGATGAGGACATCATGTTTCTCAAATCGAAAGATTGCGAGGAACCAATCCCGGAGGAGGGGCCTGACCCTGAATCCGAATGGATTCTGATGTTTGATGGGGCCGTTAACGTGAATGGAAGCGGTGTTGGTGCTGTTTTGGTTACGCCGAAAGGATCTCACATTCCTTTTGCTGCCCGGCTAACATTCGAATGTACCAACAACGTAGCTGAATATGAAGCTTGTATCTTGGGTATTGAAGAGGCGATTGATTTGAGGATCAAGAACCTTGTTATATATGGAGATTCAGCTCTAGTTGTGAATCAGGTTAACGGAAAATGGTATACGCATCAATCTCATTTGGTTCCGTATCGAGATTATACGAGGAGATTGTTGACGTTTTTCACCAAGGTGAAGATGCATCATGTGCCCAGAGAGGAGAATCCTTTGGCAGATGCTTTGGCTACTCTGGCTACCTTGATTAAGGTGCAGAGGTGGAATCAGATCCCCAGTGTGGAGGTTGGACGTCTGGATAGACCGGCTTATGTGTTTGCTGTTGATGCAGCGCCTGATGATGAGAAGCCGTGGTATTATGATATCAAACGCTATCTTGAGACCCAAGAATATCCTGAGGGAGCATCTAAGAAAGATAGAAAGACTCTGCGGAGGTTAGCCATGGTGTTCTACCTGAACAAGGATGGGGTTTTGTATAAGAGGAATTTTGATTGGGTCTTGCTCAGATGTGTGGATGATGCAGAAGCAAGCCAATTGATGAAAGAGGTTCATGAGGGATCGTTCGGTACCCATGCCAGTGGGAATGCGATGGTGAAGAAGCTGCTGAGAGCAGGTTATTACTGGATGACAATGGAGGCCCAATGTTTTAATTTCGTGCGGAAGTGCCATAAATGCCAGATTTATGCTGATAAGGTGCACGTGCCTCCAAATCCGTTGAGCTTGATGTCGTCTCCGTGGCCGTTTGCTATGTGGGGCATTGATATGATCGGGAAGATTGAGCCTACAGCTTCGAATGGGCACAGGTTCATATTAGTGGCTATTGATTACTTCACCAAGTGGGTAGAAGCAGCTTCTTATACGAATGTGACGAAGCAGGTTGTAGCCAGATTTCTTAAGAGAGACATCATTTGCCGATACGGGGTTCCCGAGAGAATCATTACTGATAATGGTTCTAATTTGAATAATAAGATGATGGCAGAGTTGTGCCGGGAATTCAAAATTGAGCATCACAACTCTTCTCCCTATCGTCCGAAGATGAATGGGGCGGTTGAGGCAGCCAACAAGAATATTAAGAAGATTGTGCAGAAAATGGTGGTGACCTACAAGGATTGGCATGAGATGTTGCCGTTTGCATTGCATGGGTATCGAACGTCGGTGCGCACATCTACTGGGGCAACTCCTTTCTCATTGGTATATGGGATGGAGGCTGTATTACCTGTTGAGGTTCAGATTCCCTCTTTAAGAGTCTTGATGGACGTGAAATTGCAAGAGGCTGAATGGGTAAGGACCCGGTATGAAGAGTTGAGCCTGATCGAGGAAAAGAGGCTAGCAGCCATCTGTCATGGGCAATTGTACCAGCAAAGGATGAAGCGTGCTTTTGACAAGAAGGTACGACCTCGGGTGTATCACGTAGGTGATTTAGTGCTGAAAAGGATCCTTCCTCCTCAAAACGATCGAAGGGGCAAATGGACACCGAATTATGAAGGTCCGTTCGTGGTTAAGAAGGTTTTCTCTGGTGGAGCCTTGTTGTTGACGACCATGGATGGCGAGGATTTTCCATCCCCTGTGAATGCGGACGCAGTTAAAAAATACTTCGTGTAAATAGACCCGCTGGACGAAAAGAACAAAATAGTCCAGGCAAAAATGGGCATCCCGGCGAACCAGAAACAGAAAGAAAGGTTCGGGCAAAAATTAGGGATATAAAATGAAAATTGTACACCCGGCAAGTCGAAAACCTGAAAAGGCAACTTGGGCAAAAAAGGGTATCCCGGTGGGCTGAAAACCCGAAAGGGCGGTCCAGGCAAAAGAGGGATTGAAACGAACAACTACGTTTAGCATGATCGTTTGCGCTTTGGTTAAAGCATCATGGATAATACCCGGTAGGGATCAATCAGAAGCGTCTTGTTCAGAAGGCAGAAAGCATGGAGAGTCTGAGGACATATGGGGTGTAACTGAGTTGGAACTCGATGAGATCACGGGTTTCACATTGCCATTAGGATAGATTTTTCCTTTTGAGTGCAATTACCTCTTTTCAGGAATTGCTTCCTTTTGTATTGCTCATTTGAGCCGCACTTTTCCAATCAATAAAATGCATATTCAGTCAAATAATTTTGTTTTTGTTTTTCATTACCGTTTTGATTGCAAAAACATCCCGATATTTTGATAAAGAATCTTGCATTTTTAAAACATACAGGTTTCCTTCCAATGCATGTTTATAAGATTGAAAGCTTGAAATCTTATTCGGAAGGTTGAGTGACCCAAGTGTTGAAATCTTGACACGCCTGGGGCACGGTTTTATCTGACGATCTGTTTTACAGGTACTGTTAGATATTCTTCACTCACTTGTAGGTTGTGATGTGGAAGCTTGGTCAAAATAAATCCCCAGAGAGTGCGCTCGGGGACGAATCAGTAAAAGAATGACGAAGTGACGTTGCGGCGTATGATGATCCTTGATGTTAATCAAGAAGACTCTTCAAAGTCGAAAGACTTGAAAGTATGTAATTCCCCGCAGAGTTCGATCAGGGACGAAGAAGGACGGAGAGACGACGAGACGTCCGACGACCTTTGGAATTAATCAAGAAGACTCTTCAAAGTCGGAAGATTGGAATTTCTGTATAAATCCCAGGAGTACGTCTCTCATCGAGCGCAGAGCGATTTTGGATACAAGATGATGGAGCAGAAAAGGTCCAGACGAGTCTGGGAATTCTCAAAAGTGGAAAGCTGATACGAGATTGGAGGTAGACACCATGGTTCGACGAGTTGACGGGTGTTTTTATACCAACTATTCTCATTTCCCAGCTAAGTCCCCAAGCAGAGTTATAGGACTAGCTCCCCAGCAGATCCAATGTCTGTGACTTCTCCAGCCGAGTCGGGATGGTTATCCCGGACAGGTTACAACGTTGTTTCCTCAGCAGCCAGGCCAGAAGGTTGCAGTTACCCGAGTGGAGCGGGTTCTTTTCACTGAAATATATCTCCAGCAGTGTTCATCCTACCTGTGGATTGAACAAAGTCCCGTAGCAGACGGATATTTACATCCCCAGCTGAGCGGATTATACCTATGGGTTGCATGGGTTGTCCCCAGCGGAGTAGTATTCGTTTCCCTAGCAGGGTCAGGATGGTTACCCAGCAGGTGATAGAGTGGTGCATCCCCAGGTGAGTCCGGAGATTGCTATTCCCCTAGCAGAGCCTCTGTGAGTGTTTCCCCAGTGAAGTCAACAGGTATCTGTGAGGGTTTTCCCGAAGCGGAGTCAGGGTTGATATCCCTGGCAAGTCAAGACAGTTGTATCCCCGCAGAGTGTTGGTGGTGCTTATCCCCAGCAGTTTCTCGAGCGGATTGGGTGCAAAGGAGGTTCTTCCCCAGCAAGGGTTACCTATTTCCCAGCAGCAGTGTTATTCCCCAGCAGGGCGGAATTGGAGCAGTGACGAGTTCCTCAGCAGAGTGTCTCGTACTCCTCGGGAGAGTCCCTTGAGGGGGATGTTTTTATTTTTATGCATTCATCATGAAAAAATAGCATGGCATATTGCATAGAAAAGTAAATAATCGCGTAGCATTTCCATGTTTATGGAGCATTACGCAGAAAAAAATCAATCATGCATCATGGCAAGCATAAGCTAGTCTCAAGCCGTGGTTACCGTTTGAGAGGTGGTTTTGCCCAAAGGTGAAGAGGTGTCACTCCGAGGAGTTCAGCATCGTGATTGAATCAAAGGTATTTCCCCAGTGGTGCGATACTGGAGTAATTGTTTTCCGTCGAACAGAGATGGGAAGGTTATGTGATCAGCGCAATTCAAGCCGTGGTTACCGCTTGAAGTTTTGTTGCATCAGATGGTGGAGGTGTTACTCTGAGGAGGTTAGCATCATGACGTCAGATCAACAATGTTCCCCAATAGTGCGATATTGGAGGAAATGTTTCCGTCGAGCAGAGATGGAGATGAAATCAAAGGACGTTACGCGATCAGCGCGATTTTGGGGTTCAACTGGAGAAAAGGAAGTGCTGAGGCATTTTCTGGGGTTCGAACGAAGATTGGAGTTGAAGATTGTATCCGGGATGAGGTCCTTAGGAGCGTCTTCTGTTCATGTGTCACCTTAGACTCTGGCTGAGGCCAATGGAGGTCGTTATAGGTGTCTTCTGAGGAAGAGATACACATGTTACCTTCTTTATGAAGGTTTACCCTCTGACATGTCGCCCTCAGAGTGGTTGGGTGTTATTTCCGACGTTGCCAGCGGAATTATCACGCGAGAGATTGGAGAAGAGGATATGCTGAGGCATTTTCCTGGGGTTTAAACGGAGAAAAGGATATGCTGAGGCATTTTCCTGGGGTTCAAATGGAGAAAAGGAGATGTTGCGACATTTTCTGGAGAACGGGGTTCATATTGGCGATCGTGAGTTATCGTCAGGCGACTGGGGTTCAAACTAGAGATGGGGTTCATTATTTTGGCAAAGAAGGAGTGCTGAGGCATTTTCTGGGGTTCAAATGCAGAGATCCGAGGATCGTTTGCGCAAAGAAAAATTTCGGGGTTCAAGAAAAGGATAAAGAGAAGAATGATAATCCCACATGGATGTGTGGTGATCAGACCATGATTATCCCTGCGTTACCATTTATTTTGGTATCCAGGTCGACGTTTGTTCAGAGGTTGTTTCTTCGCCGATGCTGACGGGCGTTGTTAATTATTATCCCATTAGAGTGCAAATTGTTCGTCTGTTCTTGGTATTCAATCACTCTTCATCCTGATCATCTGAAAGCCGAGGCTGTTCATATCAACAGGTTCACAGTGGATTGAATAGGGGCAGCTGTAACACCTCAAAATTTGCCCTCCTTTTTTAAAAAAAAAAAAAAAAAAAAAAAAAAAAAAAAAAAAAAAAAATTTTGCTATGAGTCGACCATAGGGGTCAGCGCATAGACCACGGGTCAGCGCATAGCATGTTTGAGCCGACCTATGGTCGACGCATAGCAGGCTATGGTCGACGCATAGCAGGCTATGGTCGACGCATAGCAGGCTATGAGTCGACCGCTCGCGCGAAAATGCAGTTTTTTGAGTGTTTTTCACTGTGTGAAGCTGTTTTTTGGTTGTTAAGTTAGTTATTTTCCAGATTTTGTTCACATAACTCATTTTTCACTAATTTCACTTCATTTTGCTAATTGAGGTGATTAAGGATGGATTAAGTTGGAGTATATATTCCTAATCATAACAAACTCCTAACAGAATACACACTTTCCAAAACCAGATCTGAAAACTCATCACATTCTCTCAATTTCCTCAAGAATACAAAACCTTCAACTTCATCAAACTTCATCAAATCTTGATCAATCTTCGAAATTCTTCTTGCATTGATCTTGTATCATCATCTTCTACATCTGTTTTTGCTTCTCATCATCAATCGAGCCTCCAAACACGACTGTTCAAAGAAGCATCATTCATGGTGGATTGTGATTTCGCGCGTTAGGAGCTGTTTCAATCAAACCTAATCGCATCATTCAACTCCCTGAAGCATCTAGTTCATCTATTTGAGGTTGAAGCACGCAAAGAACAGCTAGAACACCACTGCCATTACAGGTATGTGATTTTTTCGAGTGTCACGATTCTTCAAGTGCTTAGGTGCGTTTTGTAGAGCATAGAACGTAGGTTATGGTGATGTGAGTAGTTTAGCAGATGATGCACTGTAGGCTAAGAGATCTGGATTTGAAATTATGAACCAAAACCCTAAGTTGATCGATTCATGAGATAGAGGAACAATTAGGATAAATTGAATGGATGTTTGGAATGTGCTTGAGCAGACGAGTTCAATGACTATATGCATGTCCATTTCTTTTGACGTTTGATGTTCTTCGATTTTTCGATTTTTCTGGAGAATTTCGTGAGGAAGACGAAGCTGGAAGGTGTTTTGATCTGAAAATCTGTTCAAATTTTCAAACTGGAGGTTTCCCTCCCGCGCCTGTTTTATTTACAATACTGCCACTGTGCAGTTTTAATTAATTTGCTTAATTCACAAAAAATCATTAACATGTTTAAAAATTCATAAAAAAATAGTAAAAAATCCTAAAAATATGGAGATTTTTTCCTTGACTTTGTTGACTTGTGTAGGATTTTTTTGACCTATTGGTCAAAGTTGTGCTTGGCAAATATTTTATTTGGCATAGGCTTTTCTAATGTATGTCCATTTTTGACACATGTTTGTAATTTGATCATGAAATACTCATATCATAAAATAAATGGCTGAAAATTTTTGTGGTGGTTCTTGACTCATTGAGGATTATTTATATGTAAATTTCATGAATTTTTGATACCTGGTTAGAGAGCAGCAAATTCTGGAACTTAGGTGTGACAATTTGTGTCACACCTCTTGATGTCAACTTGTTGAATTTAATTGGATAACCTATGCATGTTAGAATTGAATGAAATTTGGCATGGTGAATTGTTGATATGTTAGGATGTTGTATGAATTTTTGTAGAATTTTTCACTGCCTTTTCTAATTGATCATGATTTTTCATTTCTGGTGATTGAAATTGCAAGCTCATGTGATACATGTTGGTAGATTGATTGGGAAATCCTCATATTGTATTGTATGGCCATGAAATTTGATATGCATGAACTAGACACGTTGTGTGACCTCCCTGTTTTGGTCTCATCCATTTCTTTTTTGTTTTCAATGAGATATGAATTTTTGAAGTGGATGTATGCATTGATGTTGTGAATTGAAGCATGTAATTGTGTCTGTTTTTGTTGATTTTCATTGACATGGTTCCATTTACCCAATTGAGCTCAAATTTGACATGGTAGACCTTGATTGACCCCTGTTTAGGTGTATTTAGTTTGAGATTTTTTTGATGTGTTTTGGCATGGCTTTGAATGCAATACTTCTGTTTGTATATTTGGTGCTTCATTTGAACCAATATGGATTGTTTTGTGCATGAATTGAACATGATGGATGATATAAACATGAGACCAATGATGTTTGCTCTTGTTTGATGTTAATTTGATGTTGGTTGATGAATACCTTGCTGTTTTAGATTTTTTTCTTGCTTTTTGACCCTAGGCTTGGCCTAGTGGTCTAGTTGCTAATGTTTGCTTGATTTTTCAGGATTAAAAAGCAATGCACATGGATAATGGTCCAAATCAATTTTGATTGATGTTGTTGATGTTTGTACACTAACATAGCATTGTTTTGTAGGTGTTGAAGCTTGGGCTTAGGCCTTGAGCTTGCCTTGTGTTGTGTATAGTTTGTTTAAGATGGTTAACTGTTTATTGTTTACAGTTTGTCTGATTGAGTACTAACTGTGTTTGATTGTTTCCAGGTACTTTAGTTGCTCAGTTCCTTGTGAACTTTTGCTTTGCGTTGCTTAAGCAACTTGCATTTGAGGTATAACCTTCTTACTTCATGTAGTCTGGAGACCCGGCTGTTACCGAGCCGGGCAAATTGTCTGAAGTCCTCCTTAAGAGGCAATGCTTGTGTCTGTTTATTTTTAAGCCCAAGCAGGAAAAGCCCTTCAAGTAAGGCAATTGGTGGAAGGTAGGGACAAGCAACCTGTCCCCCACTATTCAGTGAGTCTTCTCCTTGCTCCCATTACATGGTTGTAGCATTGAGATCAAAAGCCCAAGATCTGTTGTGTCAGAGTCATCGAGTATAGAAGGGTTCCCCTATTCTGGACCCATGCTCATTTGTCAGCTCTCCCTGGTTAGGGATAAGAGCTGTGAGGTCTCATCCTCACTTCATCCTTTCATCTGCTTCACCTTAGCCTCGTAATGGCAAGGTTAAGAGCAAAACCAGCTTGTACAGACGACTCGCTTCGGCGGTCAAACCCCATTGATTGAGCCTCTTGTTTGGTTATAGTGGGTGTTTTGTGATTATTTGATTGACATGTTTGTTTGAGATGCCTGTTCTCATTTAATGTTGATATATGATTGTATGCTTGTGTGCTAGCTTCTTTCCTGGTTAGGTTAGTTTGCTTATGCAAGTAGGATAGAAAACCGAACTTAGGGTTGACGATGCATGACAACATTAGGCTCGAGTCTCAGCTCCCTAGTTGTGTATCTTTCCCCGGTTTCTGGTTAGCAATTTAGTCCCTTTCAGGGGAACTACATCGCCCTGATCCTTGTTCCAGACAAGGTATGTAGGCAGGTGGTCGTGCGAGACCACTCCGGGCAACCTTTTTATTTTGTTGGTTTGTTTGCCTTGTTATCTGATTGTTTGGTCTGGGTTCGGATGCTGACATAAGCCCAGGATTGGCTGTCGGGCTCCTCGTTTGCCCATTTGAGTGTGTTTTGGTTCGGATGCCGACGTAATTCCATCCAGTGGTTGTCGGGCTCCATGTTTGCCATCTGTATGATTGTTTTGTGTTGTTTGGCGTGCGTAAGCCGAACTACAGCGGCTCTGATTCTTGTTCCAGACAAGATATGTAGGCATAAGGTGCGACGCCTTATCGAGCCCGTTTCTCTTAACCCCACCTGCGTTCCCCGTGTGTGTGTGTGATGTTTAGCAACCTTTTCTTTATTCTAGGACGTGGATCCCGTCGAGTACGACGGACGTGAGGGGTGCTAATACCTTCCCCTCGCGTAACCGACTCCCGAACCTTTTCTCTCTGGTCGCGAGACCATGTCTTTCCAGGTTTCTCTGAGCGTTTCCTTTCCCTATCTTGGGATAAATAACGTTTAGTGGCGGCTCTGTGTGTTTTTATTTTTAGGCTCGCCGGTTGATTTTTCGCAGGATGCGACATCCATCTCCTCAATCGAGAGTTGTTTGGGGGTTGTGCCCAAACTCTTAATCCAGTCTTTCCTTTTGGCTTTACCCTATAGTGGCGGTCTTACTAGTCCATTTATTGGTAAATTTCTACCTTGCTCTTCGATTCAGAGTTTACCTCCTTCTTGGATCTAAGATACTATCCTTCTTGATCTCGAACTGTTTGTCCCCTAGCAAGTGATACGCTATTCCTTTTACTATACAGTGCTGCAATCATTCCTTGAATTGGTTTTTCTCTTGTGAGCCCCCATCGCTTAGACAAATATCTCTCTCCTCATTTCATGGCAGTTAACCTTTTTATACCATTCTGTTGGTACAAGTTATACTCTTCATCATTGTATGTCTCTCTTTCTATTCTCATGGTTCCGAACTACGATTGCTTTGATTTTCTCATTACACTATGAGAATACGTAGGCATGAGGATGTGAATCCTTAGCGAGCATACTTATAATTATTCTTCCTTTTACCTTAGGGAACCATCCATATCTTTCACAGTCCATTATCTACCTTCGATCATAAATCGTTCACCCAGTGACATATTACTCCTTTGACATCGAAATACACTTTCTTTGGAATTCCATACATACCCTATCTGGACATATAACGAATAGTCCTCATTTCTACCTAGAGTTGTTTGGGCTACACCCTCAAACACTTAATTCCTTCTTTTTTGCTAAACACACTATAGTGGCGGTCCTACTAGTCCACGTATCGGTTAAAGTTGTTTCCCTCTATGGTACAAATCTCATTTCTCTTATTGATTCCAATACACTTTCACCTTTCGGTTCCAAACAATACTTCTTCAGTCACTTATTTCTAAATATGCAATTTTGTGACTTCGGTCACTTCATTCCATTCATATCCATGATACACTCGTATTCTACGTTCCTTCATTCCATGTGATATACCAGTTATTTGAGCCAAATACACCACCTCTTTGCGCTCCTTCTTGCGTCACCTTGAGGACCAAGATATTATTATCCATGATACACTCGTATTCTAGACTTTTCTCCTTGGATATTAGCTTTGATTTTGTTCATAATTAATATGGAATATGTTTGATATTATATGTTCCATAAATTTATCAAACAAGATATTATTTGTTTCAATTTAAATTCAAATTTAAATCTTCATTCAAATATGAATCAATCTTCGTCCAACTATCAAACAAATCACCTAATCATATTGTTAATCCAATTAGCAATAAAATCTTATCCAATCTTTGACCAGAAAGTCTTCCAAAACATATCATCAATGACCTATTGCGCAAGACCCAGATGTCATGTAAACATGTTGTGACATTGTGTCCAACATGTGTTCCTTCTGCACCTCCATATAGCTTAAGCAAGTTAGATTAATCTTGAATACTTTGAGAATTTCTCTATATTTTTATTTTCCAAAATGCAGTCAATCCAAAAGGAACAACAATAATGAAAATAGTTTGAATCAGTTCACATTCGATTATAACATAGTTATAATTAATATATGAAATAATTTTAGAAAACATTTGATCTAATAGGCTTCATAATCGATTATACATCAATCATAATTAATTGTTCATCCAAAAGTAGATGCATAATTGATCATGGCACACCCATAATCAATTATGGGGTGAGATACACTACATAATCAATTTTGCACATAACCATCATATATTATCGAATTTAATAACCATTTTACTTTCCAAAAGAACATTCTTAAGAGCTTTGAATGAGTGATGTTAAGAAAACTACTTTTGTGAGTGTATGTATGTTTTAATATTAAGAGAGATATACATTACCATTTACAACATGATCCTAAGATAAAAATGACTTTGAATCTTGGATCATATTGCGCTTTTTGGTTCAGATCCATTCTTTGATGATGTTTGAGATATTTAATCATGTAGTGTCGGTTTTCAAAATTTGTTCAATGTTGAACCACATTCTACAATTTTTAATGATGACAAAATATCTCATAGGAGGTTGGTTAACATGACAACTAGAGATAAATGAAAGATAGAATGTTAGCTCCCGTAATAAATAGGAAAAAACTACTCCTTAAAAGTATACTTCTTACCATTTAATATTATTAAAAAAAAACAAAAAAAATATTTATTGTAGAAAGGTGTCAAAATTGAAAATGGGTGGCAAAGACCAACCCTGAGAGACACAAAATTAAACTAACTCAACTAGTCAACTAGAAATGTAAAGCCTATAATATATACATGATCCTAACAAATATTAAATATTTAGATTTTAGATTCGTTAAAACTATTTATTTTTTGTTTTCATAATGTTTTACTTTTTATCTTTATATTTAATTTAAATTGTACAATATATATTTATATTGAAAAAAGTAGTTGTTATATTTATTTTTATTTTTATTTTGAAAAACTAAAATTCAATAGTATACATATTATAAAGATCATTTTTTATTGAATAACTTTTACAAAGACTAAAATTAATATTAAATATAAAAACTAATATAATTACAAGAACAATTTTTTTTAATAATAAATAATATTATATTAAATTAATAAAAAGTGACAAAATCACTAAAGAGTTATAATAATAGTCTCAAAGAATAAGAAGGACTAATAAACATTTAAAAAGCAAAAAGATTAAAAAAAACTCATACAACAAAAAAAAAACTCTAACCAATTCTAGTGGCTATCAAATTAGATCATAAGCCACCACATCCATTATCAACAAATCAAAATCTATCTAAGAACCCCAAAAGAACCAAAAACCACAACCTACTAACACTCGATCCACTAAAAAAGAATTTTTTCTAATGAGTAAAATTGCAATTCTTAATATTTAAATTTGGGTTGATTACAAACAGAAAATATGATTCTCTATTAATATCATTTATTATTATATAGACAAAATATATTTATTGCATGTTTATTCAAACATTATACATAATAATAAAAATTGAACAACAATCAATTAGTTAGACAATAAGAAAGTTGATAAAATTTGAATAATTTGATCTGCTTGCAACACATCTCCAACAGATTTTGGAAGGGAAGAAGTATCTTGGAAACTCGGATCATTAATACAATTATTGATACCAGTCATGATATCATTTGCACCAACATTCATGAGCTTATAATTTCCTTCCTTCAAAACTCTTTGAATGTTTTCAAGCACAAAAAGAGCACCTCCATCATTTATAAATATTTGTAAACAAAGTTTGTAATGGTTTAATGCTTTGATACTACCAGGATGGGCGATTAGGGTATTGATAAGTTTCACTATGTTGGTCATATCAACACGAACCACA
This sequence comes from Lathyrus oleraceus, assembly GCF_024323335.1. Lineage (NCBI taxonomy): Eukaryota > Viridiplantae > Streptophyta > Magnoliopsida > Fabales > Fabaceae > Lathyrus > Lathyrus oleraceus. The sequence goes on along the minus strand of NC_066579.1, from coordinate 161,404,567 downwards.
TCAATTATGTATTGTGCAAGAGTTATTAGGTCTGCGCCTGATTTTGAATTGAGAAGATTTGAACAAAATGAAGGATTTTTGGCTTTTTGACAAATGACATTTATTGGAACAACTTTGGCTGCATACAAAGATGAAGCACATAGAAAAAACACTAACTAAAATGAAGAATAATTAATCATTATTTTACTTTTCGTATTAACTTTATTATATTAGTGTTTACTTTGATTGATTTCTACTTGATTTTATACTCATCAATGAAGATAAAAAGATGAATTAATAATTCTTAAATAGATTAATTATTTTAATTTTACCAAAAATATATATTTAATTAAATTTGACAACTTTTATATATGTATAAACATTGCATAAAAAGAGATTTTACTTGATTTCTATAATTAAATTTTTACTTGATTTCTATAAGCATTCCAAAAAAATATTTTTAATTAAATTTGACAACTTTTATATAATTAAACTTGATTTCTACTTGATTTTATGGAATTTTTCCAAATTAAGCTTAACATACAAATATTCCATAAGATGATATTTTTATTTAAAATATTATTTTTGAAATGATTATATTGTTATTAAAATATTGTTAATATATTAATTATAAAAAGAGTGTTTTATTAAATATTTTTCTATCATGTTTAATACTTTAAAATTCTATAAAAAGAGATTTTCGTAAAAATAGTTTTCAATTCATTATCATTATACTTAATTTTAGAAATTTCAATCCTTCTATTATTTTAAAACTCATGATAATTCAAGAAATGAGTTAGGTAACTTGTGGTAATTTTTGAATTAGTAATCACTATTGTAATGATTAAATTAAAATATTAGGAGTCTTGTTTGGTTTCAAAAATAATTTTAGAAAAAATTAATTATCAAAATAAATTATGAAAAATAAATATAATTATATAAAACTTGAGATACAATGTTAAAATAGTTTTTTTTTAAATCAATCCATTCTATAAGAGTTAAGATTTTTCAAAGTAAATTATGACACGATTTTACTAAAAAAATTAATATTAGGAAGATTAGTAAACAATCTATATTTTAAAATTAATAATTTTTTTATATATTTTATTTTGGAATTTTATTGTAGTCTTCATAAAACAAGATGCCTAATTGATCATGGCACACCCATAATCAATTATGGGGTGAGATACACTACATAATCAATTTTGCACATAACCATCATATATTATCGAATTTAATAACCATTTTACTTTTCAAAAAAACATTCTTAAGAGTTTTGAACGAGGGATGTTTAGAAAACTACTTTAACAAACATATACACTATCATTTACAACATGATCCTAAGAAAAAAATGACTTTGAATCTTGGATCATATTGTGTTTTTTGGTTCATATCCATTCTTTGATAATGTTTGAGATATTTAATCATGTAGTGTCGGTCTTCAAAATATGTTCAATGTTGAACCACATTCTACAATTTTTAATGATGACAAAATATCTCACAGGAGGTTGGTTAACATGACAACTAGAGATAAATGAAAGATAGAATGTTAGCTTCCGTAATAAATAGGAAAAAACTACTCCTTAAAAGTATACTTCTTACCATTTAACATTATTAAAAAAAACTAAAAAATACTTTTGGTAGAAAGGTGTCATAATTGAAAATGGGTGGCAAAGACCAACCCGCAGAGACACAAAAGAAAACTAACTCAACTAGTCAACTAGAAATGTAAAACCTATAATATATACATGATCCTAACAAATATTAAATATTTTGATTTTAGATTCATTAAAACTATTTTTTTTTGTTTTCATAATCTTTTACTTTTTATCTTATATTTAATTTAATTTTTACAAAATATATTTATATAGAAATAAGTAATTGTTATATTTATTTTATTTTTATTTTGAAAAACTAAAATTCAATATTGTACATATTATAAAGATCATTTTTTATTGAATAACTTTTACAAAGACTAAAATTAATATTAAATATAAAAACTAATATAATTACAAGAACAATTTTTTTAATGATAAACAATATTATATTAAATTAATAAAAAGTGACAAAATCACTAAAGAGTTATAATAAAATTCTCAAAGAATAATAAGGACTAGAAAACAATTAAAAAGCATAAAGATTAAAAAAAACTCATACAACAAAAAAAACTCTAACCAATTCTAGTGGCTATCAAATTAGATCATAAGCCACCACATCCATTATCAACAAATCAGAATCTATCTAAGAACCCCAAAAGAATCAAAAACCACAATCTACTTCAAAATCAAAGCAACCACTCGATCCATTATAAAAAGAGGATAGGATTTTGAAACCACAATCTATTTTGGAACTAAAACAAACACTCGATCCACTAAAAAAGAATTTTTTTCTAATGAGTAAAATTGCAATTCTTATTATTTAAAAGTGGGTTTTATTACAAACAGAAAATTTGATTCTCTTCAATTAATTAATTAGACAATAAGAAAGTTGATAAAATTTGAATAATTTGATCTGCTTGCAACACATCTCAAGCAGATTTTGGAAGGGAAGAAGTATCTTGGAAACTAGGATCATTAATGCAATTATTGATACCAGTCATGATATCATTTGCACCAACATTCATGAGCTTATAATTTCCCTCCTTCAAAACTCTTTGAATGTTTTCAAGCACAAAAAGAGCACCTCCATCATTTACAAATATATGTAAACAAAGTTTGTAATGGTTTAATGCTTTGATACTACCAGGATGGGCGATTAGGGTATTGATAAGTTTCACTGTGTTGGTCATATCAACACGAACCACATCAATTATGTATTGTGCAAGAGTAATTAGGTCTGCGCCTGATTTTGAATTGAGAAGATTTGAACAAAATGAAGGATTTTTGGCTTTTTAACAAATGACATTTACTGGAACAACTTTGGCTGCATACAAAGATGAAGCACATAGAAAAAACACTAACAAAAATGAAGAATAATTAATCATTATTTTACTTTTCGTATTAACTTTATTATATTAGTGTTTACTTTGATTGATTACTACTTGATTTTATAGTCATCAATGAAGATTAAAAGATGAATTAATAATTCTTAAATAGATTAATTATTTTAATTTTACCAAAATCATATATTTAATTAAATTTGACAACTTTTATATATGTATAAACATTGCATAAAAAGAGATTTAACTTGATTTCTATAATTAAAATTTTACTTGATTTCTATAAGCATTCCAAAAAAATATTTTTAATTAAATTTGACAACTTTTATATAATTAAACTTGATTTCTACTTGATTTTATGGAATTTTTCCAAATTAAGCTTAACATACAAATATTCCATAAGATGATATTTTTATATAAAATATTATTTTTGAAATAATTATATTGTTATTAAAATATTGTTAATATATTAATTATAAAAAGAGTGTTTTATTAAATATTTTTCTATCATGTTTAGTACTTTAAAATTCTATAAAAAGAGATTTTCGTAAAAATAGTTTTCAATTCGTTATCATTATACTTAATATTAGAAATTTCAATCCTTCTATTATTTTAAAACTCATGATAATTCAAGAAATGAGTTAGGTAATTTGCGGTAATTTTTGAATTAGTAATCACTATTGTAATGATTAAATTAAAAGATTATGAGTCTTGTTTGGTTTCAAAAATAATTTTAGAAAAAATTACTTATCAAAATAAATTATGAAAAATAAATATAATTATATAAAACTTAAGATACAACATTAAAATAGTTTTTTTAAAAATCAATCCATTCTATAAGAGTTAAGATTTTTCAAAGTAAATTATGACACGATTGTACTAAAAAAATTAATATTAGGAAGATTAGTAAACAATCTATATTTTAAAATTAATAATTTTTTTATATATTTTATTTTGGAATTGTATTGTAGTCTTCACAAAAGTAGATGTATAATTGATCATGGCACTATTAGAAGTAATTCATATTTAGTTGTACTATTTTCTTAGCCCCTAAGTTTGTTAGAGGGTATTTTAGTATTTTATCCTATTCTAGTAACCCTAGTTTTAGCTTATAAATAGGGTGACAATCATTGTAACTGTTATCATGTTTTGTAGTCGTCATTCTCTGAATAGAATATTTCCATTCATCATTTATTCTACGTTTGCACCAACAATTGGTATCTAGAGCTCCGGTTCGGATTCATTGGGAAACACGGGAAACACGAGTGAACGTGAGGTCTTGTGTGTTTGATTTTGATTCTTAGATTCGTGTTGAATCTTGAACAAAATTTGATCAGAATTTTAATTTTGTGGGTTGGGAAACACTGTGTGAGAAATCTGAGTGTACTGCGCAAGGTAGAAAGATGAACGGAAACGGCAACATGAACACCAAACTTCCAGTATTTGACGGTAAAAACTGGAATCGTTGGATGATCCAAATGCGTGTACTGTTCGGTGCTCAAGATGTTCTAGATCTTGTCACTGATGGTTATGTTCCGGTAGCAGCAGATGCGACGGATGAACAGAAAAACGCACAGAAGGAAGTAAGGAAGAAGGATCAGAAAGCATTGTTCTTCATTCATCAATGTGTTGATGTAAATGTGTTTGAGAAGATTGCAGATTCAACAACAACAAAGGCTGCGTGGGACACACTGGTTAGATGTTATGGTGGTGACGCATCAGTGAAGAAGGTGAAGCTTCAGTCCTTGAGAAAGCAATATGAGAATCTCAACATGAAGAATAATGAGAAAGTTTCTGAATACATCTCCAGAGTGATTCTGATCACTAATGAGATGAAAGCGTGTGGAGAAACTCTTTCTGAAGAAACAATCATGGAGAAGGTATTGAGATCCCTTACCTCTCAATTTGATTACATTGTGGTAGCAATAGAACATTCCAAATATCTGAGCACCATGAGAATTGAAGAGCTGCAGAGCAGTCTAGAAGCGCAAGAGTTGCGTTTGACTGAGAGAACTTCTGAAAGGGAAGTAGAGCAGCAGGCTCTGAAAGCAACTTCTGATAGGAGGTATCAGAAGCAGTCAGAAGTCAGGAGAAGATCTGATGGTGGTCAGAAGTCAGAAAGCTCAACCTCTGATAGACAAAAGAATGCTCAGAAGGGAAAAGAGAAGTATGACAAGAAGAAAATCCAATGTTACTGTTGTAAGAAGTTTGGTCACTTTGCTAGAGATTGTTGGTCAAACAAGGAGAGAAAATCAGAAGAAGCAAATATAGCCAGAAGTTCTGATGACGAATCTGTGATATTGATGGCCTCTGAATCTGATGATATGGATCTGATAGACTGGTGGTATATGGACACTGGCTGTTCAAATCATCTTACTGGAAACAAGAAATGGCTGGTTGACTTTGACTCTGAAAAGAGGACAAAGATCAGATGTGCTGATGACAAATATCTTAATGCAGAAGGTATGGGAAATGTCAGAGTGATTCTGAACAATGGGAAAACAGCATTGATTCAGAACGTGTGGTATGTACCTGGCATCAGAAGCAATCTGATGAGTGTGGGACAATTAATTGAGAAAGGTTTTTCAGTTACCATGAAGGACAATCTTCTGAAGTTGTATGACTGCAATCAGAAGTTGATTATGGAGTCAGAACAGGGAAGGAATAGAACATTCAAGGTGAATGTCAGAACTGCAGACTCAGAATGTCTTAGTGCAACAAGTGCTGAGAAGGAGAGTGAGTTGTGGCACAGAAGATTTGGTCATTTGAATTTCAAAAGCTTAAAACATCTGAATTCAAAGAAGTTGGTACATGGAATTCCTGCAATTAAGAAGCCTGAAAAGTCATGCAAAGTTTGCATGGAAGGAAAACAACCACGATTGCCATTTGCGTCAGAAACTGTTCCAAGAGCAAAACATGCCTTGGGAGTTGTACATTCTGATGTGTGTGGTCCATTTCCAATAGCATCGATTGAAGGGAATAAATACTTTGTGTTATTTGTTGATGAATTCACAAGAATGACATGGGTATCCCTTATTAAGTTTAAACACGAGGTGCTTGATGAATTCAAGAAGTTCAGAATGAAGGCTGAGAATCAGAGTGGTCAGAAGTTGAAGATTCTTAGAACTGACGGTGGAGGTGAGTATAACTCCAAAGAGTTCCAGAAGTTCTGTGAGGAGAATGGAATTGAGCATGAGGTCACTGCTCCTTATACCCCTCAACACAATGGTCTTGCTGAAAGAAGAAACCGCACTTTGCTTGATATGGTGAGAAGCATGCTAAAGGAGAAGAAGATTCCTCAAAAGCTCTGGGGAGAAGTTGTTGCCACCGCAACGTATGTACTCAACCGATGTCCTACGAAGAAGTTGAAGGAAATAGTTCCAATACAGAAGTGGAGTGGAGATAAGCAAAGTGTTAGTCATCTGAAGGTGTTTGGTTCTGTTTGCTATAAACATGTTCCAGAAGCCAGAAGACAGAAGCTGGATGATAGAAGCAAAGTGATGATTCTGATAGGGTACCACAGTACAGGTGCATACAAGCTCTATTGTCCAGAAACCAATAAAATTGAATTCAGCAGAGATGTGATTGTGAAGGAATCAGAAGTTTGGAATTGGGATAAGTCTCAATCTGATTTTGATGTTAGAACTTCTGAAGAGAGGTCAGAGTTAAGAATTTCTGAAGTTGGAGTAAACTCTGTCGTTGATTCTGATTCTGATAGTGATTCTGACTCTGGAGAAGACTCAAAAGATGAAGGTGACTCTGATGACCCAGACTCTGATGACCCAAACTCTGATGGTAATCCAGATTCTGGTGGCAATTCAGACTCTGGAAATATGCCAGACCCTGAAGATGATCAAAGCTCTGGAGGAAGTCAACCATCTGAAGCTAGAAACTCTGAAGCTCAAGACTCTGAACAAGTTCAGAGACCACAAAGAATCAGAAACATCCCCAGAAGATATGCAGAATTTGACATGCTGCAAGACACTGAAGTAGACTCTGAAGGAGAAGTTATTCAGTGTGCCATGTTAGTAGACTCTGAACCCATAAGTACAGAAGAGGCTCTTAAGCAGAAGCTCTGGCTGAAGGCCATGAAAGAAGAACTTGATGCTATAGAGAGAAACAAGACTTGGAAGCTTACAGAACTTCCAAAAGACGAGAAAGCCATCAGCGTCAGATGGGTTTTCAAGCAGAAGTTAAAGCCAGATGGTTCAATTGGCAAACATAAAGCAAGGTTGGTAGCCAGAGGATTTCTACAGAAACCTGGGCTGGATTACTCTGAAGTGTTTGCACCTGTAGCAAGACATGAAACAATCAGAATGGTGATTGCAATAGCTGCTAACAGGAATTGGCCTCTGATGCATTTAGATGTAAAATCTGCATTTCTGAACGGTCCATTAGAAGAAGAAGTTTACATGTCACAACCTCCTGGATTTGTGAAAAAGAATCAGGAAGGGATGGTGTACAGATTATACAAAGCTCTATATGGATTGAAACAAGCGCCCAGAGCTTGGAATTAGAAGATTGATTCATTTTTCAAGAAGCAAGGCTTTCAGAAATGTGAGATGGAGTACGGTGTCTATGTTCAGCATATTTCTGAAGGAAATATGACTTTGGTATGTTTATATGTTGATGATATACTGCTAACTGGAAGTTCTGAACAGGAGATAGCCAAGTTCAAGAAAGTTCTGATGAATGAATTCGAAATGACTGATCTAGGTAAAATGACATACTTTCTAGGGATGGAGTTCAGATACTCTGAGAAAGGTATTATTTTGCATCAGCTCAAGTATGAATTAGAACTTCTGAAGAGATTTAATCTGAAGAACTGTAAGATTGCTGTCACACCTTCTGATACAAATCAGAAACTGGATTCTGACTCTGATGGAAAGGATGTGGACGCTACAACCTTCAAACAGTTGGTTGGTTCTCTGAGGTATTTGTGCAATACCAGACCTGATATTTGCTAATCAGTTGAGATGGTTAGTAGGTTCATGAGTAAACCTAAGTGGTCCCATTACCAAGCTGCAGTCAGGATTCTGAGGTATATCAAGGGAACTCTGAAGTATGGAGTATTATTTCCTTCTGGAAGAAAGGATGAGTCAGAACTTCTGAGTTATTCAGATTCTGATTGGTGTGGAGACAGAGTTGACAGAAGAAGTACGTCTGGGTACTTATTCAAATTTCTGGGAGGTCCCATTTCTTGGTGTTCCAAGAAGCAACCTGTTGTGGCGTTGTCAACTTGTGAGGCTAAATACATTGCAGGTGCTGTTACTGCATGCCAAGCTGTGTGGATTCTAAATCTATTGCAGGATCTGAAGATTAAAGTAAACAAACCTCTGAAGCTGATGATTGACAACAAGTCTGCAATCAATCTTGCCAGAAACCCAGTGTTGCATGGGAGAAGCAAGCACATTGAGACCAAGTATCATTTTCTGAGACATCAAGTTCGAAGGGGAGTGTTAGAAGTTGTACACTGCAGCACTCAGAAACAGTTGGCAGATGTTCTGACGAAAGCTATCAAGACTGATCAATTTCTCAGATTAAGGGATAGAATTGGTGTTACAAGTTTTGATGGAATATGAATTAAGGGATGGTATTAGAAGTAATTCATATTTAGTTGTACTATTTTCTTAGCCCCTAAGTTTGTTAGAGGGTATTTTAGTATTTTATCCTATTCTAGTAACCCTAGTTTTAGCTTATAAATAGGGTGACAATCATTGTAACTTTTATCATGTTTTATAGCCGTCATTCTCTGAATAGAATATTTCCATTCATCATTTATTCTACCTTTGCACCAACAGGCACACCCATAATCAATTATGGGGTGATATACACTACATAATTAATTTTGCACATAACCATCATATATTATAGAATTTAATAACCATTTTACTTTTCAAAAGAAAATTCTTAAGAATTTTGAATGAGGGATGTTTAGAAAACTACTTTTGTGAGTGTATGTATGTTATAATATTAAGAGACATATACACTATCATTTACAACATGATCCTAAGAAAAAAATGACTTTGAATCTTGGATCATATTGCCTTTTTTGGTTCAGGTCCATTCTTTGATGATGTTTGAGATATCTCACAGGAGGTTGGTTAACATGACAACTAGAGATAAATGAAAGATAGAATGTTAGCTCCCGTAATAAATAGGAAAAAACTACTCCTTAAAAGTATACTTCTTACCATTTAATATTATTAAAAACAAAAAACAAAAAAAAAATATTTATTGTAGAAAGGTGGCAAAATTGAAAATGGGTGGCAAAGACCAACCCAGAAAGACACAAAATTAAACTAACTCAACTAGTCAACTAGAAATGTAAATCCTATAATATATACATGATCCTAACAAATATTAAATATTTAGATTTTAGATTCGTTAAAACTATTTATTTTTTGTTTTCATAATGTTTTACTTTTTATCTTTATATTTAATTTAATTTTTACAAAATATATTTATATTGAAAAAAGTAATTGTTATATTTATTTTTATTTTTATTTTGAAAAACTAAAATTCAATAGTATACATATTATAAAGATCATTTTTTATTGAATAACTTTTACAAAGACTAAAATTAATATTAAATATGAAAACTAATATAATTACAAGAACAATTTTTTTTAATAATAAATAATATTATATTAAATTAATAAAAAGTGACAAAATCACTGAAGAGTTATAATAATAGTCTCAAAGAATAAGAAGGACTAGAAAACAATTAAAAAATAAAAAGATTAAAAAAAACTCATACAACAAAAAAAAAACTCTAACCAATTCTAGTGGCTATCAAATTAGATCATAAGCCACCGCATCCATTATCAACAAATCAGAATCTATCTAAGAACCCCAAAAGAAACAAAAACCACAATCTACTTCAAAATCAAAGCAACCACTCGATCCATAATAAAAAGAGGATATGATTTTGAAACCACAATCTATTTTAGAACTAAAACAAACACTCGATCCACTAAAAAAGAATTTTTTTCTAATGAGTAAAATTGCAATTCTTATTATTTAAAAGTGGGTTGATTACGAACATAAAATATGATTCTTTTCGATCAATTAATTAGACAATAAGAAAGTTGATAAAATTTGAATAATTTGATCTGCTTGCAACACATCTCCAGCAGATTTTGGAAGGGAAGAAGTATCTTGGAAACTAGGATCATTAATACAATTATTGATACCAGTCATGATATCATTTGCACCAACATTCATGAGCTTATAATTTCCCTCCTTCAAAACTCTTTGAATGTTTTCAAGCACAAAAAGAGCACCTCCATCATTTACAAATATTTGTAGACAAAGTTTGTAATGGTTTAATGCTTTGATACTACCAGGATGGGCGATTAGGGTATTGATAAGTTTCACTGTGTTGGTCATATCAACACGAACCACATCAATTGTGTATTGTGCAAGAGTAATTAGGTCTGCGCCTGATTTTGAATTGAGAAGATTTGAACAAAATGAAGGATTTTTGGCTTTTTGACAAATGACATTTACTAGAACAACTTTGGCTGCATACGAAGATGAAGCACATAGAAAAAACACTAACAAAAATGAAAAATAATTAATCATTATTTTACTTTTCGTATTAACTTTATTATATTAGTGTTTACTTTGATTGATTTCTACTTGATTTTATAGTCATCAATGAAGATTAAAAGATGAATTTATAATTCTTAAATAGATTAATTATTTTAATTTTACCAAAATCATATATTTAATTAAATTTTACAACTTTTATATATGTATAAACATTGCATAAAAAGAGATTTTACTTGATTTCTATAATTAAAATTTTACTTTATTTCTATAAGCATTCCAAAAAAATATTTTTAATTAAATTTGACAACGTTTATATAATTAAACTTGATTTCTACTGTATTTTATGGAATTTTTCCAAATTAAGCTTAACATACAAATATTCCATAAGATGATATTTTTATCTAAAATATTATTTTTGAAATGATTATATTGTTATTAAAATATTGTTAATATATTAATTATAAAAAGAGTGTTTTATTAAATATTTTTCTATCATGTTTAATACTTTAAAATTCTATAAAAAGTGATTTTCGTAAAAATAGTTTTCAATTCGTTAGCATTATACTTAATATTAGAAATTTCAATCCTTCTATTATTTTAAAACTCATGATAATTCAAGAAATGAGTTAGGTAATTTGCGGTAATTTTTGAATTAGTAATCACTATTGTAATGATTAAATTAAAATATTAGGAGTCTTGTTTGGTTTCAAAAATAAGTTTAGAAAAAATTACTTATCAAAATAAATTATGAAAAATAAATATAACTATATAAAACTTGAGATACAATGTTAAAATAGTTTTTTTAAAAATCAATCCATTCTATAAGAGTTAAGATTTTTCAAAGTAAATTATGACACGATTTTACTAAAAAAATTAATATTAGGAAGATTAGTAAACAATCTATATTTTAAAATTAATAATTTTTTTATATATTTTATTTTGGGATTTTATTGTAGTCTTCACAAAAGTAGATGCATAATCGATCATGGCACACCCATAATCAATTATGGGGTGATATACACTACATAATTAATTTTGCACATAACCATCATATATTATCGAATTTAATAACCATTTTACTTTTCAAAAGAACATTCTTAAGAATTTTGAATGAGGGATGTTTAGAAAACTACTTTTTTGAGTGTATGTATGTTATAATATTAAGAGACATATACACTATCATTTACAACATGATCCTAAGAAAAAAATGACTTTGAATCTTGGATCATATTGCGTTTTTTGGTTCAGGTCCATTCTTTGATGATGTTTGAGATAGATTTTTTTTAAAATAACCATCTTTTTAAAATTAAATACGAAAATAACCAAGTTTTTAGACAAATTTCCAAAATAACCATGTTTGTGAGAGGATGCGTCGGGGGAGTTGGCGCATCCCTTGAAATTTTAGGGCACCTTCAAATCCCCCTAAAGCAGGCGCCCATGGGGTTGGCACCCTAGTGAAACCCCCCTAAGGCAGGCGCCCATGGGGTTGGCGCCCTAGTAAATCCCCTAAGGGAGGCGCCCATGGGGTTGGCGCCTTAGCCTCCAACTAAGGGAGGCGCCCTTAGGGTTGGCGCCTTTGTGTTTTTGGCGCCCCTAGGGTTGGCGCCTGTGTGTGTGTGTTTTTTAGGTGCCACTTCTTGTGGCGCCTATGTGTGTGTCTGTTGTCGGATTTATCGCCTCTATAAATACGATCACCTTGCATACAAATTTTCAGTCAAATTCATCTCCTAGTCTATATTTTCACTCAAATTCATCTTCTAGTCTAGTCCAACCATCAATTTTAATTTTCTTTGTTTTAACAATGTCTACATATATTCAAAAACGAAATGCTGATGTGATATTTTCTGCCGTTGCGGCTCCGATACAGGTTCGACTTTGGAACACAGATACGTTTGAACGTCTTAATCGAACGTTGTATAGTTGGTTAGAGGGAGAAATTGGAGAGGGTGAACAGATTAGAAGAATACAATGGCTTGTGTCCACGTTCAACCAAAACGGAGAAGTGCGTGAATGGGTGGATATTAAGACCGACCAAGACGCTCGTAGGATGATGCAGTACATGTTCAAAATTGTTTTGATGGTTGTAATCGCATGGTTTTTGTATTCTAGTTGTTTTAATTGTTTGTGTTATTTTTTATGAACAACTGTCTTTTCGTCACAGCCGTCTATTATGAAGTAAAATTAATTTTCCATATATTGCAACAGAGGTACTTTGAAATAAATTTAAGTTTCCATATATAGCAATAGAGGTACATCTGAATTTATCTGGTTGTGCTCATTCTAACACTAGGACAGTTATTACGATTGTGACCTGGTTGACGGCATGAACTACATAGTCTAACCATTTTGTTCGCCGTATCCATTTCGGTTCGAATTCGGGTGCTGTTAGGGCGACCCTTTTTCTTCCTTCGCATAACTTCGTTGTGCCAAATGATGTCCCCTTGATATTCTGGCCAATAATCCTCTTTTGCCACTACTGAAAAACTAATTTTATAAACATTTGAAAGGCTGGCGACTTTGTAAAGTTCAGATAGCAAGTAGGATGGATCTCTTCGAACCTTTGAGCACGCCGCTATGACATGGGAGCAGGGGGTACGGAAGGCTTGGAACCTTCCGCAATCGCACCAACCTCTATCTAATTCAACTTTGTACTGTCCCATTGGCATGCCCTCATTGTGATCCATGGACTCGGCAACACTAAACCAACCTTTTGTTCGGTCAAATACCGTAACCACGTGTGTGTTTGCTTTGGCAGCTTCATGTCTGATGAATTTCATTGAAGCATCACTGAACAACTGTCCAGATTGCAACACGGAACTCCATTTTGAGCGTCTGGTTTCAAACAATGCCCCAAGCCTGAAATATGTAGCTTGCACCAAAGAGGTTATTGGTAGGTTACGAATTCCTTTGAAGACAGAGTTCATTGATTCCACAAGATTTGTTGTCATGTGGCCCCAACGTTGTCCGCCGTCGTATGCCCTAGTCCACTTCTCCAACGGAATACTATCGATCCACCGAACCGCATCTTCGTTCGACAATCTTATTTCCTCGCGGTAGTGTTTGAAAGAAGGTTCTGTCAATGCGTAACCTGCATTGACAACCTTCTTACACAACGTCTTATCTTTGATTTCTCGCATGAAATTCTGAGCAATATGTCTAATACAAAACACATGCATCGAATGAGGATTTTGCCAGCCATTGTCAATGTTTTTATATGCACTGATGATTGAGGGGTGTCTATCAGAGATCAAACACAAGTTAGGTTGAGGTGCTACGTGCAATCGGAGATTTCTTAGGAAAAAACTCCATCCCTCAGCTGTCTCCCCTTCAACCAAGGCAAAGGCGATCGGAAAAATATTGCTGTTCCCATCTTGTGCCACTGCCATCAGTAACGTTCCTTTGTATTTTCCATACAACCATGTACCATCAATTTGTATAATTGGTTTACAGAAAGAAAAACATGTGATACACGGTTGATACGCCCAAAATAGACGGTGAAATATTCTATTTCCAACAGCACATGTACCATTTGGTGTATATGCGGTCAATGTTTCCATCTTGAAAATTGTACCGGGAGCATAGTGTTTTAGAGTGAACATGTATTTTGGAAGTTGTTTGTAAGATTCCTCCCAATTGCCAAACACTTTTTCAACAGCTTTTGTTCTAGCTATCCATGCCTTCCTATATGATGGTGTGTAGTTGTACTTTGCCCTAATATGCGAGATTATTGTACTCACCTTTAAAGACGGATTATCGGCAATGACAGACAATATTTCATCGCATATTAGTTGGGAGCTTAATTTACGATGATCCTGCATTGGGTTGGTCAGGATGCATGTGTGATCTGGACCCATTGATCCAATCTCCCAAGACTCCTTCCTCTTCCTGTACGAAGCTGACAACTTAAAAAGGCAGTGCTCATTCGGACAATAAACTTTATACCTCAATGCGTCAGTTCTGTCAACTCTGAAATCTGCTGATAGTTCCATGTGGAATTTTTTGATGGCTTTTACACATTCCTCTTTTGTGCGAAATGTGTCTCCTTGTTTCAGAGATCCTTGCATTTGCATGTAAGGATTGTACCATACATCTCCCGAAGGTTCATCAGAACCCAAATTTAACCTTGTCATGTGTTGGGGTGGGCAATATACATGACCTGCTGGTATTGGCTCCTCTTCCTCTTCAGCGTTCACCATCGAATCAACAATGATCTCAGGTTCCTCTTCTTCATCGTCTGGAACATTCACCTCAACTTGTTCGTCATCAGTCTCACAAAACACTTGTGACTGATTAATGTACTGGGACTCCTGTTGTTGATGTGGTAATATATACAACTCGATATCATTGTAACCAGATTGTTCGTGACTGCCAAACATATGTTGAACATCATCATCATCTCGAATCTTCTTCTGATAAAATTTTACCTGGTTTTCTGCAAAACAAACTGGATTTTTATAGATGATCTGACCGACATTATTGGACTGCAACTTCTTTTCTATTCTTTGTTTTAGGTGTGAAAAATTTGATCGCTGATTTATTGTAAAACGAGTCACCTGTGTGTCTTGAAAACAAAAACCGAACAACTGATGATCAAATATTTCACCGTCAACATGTGCACTGATCATATATTGTTGTGTGGAAGACATTGTGTTGAATGGAATTGAACTAAATGATTTGTAAATCTTGTTCAACCGCACAACATAAATAGTTGGCCAATGCATTAATAAATTCATAATAGTCTGTACAGACTTGACTATACTTGCATGCAGAGAAAAGAGTGAAAACAGACTTGACTATACTTGCACGCAGAGGGAAGAGTGAAAATATTACACAGAGGGAAGAGTGAAAAGAATACTCAATACAGAGGGAATCAAGAATCTCTGATTTCTCTGTGCCCTAATGTACCCTAATGTGCCCTAACATTAAACATAGGCGCCCATTCCCTTGGCACCATAAAGTAACATAGGCGCCAAAGGGTTGGGCGCCTCTTCCTTAAATTGTACATAGGCGCCACTAGGAAGGGCGCCTCTTCCTAAGCCTTACACTAAGGCGCCAAGAGGAAGGGCGCCTCTTCCTTGCATGTGAAAAATCACATGTAGGCGCCAAAGGTAATGGCTCTTCTTCCTATTGCATGTGATTTCTTCACATGCGCCTACTAGATTCCCTTCCATGCTATGCTAGTTTTGTCATTCACTTTGTGTCATTCATTTGTCTTTCAATTTTGTCCTCATGTGCCTTTGCATGCAACCAATCATAATTCTTTATGGTTTCTAAACCTACTCACTTATTCATCTATAAATACCCTCCCATATCAACATTATCAAACCATCTTCATCACACTCTTTCCTTCTACCACATTTCTTTCATCTAACAAA
This sequence comes from Lathyrus oleraceus, assembly GCF_024323335.1. Taxonomy (NCBI): domain Eukaryota; kingdom Viridiplantae; phylum Streptophyta; class Magnoliopsida; order Fabales; family Fabaceae; genus Lathyrus; species Lathyrus oleraceus. Next base: position 161,388,718 of record NC_066579.1, on the reverse strand, counting down.
CTTAAGCTTTGCAAAATCGAATCATGTCTTTGTTAACTATGGGCGATGAACACAGAGGCACAATCGAGAATATCTCGGCATTTGTATGTTGTCTCTATCTTTTAGTTACTATTTATGGATTACTTGTAATACATATGTTCTTTGTGTTATACCTTTCAAATCTCTTTCTTTTTAGTTTCTATTTCTGCATTACATCTAATACATATTTCTTGAGAATGTATTTCTTCTTCTAATTGTATTTTTGTTTTTTTGTTATTAGGATCCGAAGCGGTTTAGATGTCGTGTACATGAATATGTACCCCACGATCCTTTAATAGAACCATATATTAGAGGATGTGGATTTGGAAATCTCCTAAACATTGTTTCGTACTCGGTGGACTACAAGTTCATCCTGGCTTTGTTGGAGAGGTGGAGACCCGAGACCCACACATTTCACCTTCCGATTGGTGAGTGTACCGTCACACTTGAGGACGTGTACATGCTGTTGGGTCTTCGTATAGATGGAAAGGCAGTGAATGGGAAAGTTAACCAAGACAACAACATATGCAATGAATTACTTGGTGCCCCTTTGTTAGACAACGAAACTGAGGGAGACACATCCAGTCAAGCAAGGGGGCAAGGTATAAATTTAAAATACCTTAGACAATATTATAACAGTATAGTACTGTCTGAAGATTCAACCGAGTATGAGAAAATAATAAAAGCTCGGTGTTATATTATGATTTTATTTGGTAACTTTTTATTTCCAGAAAGTACAGGTAATTCTGTGAATATAATGTATTTACCTTTATTACGCAACATCAATAAGGTAAACACTTATAGTTGGGGTTCAGCTGTGTTGGCCCATCTATATAGTGCATTGTGTAAAAATGCAAAAAAGAATACCTGTACTTTTTTTTCATGTGCTTATTTGCTTCAAGCTTGGGGGTGGTCTAGGATGCCGTCGCTCGCCCCAGAAAATGAGCGTCTATTCGTGTTCCCCTTTGCAACCAAGTAAGTCTACCACTTTACCATTCACCATTTAGTTAATTATATCTATTATTTAAATTAACAGTGACTAATATTTTTCACTTCTTCTTATTATCTTAGGTGGTCAATAAGGGGAATGAACTACAATAGGTGTCCGAAACACGCTATTGTAGTCTATCGAAATCTATTGGATCACATTGGACATGATGATGTAATACTCCTACCAAACTATAGTTAATCTTAAAATAATTCTCAAATTATTTTCCATCTAACGATTTGGTATTTTTTTCCAGTTTGTATGGAGGCCATATCTGGGTCTGGATCATGATGTGAACCATGACGATGCTGCAGTTTGGACAGCGAAGACACCAATTATCCGATTCACTACAGTTGAAATGCACCAAAGTGACCGGGTCAAACTGCAGTTCGGAATGCTACAACATATTCCAGAGTCTCCCACGTGTTTGGGGAATTGGCATCAAAAAAGGGTCGATGCACAGTGGGATTATTCTGACTGGAGAGACTTTGCAAAAGACATGTGTCGTCAATGGAGAAATCGACGATAACACATCCTGAACGAACCAGTCATCCAAGGTGTAAGACCGACTCAACAATATATGGCATGGTTTAGGTCTGTAACAACTCAGCAATTCGTATCTGAGCTGCGGTATTTGATGGATCCGCGCCAACTTGCTTCGTCATCGTATGTCCCACATAAATTCACCACCCAACACCAATGTGAACCCACCCAAACCCAACAACCAACCACACAACATCAACCGACCACATACTCAAACCAACCAAACACCCAACATCGCAACCCGTTCATGCCAACCACCCAACAACGAACCATCCAACGTCGCAATCCCTTCATACCACCCACCCAAACACAAAACCAAGAACCAAACCCCGCAACCACAACCGTCTATACCACCGATGATTCATATGGGTCACGTCATCCTAGCCCCCCACCATTTAACACCCAACCACTGTTTAACTATAGTACGCCCCAAGAACCATTGCTTCGTTTTCAAAACGACTAAATGACCCAATTTGGGCAACTATACCGTCCCCAATTCACCCAATTCAGCCAACCCCAACGCCCTAACTACGATGACATGGGCACCGAACTCCATTACGGAAGCGCCGTTGGCCACAGCCCCTCCGGATATTGGGAGCAAATGATGGCACATTTGTCGAATACCGCCGGAACCTCTGCTAGACCTTCCAACCATCCATCGCTCGATCAGGTCAGCACCCAAAGACCACAAACACCTCAAGAAAATCGTGGGAGACCTCGGAGACAACCTAACGCACCGGGATGTGGAACCGGGGGACGTTATAATCAGGCGGGTCATTAGGGTTTTGGTCATTCTAATGTAATCAATTATTATATATTTAATGAAGTCATTTTATTTTTATTTTTATTTATTACGTATTAAAAAATTAATATGAAATATTAAAAACAAAAAATATTATAAAGAATTATAATATTTAAAAAATAAAAAATAAAAAAATTAGTCACAGCCTCACAGGCGCCAACCCTAAGGGCGCCTCCCTTAGTGAGCAGGCTAAGGCGCCAACCCCATGGGCGCCTCCCTTAGGGGATTCACTAGGCGCCAACCCCATGGGCGCCTCCCTTAGGGGTATATGCAGGCGCCAATTTCATTGGCTCCTCCTTTAGGAGCCCAATGCAATTGGCGCCAGTACGTTTGGCGCCTACCCTAAAATTTTAAGGGATGCGCCAACTCCCCCGGCGCATCCTCTCACAAACATGGTTATTTTGGAAATTTTTCTGAAAACTTGGTTATTTTCGTATTTAATTTCAAAAAGATGGTTATTTTAAAAAAAAAATCTTTGAGATATCTCACCGGAGGTTGGTTAACATGACAACTAGAGATAAATGAAAGATAGAATGTTAGCTCCCGTAATAAATAGGAAAAAACTACTCCTTAAAAGTATACTTCTTACAATTTAATATTATTAAAAAAAACAAAAAAAACATATTTATTGTAGAAAGGTGTCAAAATTGAAAATGGGTGGCAAAGACCAACTCAGAGAGACACAAAATTAAACTAACTCAACTAGTCAACTAGAAATGTAAAGCCTATAATATATACATGATCCTAACAAATATTAAATATTTAGATTTTAGATTCGTTAAAACTATTTATTTTTTGTTTTCATAATGTTTTACTTTTTATCTTTATATTTAATTTAATTTTTACAAAATATATTTATATTGAAAAAAGTAATTGTTATATTTATTTTTATTTTTATTTTGAAAAACTAAAATTCAATAGTATACATATTATAAAGATCATTTTTTATTGAATAACTTTTACAAAGACTAAAATTAATATTAAATATAAAAACTAATATAATTACAAGGACAATTTTTTTTAATAATAAATAATATTATATTAAATTAATAAAAAGTGACAAAATCACCGAAGAGTTATAATAATAGTCTCAAAGAATAAGAAGGACTAGAAAACAATTAAAAAATAAAAAGATTAAAAAAAACTCATACAACAAAAAAAAACTCTAACCAATTCTAATGGCTATCAAATTAGATCATAAGCCACCGCATCCATTATCAACAAATCAGAATCTATCTAAGAACCCCAAAAGAAACAAAAACCACAATCTACTTCAAAATCAAAGCAACCACTCGATCCATCATAAAAAGAGGATATGATTTTGAAACCACAATCTATTTTAGAACTAAAACAAACACTCGATCCACTAAAAAAGAATTTTTTTTCTAATGAGTAAAATTGCAATTCTTATTATTTAAAAGTGGGTTGATTACAAACATAAAATATGATTCTCTTCAATCAATTAATTAGACAATAAGAAAGTTGATAAAATTTGAATAATTTGATCTGCTTGCAACACATCTCCAGCAGATTTTGGAAGGGAAGAAGTATCTTGGAAACTAGGATCATTAATACAATTATTGATACCAGTCATGATATCATTTGCACCAACATTCATGAGCTTATAATTTCCCTCCTTCAAAACTCTTTGAATGTTTTCAAGCACAAAAAGAGCACCTCCATCATTTACAAATATTTGTAAACAAAGTTTGTAATGGTTTAATGCTTTGATACTACCAGGATGGGCGATTAGGGTATTGATAAGTTTCACTGTGTTGGTCATATCAACACGAACCACATCAATTGTGTATTGTGCAAGAGTAATTAGGTCTGCGCCTGATTTTGAATTGAGAAGATTTGAACAAAATGAAGGATTTTTGGCTTTTTGACAAATGACATTTACTGGAACAACTTTGGCTGCATACGAAGATGAAGCACATAGAAAAAACACTAACAAAAATGAAGAATAATTAATCATTATTTTACTTTTCGTATTAACTTTATTATATTAGTGTTTACTTTGATTGATTTCTACTTGATTTTATAGTCATCAATGAAGATTAAAAGATGAATTTATAATTCTTAAATAGATTAATTATTTTAATTTTACCAAAATCATATATTTAATTAAATTTTACAACTTTTATATATGTATAAACATTGCATAAAAAGAGATTTTACTTGATTTCTATAATTAAAATTTTACTTGATTTCTATAAGCATTCCAAAAAAATATTTTTAATTAAATTTGACAACTCTTATATAATTAAACTTGATTTCTACTTGATTTTATGGAATTTTTCCAAATTAAGCTTAACATACAAATATTCCATAAGATGATATTTTTATCTAAAATATTATTTTTGAAATGATTATACTGTTATTAAAATATTGTTAATATATTAATTATAAAAAGAGTGTTTTATTAAATATTTTTCTATCATGTTTAATACTTTAAAATTCTATAAAAAGAGATTTTCGTAAAAATAGTTTTCAATTCGTTAGCATTATACTTAATATTAGAAATTTCAATCCTTCTATTATTTTAAAACTCATGATAATTCAAGAAATGAGTTAGGTAATTTGCGGTGATTTTTGAATTAGTAATCACTATTGTAATGATTAAATTAAAATATTAGGAGTCTTGTTTGGTTTCAAAAATAATTTTAGAAAAAATTACTTATCAAAATAAATTATGAAAAATAAATATAATTATATAAAACTTGAGATACAATGTTAAAATAGTTTTTTTTTAAATCAATCCATTCTATAAGAGTTAAGATTTTTCAAAGTAAATTATGACACGATTTTACTAAAAAAATTAATATTAGGAAGATTAGTAAACAATCTATATTTTAAAATTAATAATTTTTTTATATACTTTATTTTGGAATTTTATTGTAGTCAAGTAGATGCATAATTGATCATGGCACACCCATAATCAATTATGGGGTTATATACTCTACATAATTAATTTTGCACATAACCATCATATATTATCGAATTTAATAACCATTTTACTTTTCAAAAGAACATTTTAAGAGTTTTGAATGAGGGATGTTTAGAGAACTACTTTTGTGAGTGTATGTATGTTATAATATTAAGAGACATATACACTATCATTTACAACATGATCCTAAGAAAAAAATGACTTTGAATCTTGGATCATATTGCGTTTTTTGGTTCAGGTCCATTCTTTGATGATGTTTGAGATATCTCACAGGAGGTTGGTTAACATGACAACTAGAGATAAATGAAAGATAGAATGTTAGCTCCCGTAATAAATACGAAAAAACTACTCCTTAAAAGTATACTTCTTACCATTTAATATTATTAAAAAAAAACAAAATAATATTTATGGTAGAAAGGTGTCAAAATTGAAAATGGGTGGCAAAGACCAACCCAGAGAGACACAAAATTAAACTAACTCAACTAGTCAACTAGAAATGTAAAGCCTATAATATATACATGATCCTCACAAATATTAAATATTTAGATTTTAGATTCGTTAAAACTATTTATTTTTTGTTTTCATAATGTTTTACTTTTTATCTTTATATTTAATTTAATTTTTACAAAATATATTTATATTGAAAAAAGTAATTGTTATATTTATTTTTATTTTTATTTTGAAAAACTAAAATTCAATAGTATACATATTATAAAGATCATTTTTTATTGAATAACTTTTACAAAGACTAAAATTATTATTAAATTTAAAAACTAATATAATTACAAGAACAATTTTTTTTAATAATAAATAATATTATATTAAATTAATAAAAAGTGACAAAATCACCGAAGAGTTATAATAATAGTCTCAAAGAATAAGAAGGACTAGAAAACAATTAAAAAATAAAAAGATTAAAAAAAACTCATACAACAAAAAAAAAACTCTAACCAATTCTAGTGGCTATCAAATTAGATCATAAGCCACCGCATCCATTATCAACAAATCAGAATCTATCTAAGAACCCCAAAAGAAACAAAAACCACAATCTACTTCAAAATCAAAGCAACCACTCGATCCATCATAAAAAGAGGATATGATTTTGAAACCACAATCTATTTTAGAACTAAAACAAACACTCGATCCACTAAAAAAGAATTTTTTTTCTAATGAGTAAAATTGCAATTCTTATTATTTAAAAGTGGGTTGATTACAAACATAAAATATGATTCTCTTCAATCAATTAATTAGACAATAAGAAAGTTGATAAAATTTGAATAATTTGATCTGCTTGCAACACATCTCCAGCAGATTTTGGAAGGGAAGAAGTATCTTGGAAACTAGGATCATTAATACAATTATTGATACCAGTCATGATATCATTTGCACCAACATTCATGAGCTTATAATTTCCCTCCTTCAAAACTCTTTGAATGTTTTCAAGCACAAAAAGAGCACCTCCATCATTTACAAATATTTGTAAACAAAGTTTGTAATGGTTTAATGCTTTGATACTACCAGGATGGGCGATTAGGGTATTGATAAGTTTCACTGTGTTGGTCATATCAACACGAACCACATCAATTGTGTATTGTGCAAGAGTAATTAGGTCTGCGCCTGATTTTGAATTGAGAAGATTTGAACAAAATGAAGGATTTTTGGCTTTTTGACAAATGACATTTACTGGAACAACTTTGGCTGCATACGAAGATGAAGCACATAGAAAAAACACTAACAAAAATGAAGAATAATTAATCATTATTTTACTTTTCGTATTAACTTTATTATATTAGTGTTTACTTTGATTGATTTCTACTTGATTTTATAGTCATCAATGAAGATTAAAAGATGAATTTATAATTCTTAAATAGATTAATTATTTTAATTTTACCAAAATCATATATTTAATTAAATTTTACAACTTTTATATATGTATAAACATTGCATAAAAAGAGATTTTACTTGATTTCTATAATTAAAATTTTACTTGATTTCTATAAGCATTCCAAAAAAATATTTTTAATTAAATTTGACAACTCTTATATAATTAAACTTGATTTCTACTTGATTTTATGGAATTTTTCCAAATTAAGCTTAACATACAAATATTCCATAAGATGATATTTTTATCTAAAATATTATTTTTGAAATGATTATACTGTTATTAAAATATTGTTAATATATTAATTATAAAAAGAGTGTTTTATTAAATATTTTTCTATCATGTTTAATACTTTAAAATTCTATAAAAAGAGATTTTCGTAAAAATAGTTTTCAATTCGTTAGCATTATACTTAATATTAGAAATTTCAATCCTTCTATTATTTTAAAACTCATGATAATTCAAGAAATGAGTTAGGTAATTTGCGGTGATTTTTGAATTAGTAATCACTATTGTAATGATTAAATTAAAATATTAGGAGTCTTGTTTGGTTTCAAAAATAATTTTAGAAAAAATTACTTATCAAAATAAATTATGAAAAATAAATATAATTATATAAAATTTGAGATACAATGTTAAAATAGTTTTTTTTAAAATCAATCCATTCTATAAGAGTTAAGATTTTTCAAAGTAAATTATGACACGATTTTACTAAAAAAATTAATATTAGGAAGATTAGTAAACAATCTATATTTTAAAATTAATAATTTTTTTATATACTTTATTTTGGAATTTTATTGTAGTCAAGTAGATGCATAATTGATCATGGCACACCCATAATCAATTATGGGGTTATATACTCTACATAATTAATTTTGCACATAACCATCATATATTATCGAATTTAATAACCATTTTACTTTTCAAAAAAGAACATTTTAAGAGTTTTGAATGAGGGATGTTTAGAAAACTACTTTTGTGAGTGTATGTATGTTATAATATTAAGAGACATATACACTATCATTTACAACATGATCCTAAGAAAAAAATGACTTTGAATCTTGGATCATATTGCGTTTTTTGGTTCAGGTCCATTCTTTGATGATGTTTGAGATATCTCACAGGAGGTTGGTTAACATGACAACTAGAGATAAATGAAAGATAGAATGTTAGCTCCCGTAATAAATACGAAAAAACTACTCCTTAAAAGTATACTTCTTACCATTTAATATTATTAAAAAAAAACAAAATATATATGGTAGAAAGGTGTCAAAATTGAAAATGGGTGGCAAAGACCAACCCAGAGAGACAAAAATTAAACTAACTCAACTAGTCAACTAGAAATGTAAAGCCTATAATATATACATGATCCTAACAAATATTAAATATTTAGATTTTAGATTCGTTAAAACTATTTATTTTTTGTTTTCATAATGTTTTACTTTTTATCTTTATATTTAATTTAATTTTTACAAAATATATTTATATTGAAAAAAGTAATTGTTATATTTATTTTTATTTTTATTTTGAAAAACTAAAATTCAATAGTATACATATTATAAAGATCATTTTTTATTGAATAACTTTTACAAAGACTAAAATTAATATTAAATATAAAAACTAATATAATTACAAGAACAATTTTTTTTAATAATAAATAATATTATATTAAATTAATAAAAAGTGACAAAATCACCGAAGAGTTATAATAATAGTCTCAAAGAATAAGAAGGACTAGAAAACAATTAAAAAATAAAAAGATTAAAAAAAACTCATACAACAAAAAAAAACTCTAACCAATTCTAATGGCTATCAAATTAGATCATAAGCCACCGCATCCATTATCAACAAATCAGAATCTATCTAAGAACCCCAAAAGAAACAAAAACCACAATCTACTTCAAAATCAAAGCAACCACTCGATCCATCATAAAAAGAGGATATGATTTTGAAACCACAATCTATTTTAGAACTAAAACAAACACTCGATCCACTAAAAAAGAATTTTTTTTCTAATGAGTAAAATTGCAATTCTTATTATTTAAAAGTGGGTTGATTACAAACATAAAATATGATTCTCTTCAATCAATTAATTAGACAATAAGAAAGTTGATAAAATTTGAATAATTTGATCTGCTTGCAACACATCTCCAGCAGATTTTGGAAGGGAAGAAGTATCTTGGAAACTAGGATCATTAATACAATTATTGATACCAGTCATGATATCATTTGCACCAACATTCATGAGCTTATAATTTCCCTCCTTCAAAACTCTTTGAATGTTTTCAAGCACAAAAAGAGCACCTCCATCATTTACAAATATTTGTAAACAAAGTTTGTAATGGTTTAATGCTTTGATACTACCAGGATGGGCGATTAGGGTATTGATAAGTTTCACTGTGTTGGTCATATCAACACGAACCACATCAATTGTGTATTGTGCAAGAGTAATTAGGTCTGCGCCTGATTTTGAATTGAGAAGATTTGAACAAAATGAAGGATTTTTGGCTTTTTGACAAATGACATTTACTGGAACAACTTTGGCTGCATACGAAGATGAAGCACATAGAAAAAACACTAACAAAAATGAAGAATAATTAATCATTATTTTACTTTTCGTATTAACTTTATTATATTAGTGTTTACTTTGATTGATTTCTACTTGATTTTATAGTCATCAATGAAGATTAAAAGATGAATTTATAATTCTTAAATAGATTAATTATTTTAATTTTACCAAAATCATATATTTAATTAAATTTTACAACTTTTATATATGTATAAACATTGCATAAAAAGAGATTTTACTTGATTTCTATAATTAAAATTTTACTTGATTTCTATAAGCATTCCAAAAAAATATTTTTAATTAAATTTGACAACTCTTATATAATTAAACTTGATTTCTACTTGATTTTATGGAATTTTTCCAAATTAAGCTTAACATACAAATATTCCATAAGATGATATTTTTATCTAAAATATTATTTTTGAAATGATTATACTGTTATTAAAATATTGTTAATATATTAATTATAAAAAGAGTGTTTTATTAAATATTTTTCTATCATGTTTAATACTTTAAAATTCTATAAAAAGAGATTTTCGTAAAAATAGTTTTCAATTCGTTAGCATTATACTTAATATTAGAAATTTCAATCCTTCTATTATTTTAAAACTCATGATAATTCAAGAAATGAGTTAGGTAATTTGCGGTGATTTTTGAATTAGTAATCACTATTGTAATGATTAAATTAAAATATTAGGAGTCTTGTTTGGTTTCAAAAATAATTTTAGAAAAAATTACTTATCAAAATAAATTATGAAAAATAAATATAATTATATAAAACTTGAGATACAATGTTAAAATAGTTTTTTTTTAAATCAATCCATTCTATAAGAGTTAAGATTTTTCAAAGTAAATTATGACACGATTTTACTAAAAAAATTAATATTAGGAAGATTAGTAAACAATCTATATTTTAAAATTAATAATTTTTTTATATACTTTATTTTGGAATTTTATTGTAGTCAAGTAGATGCATAATTGATCATGGCACACCCATAATCAATTATGGGGTTATATACTCTACATAATTAATTTTGCACATAACCATCATATATTATCGAATTTAATAACCATTTTACTTTTCAAAAGAACATTTTAAGAGTTTTGAATGAGGGATGTTTAGAAAACTACTTTTGTGAGTGTATGTATGTTATAATATTAAGAGACATATACACTATCATTTACAACATGATCCTAAGAAAAAAATGACTTTGAATCTTGGATCATATTGCGTTTTTTGGTTCAGGTCCATTCTTTGATGATGTTTGAGATATCTCACAGGAGGTTGGTTAACATGACAACTAGAGATAAATGAAAGATAGAATGTTAGCTCCCGTAATAAATACGAAAAAACTACTCCTTAAAAGTATACTTCTTACCATTTAATATTATTAAAAAAAAACAAAATAATATTTATGGTAGAAAGGTGTCAAAATTGAAAATGGGTGGCAAAGACCAACCCAGAGAGACACAAAATTAAACTAACTCAACTAGTCAACTAGAAATGTAAAGCCTATAATATATACATGATCCTCACAAATATTAAATATTTAGATTTTAGATTCGTTAAAACTATTTATTTTTTGTTTTCATAATGTTTTACTTTTTATCTTTATATTTAATTTAATTTTTACAAAATATATTTATATTGAAAAAAGTAATTGTTATATTTATTTTTATTTTTATTTTGAAAAACTAAAATTCAATAGTATACATATTATAAAGATCATTTTTTATTGAATAACTTTTACAAAGACTAAAATTATTATTAAATTTAAAAACTAATATAATTACAAGAACAATTTTTTTAATAATAAATAATATTATATTAAATTAATAAAAAGTGACAAAATCACCGAAGAGTTATAATAATAGTCTCAAAGAATAAGAAGGACTAGAAAACAATTAAAAAATAAAAAGATTAAAAAAAACTCATACAACAAAAAAAAAAACTCTAACCAATTCTAGTGGCTATCAAATTAGATCATAAGCCACCGCATCCATTATCAACAAATCAGAATCTATCTAAGAACCCCAAAAGAAACAAAAACCACAATCTACTTCAAAATCAAAGCAACCACTCGATCCATCATAAAAAGAGGATATGACTTTGAAACCACAATCTATTTTAGAACTAAAACAAACACTCGATCCATTAAAAAAGAATTTTTTTCTAATGAGTAAAATTGCAATTCTTATTATTTAAAAGTGGGTTGATTACAAACATAAAATATGATTCTCTTCAATCAATTAATTAGACAATAAGAAAGTTGATAAAATTTGAATAATTTGATCTGCTTGCAACACATCTCCAGCAGATTTTGGAAGGGTAGAAGTATCTTGGAAACTAGGATCATTAATACAATTATTGATACCAGTCATGATATCATTTGCACCAACATTCATGAGCTTATAATTTCCCTCCTTCAAAACTCTTTGAATGTTTTCAAGCACAAAAAGAGCACCTCCATCATTTACAAATATTTGTAAACAAAGTTTGTAATGGTTTAATGCTTTGATACTACCAGGATGGGCGATTAGGGTATTGATAAGTTTCACTGTGTTGGTCATATCAACACGAACCACATCAATTGTGTATTGTGCAAGAGTAATTAGGTCTGCGCCTGATTTTGAATTGAGAAGATTTGAACAAAATGAAGGATTTTTGGCTTTTTGACAAATGACATTTACTGGAACAACTTTGGCTGCATACGAAGATGAAGCACATAGAAAAAACACTAACAAAAATGAAGAATAATTAATCATTATTTTACTTTTCGTATTAACTTTATTATATTAGTGTTTACTTTGATTGATTTCTACTTGATTTTATAGTCATCAATGAAGATTAAAAGATGAATTTATAATTCTTAAATAGATTAATTATTTTAATTTTACCAAAATCATATATTTAATTAAATTTTACAACTTTTATATATGTATAAACATTGCATAAAAAGAGATTTTACTTGATTTCTATAATTAAAATTTTACTTGATTTCTATAAGCATTCCAAAAAAATATTTTTAATTAAATTTGACAACTCTTATATAATTAAACTTGATTTCTACTTGATTTTATGGAATTTTTCCAAATTAAGCTTAACATACAAATATTCCATAAGATGATATTTTTATCTAAAATATTATTTTTGAAATGATTATACTGTTATTAAAATATTGTTAATATATTAATTATAAAAAGAGTGTTTTATTAAATATTTTTCTATCATGTTTAATACTTTAAAATTCTATAAAAAGAGATTTTCGTAAAAATAGTTTTCAATTCGTTAGCATTATACTTAATATTAGAAATTTCAATCCTTCTATTATTTTAAAACTCATGATAATTCAAGAAATGAGTTAGGTAATTTGCGGTGATTTTTGAATTAGTAATCACTATTGTAATGATTAAATTAAAATATTAGGAGTCTTGTTTGGTTTCAAAAATAATTTTAGAAAAAATTACTTATCAAAATAAATTATGAAAAATAAATATAATTATATAAAATTTGAGATACAATGTTAAAATAGTTTTTTTTAAATCAATCCATTCTATAAGAGTTAAGATTTTTCAAAGTAAATTATGACACGATTTTACTAAAAAAATTAATATTAGGAAGATTAGTAAACAATCTATATTTTAAAATTAATAATTTTTTTATATACTTTATTTTGGAATTTTATTGTAGTCAAGTAGATGCATAATTGATCATGGCACACCCATAATCAATTATGGGGTTATATACTCTACATAATTAATTTTGCACATAACCATCATATATTATCGAATTTAATAACCATTTTACTTTTCAAAAGAACATTTTAAGAGTTTTGAATGAGGGATGTTTAGAAAACTACTTTTGTGAGTGTATGTATGTTATAATATTAAGAGACATATACACTATCATTTACAACATGATCCTAAGAAAAAAATGACTTTGAATCTTGGATCATATTGCGTTTTTTGGTTCAGGTCCATTCTTTGATGATGTTTGAGATATCTCACAGGAGGTTGGTTAACATGACAACTAGAGATAAATGAAAGATAGAATGTTAGCTCCCGTAATAAATACGAAAAAACTACTCCTTAAAAGTATACTTCTTACCATTTAATATTATTAAAAAAAACAAAATAATATTTATGGTAGAAAGGTGTCAAAATTGAAAATGGGTGGCAAAGACCAACCCAGAGAGACACAAAATTAAACTAACTCAACTAGTCAACTAGAAATGTAAAGCCTATAATATATACATGATCCTAACAAATATTAAATATTTAGATTTTAGATTCGTTAAAACTATTTATTTTTTGTTTTCATAATGTTTTACTTTTTATCTTTATATTTAATTTAATTTTTACAAAATATATTTATATTGAAAAAAGTAATTGTTATATTTATTTTTATTTTTATTTTGAAAAACTAAAATTCAATAGTATACATATTATAAAGATCATTTTTTATTGAATAACTTTTACAAAGACTAAAATTATTATTAAATTTAAAAACTAATATAATTACAAGAACAATTTTTTTTAATAATAAATAATATTATATTAAATTAATAAAAAGTGACAAAATCACCGAAGAGTTATAATAATAGTCTCAAAGAATAAGAAGGACTAGAAAACAATTAAAAAATAAAAAGATTAAAAAAAACTCATACAAAAAAAAAAAACTCTAACCAATTCTAGTGGCTATCAAATTAGATCATAAGCCACCGCATCCATTATCAACAAATCAGAATCTATCTAAGAACCCCAAAAGAAACAAAAACCACAATCTACTTCAAAATCAAAGCAACCACTCGATCCATCATAAAAAGAGGATATGACTTTGAAACCACAATCTATTTTAGAACTAAAACAAACACTCGATCCATTAAAAAAGAATTTTTTTCTAATGAGTAAAATTGCAATTCTTATTATTTAAAAGTGGGTTGATTACAAACATAAAATATGATTCTCTTCAATCAATTAATTAGACAATAAGAAAGTTGATAAAATTTGAATAATTTGATCTGCTTGCAACACATCTCCAGCAGATTTTGGAAGGGTAGAAGTATCTTGGAAACTAGGATCATTAATACAATTATTGATACCAGTCATGATATCATTTGCACCAACATTCATGAGCTTATAATTTCCCTCCTTCAAAACTCTTTGAATGTTTTCAAGCACAAAAAGAGCACCTCCATCATTTACAAATATTTGTAAACAAAGTTTGTAATGGTTTAATGCTTTGATACTACCAGGATGGGCGATTAGGGTATTGATAAGTTTCACTGTGTTGGTCATATCAACACGAACCACATCAATTGTGTATTGTGCAAGAGTAATTAGGTCTGCGCCTGATTTTGAATTGAGAAGATTTGAACAAAATGAAGGATTTTTGGCTTTTTGACAAATGACATTTACTGGAACAACTTTGGCTGCATACGAAGATGAAGCACATAGAAAAAACACTAACAAAAATGAAGAATAATTAATCATTATTTTACTTTTCGTATTAACTTTATTATATTAGTGTTTACTTTGATTGATTTCTACTTGATTTTATAGTCATCAATGAAGATTAAAAGATGAATTTATAATTCTTAAATAGATTAATTATTTTAATTTTACCAAAATCATATATTTAATTAAATTTTACAACTTTTATATATGTATAAACATTGCATAAAAAGAGATTTTACTTGATTTCTATAATTAAAATTTTACTTGATTTCTATAAGCATTCCAAAAAAATATTTTTAATTAAATTTGACAACTCTTATATAATTAAACTTGATTTCTACTTGATTTTATGGAATTTTTCCAAATTAAGCTTAACATACAAATATTCCATAAGATGATATTTTTATCTAAAATATTATTTTTGAAATGATTATACTGTTATTAAAATATTGTTAATATATTAATTATAAAAAGAGTGTTTTATTAAATATTTTTCTATCATGTTTAATACTTTAAAATTCTATAAAAAGAGATTTTCGTAAAAATAGTTTTCAATTCGTTAGCATTATACTTAATATTAGAAATTTCAATCCTTCTATTATTTTAAAACTCATGATAATTCAAGAAATGAGTTAGGTAATTTGCGGTGATTTTTGAATTAGTAATCACTATTGTAATGATTAAATTAAAATATTAGGAGTCTTGTTTGGTTTCAAAAATAATTTTAGAAAAAATTACTTATCAAAATAAATTATGAAAAATAAATATAATTATATAAAATTTGAGATACAATGTTAAAATAGTTTTTTTTTAAATCAATCCATTCTATAAGAGTTAAGATTTTTCAAAGTAAATTATGACACGATTTTACTAAAAAAATTAATATTAGGAAGATTAGTAAACAATCTATATTTTAAAATTAATAATTTTTTTATATACTTTATTTTGGAATTTTATTGTAGTCAAGTAGATGCATAATTGATCATGGCACACCCATAATCAATTATGGGGTTATATACTCTACATAATTAATTTTGCACATAACCATCATATATTATCGAATTTAATAACCATTTTACTTTTCAAAAGAACATTTTAAGAGTTTTGAATGAGGGATGTTTAGAAAACTACTTTTGTGAGTGTATGTATGTTATAATATTAAGAGACATATACACTATCATTTACAACATGATCCTAAGAAAAAAATGACTTTGAATCTTGGATCATATTGCGTTTTTTGGTTCAGGTCCATTCTTTGATGATGTTTGAGATATCTCACAGGAGGTTGGTTAACATGACAACTAGAGATAAATGAAAGATAGAATGTTAGCTCCCGTAATAAATACGAAAAAACTACTCCTTAAAAGTATACTTCTTACCATTTAATATTATTAAAAAAAACAAAATAATATTTATGGTAGAAAGGTGTCAAAATTGAAAATGGGTGGCAAAGACCAACCCAGAGAGACACAAAATTAAACTAACTCAACTAGTCAACTAGAAATGTAAAGCCTATAATATATACATGATCCTAACAAATATTAAATATTTAGATTTTAGATTCGTTAAAACTATTTATTTTTTGTTTTCATAATGTTTTACTTTTTATCTTTATATTTAATTTAATTTTTACAAAATATATTTATATTGAAAAAAGTAATTGTTATATTTATTTTTATTTTTATTTTGAAAAACTAAAATTCAATAGTATACATATTATAAAGATCATTTTTTATTGAATAACTTTTACAAAGACTAAAATTATTATTAAATTTAAAAACTAATATAATTACAAGAACAATTTTTTTTAATAATAAATAATATTATATTAAATTAATAAAAAGTGACAAAATCACCGAAGAGTTATAATAATAGTCTCAAAGAATAAGAAGGACTAGAAAACAATTAAAAAATAAAAAGATTAAAAAAAACTCATACAACAAAAAAAAAACTCTAACCAATTCTAGTGGCTATCAAATTAGATCATAAGCCACCGCATCCATTATCAACAAATCAGAATCTATCTAAGAACCCCAAAAGAAACAAAAACCACAATCTACTTCAAAATCAAAGCAACCACTCGATCCATCATAAAAAGAGGATATGACTTTGAAACCACAATCTATTTTAGAACTAAAACAAACACTCGATCCATTAAAAAAGAATTTTTTTCTAATGAGTAAAATTGCAATTCTTATTATTTAAAAGTGGGTTGATTACAAACATAAAATATGATTCTCTTCAATCAATTAATTAGACAATAAGAAAGTTGATAAAATTTGAATAATTTGATCTGCTTGCAACACATCTCCAGCAGATTTTGGAAGGGAAGAAGTATCTTGGAAACTAGGATCATTAATACAATTATTGATACCAGTCATGATATCATTTGCACCAACATTCATGAGCTTATAATTTCCCTCCTTCAAAACTCTTTGAATGTTTTCAAGCACAAAAAGAGCACCTCCATCATTTACAAATATTTGTAAACAAAGTTTGTAATGGTTTAATGCTTTGATACTACCAGGATGGGCGATTAGGGTATTGATAAGTTTCACTGTGTTGGTCATATCAACACGAACCACATCAATTGTGTATTGTGCAAGAGTAATTAGGTCTGCGCCTGATTTTGAATTGAGAAGATTTGAACAAAATGAAGGATTTTTGGCTTTTTGACAAATGACATTTACTGGAACAACTTTGGCTGCATACGAAGATGAAGCACATAGAAAAAACACTAACAAAAATGAAGAATAATTAATCATTATTTTACTTTTCGTATTAACTTTATTATATTAGTGTTTACTTTGATTGATTTCTACTTGATTTTATAGTCATCAATGAAGATTAAAAGATGAATTTATAATTCTTAAATAGATTAATTATTTTAATTTTACCAAAATCATATATTTAATTAAATTTTACAACTTTTATATATGTATAAACATTGCATAAAAAGAGATTTTACTTGATTTCTATAATTAAAATTTTACTTGATTTCTATAAGCATTCCAAAAAAATATTTTTAATTAAATTTGACAACTCTTATATAATTAAACTTGATTTCTACTTGATTTTATGGAATTTTTCCAAATTAAGCTTAACATACAAATATTCCATAAGATGATATTTTTATCTAAAATATTATTTTTGAAATGATTATACTGTTATTAAAATATTGTTAATATATTAATTATAAAAAGAGTGTTTTATTAAATATTTTTCTATCATGTTTAATACTTTAAAATTCTATAAAAAGAGATTTTCGTAAAAATAGTTTTCAATTCGTTAGCATTATACTTAATATTAGAAATTTCAATCCTTCTATTATTTTAAAACTCATGATAATTCAAGAAATGAGTTAGGTAATTTGCGGTGATTTTTGAATTAGTAATCACTATTGTAATGATTAAATTAAAATATTAGGAGTCTTGTTTGGTTTCAAAAATAATTTTAGAAAAAATTACTTATCAAAATAAATTATGAAAAATAAATATAATTATATAAAATTTGAGATACAATGTTAAAATAGTTTTTTTTAAATCAATCCATTCTATAAGAGTTAAGATTTTTCAAAGTAAATTATGACACGATTTTACTAAAAAAATTAATATTAGGAAGATTAGTAAACAATCTATATTTTAAAATTAATAATTTTTTTATATACTTTATTTTGGAATTTTATTGTAGTCAAGTAGATGCATAATTGATCATGGCACACCCATAATCAATTATGGGGTTATATACTCTACATAATTAATTTTGCACATAACCATCATATATTATCGAATTTAATAACCATTTTACTTTTCAAAAAAGAACATTTTAAGAGTTTTGAATGAGGGATGTTTAGAAAACTACTTTTGTGAGTGTATGTATGTTATAATATTAAGAGACATATACACTATCATTTACAACATGATCCTAAGAAAAAAATGACTTTGAATCTTGGATCATATTGCGTTTTTTGGTTCAGGTCCATTCTTTGATGATGTTTGAGATATCTCACAGGAGGTTGGTTAACATGACAACTAGAGATAAATGAAAGATAGAATGTTAGCTCCCGTAATAAATACGAAAAAACTACTCCTTAAAAGTATACTTCTTACCATTTAATATTATTAAAAAAAAACAAAATAATATTTATGGTAGAAAGGTGTCAAAATTGAAAATGGGTGGCAAAGACCAACCCAGAGAGACACAAAATTAAACTAACTCAACTAGTCAACTAGAAATGTAAAGCCTATAATATATACATGATCCTAACAAATATTAAATATTTAGATTTTAGATTCGTTAAAACTATTTATTTTTTGTTTTCATAATGTTTTACTTTTTATCTTTATATTTAATTTAATTTTTACAAAATATATTTATATTGAAAAAAGTAATTGTTATATTTATTTTTATTTTTATTTTGAAAAACTAAAATTCAATAGTATACATATTATAAAGATCATTTTTTATTGAATAACTTTTACAAAGACTAAAATTAATATTAAATTAAAAACTAATATAATTACAAGAACAATTTTTTTAATAATAAATAATATTATATTAAATTAATAAAAAGTGACAAAATCACCGAAGAGTTATAATAATAGTCTCAAAGAATAAGAAGGACTAGAAAACAATTAAAAAATAAAAAGATTAAAAAAAACTCATACAACAAAAAAAAAACTCTAACCAATTCTAGTGGCTATCAAATTAGATCATAAGCCACCGCATCCATTATCAACAAATCAGAATCTATCTAAGAACCCCAAAAGAAACAAAAACCACAATCTACTTCAAAATCAAAGCAACCACTCGATCCATCATAAAAAGAGGATATGACTTTGAAACCACAATCTATTTTAGAACTAAAACAAACACTCGATCCACTAAAAAAGAATTTTTTTTCTAATGAGTAAAATTGCAATTCTTATTATTTAAAAGTGGGTTGATTACAAACATAAAATATGATTCTCTTCAATCAATTAATTAGACAATAAGAAAGTTGATAAAATTTGAATAATTTGATCTGCTTGCAACACATCTCCAGCAGATTTTGGAAGGGAAGAAGTATCTTGGAAACTAGGATCATTAATACAATTATTGATACCAGTCATGATATCATTTGCACCAACATTCATGAGCTTATAATTTCCCTCCTTCAAAACTCTTTGAATGTTTTCAAGCACAAAAAGAGCACCTCCATCATTTACAAATATTTGTAAACAAAGTTTGTAATGGTTTAATGCTTTGATACTACCAGGATGGGCGATTAGGGTATTGATAAGTTTCACTGTGTTGGTCATATCAACACGAACCACATCAATTGTGTATTGTGCAAGAGTAATTAGGTCTGCGCCTGATTTTGAATTGAGAAGATTTGAACAAAATGAAGGATTTTTGGCTTTTTGACAAATGACATTTACTGGAACAACTTTGGCTGCATACGAAGATGAAGCACATAGAAAAAACACTAACAAAAATGAAGAATAATTAATCATTATTTTACTTTTCGTATTAACTTTATTATATTAGTGTTTACTTTGATTGATTTCTACTTGATTTTATAGTCATCAATGAAGATTAAAAGATGAATTTATAATTCTTAAATAGATTAATTATTTTAATTTTACCAAAATCATATATTTAATTAAATTTTACAACTTTTATATATGTATAAACATTGCATAAAAAGAGATTTTACTTGATTTCTATAATTAAAATTTTACTTGATTTCTATAAGCATTCCAAAAAAATATTTTTAATTAAATTTGACAACTCTTATATAATTAAACTTGATTTCTACTTGATTTTATGGAATTTTTCCAAATTAAGCTTAACATACAAATATTCCATAAGATGATATTTTTATCTAAAATATTATTTTTGAAATGATTATACTGTTATTAAAATATTGTTAATATATTAATTATAAAAAGAGTGTTTTATTAAATATTTTTCTATCATGTTTAATACTTTAAAATTCTATAAAAAGAGATTTTCGTAAAAATAGTTTTCAATTCGTTAGCATTATACTTAATATTAGAAATTTCAATCCTTCTATTATTTTAAAACTCATGATAATTCAAGAAATGAGTTAGGTAATTTGCGGTGATTTTTGAATTAGTAATCACTATTGTAATGATTAAATTAAAATATTAGGAGTCTTGTTTGGTTTCAAAAATAATTTTAGAAAAAATTACTTATCAAAATAAATTATGAAAAATAAATATAATTATATAAAATTTGAGATACAATGTTAAAATAGTTTTTTTTTAAATCAATCCATTCTATAAGAGTTAAGATTTTTCAAAGTAAATTATGACACGATTTTACTAAAAAAATTAATATTAGGAAGATTAGTAAACAATTTATATTTTAAAATTAATAATTTTTTTATATACTTTATTTTGGAATTTTATTGTAGTCAAGTAGATGCATAATTGATCATGGCACACCCATAATCAATTATGGGGTTATATACTCTACATAATTAATTTTGCACATAACCATCATATATTATCGAATTTAATAACCATTTTACTTTTCAAAAAAGAACATTTTAAGAGTTTTGAATGAGGGATGTTTAGAAAACTACTTTTGTGAGTGTATGTATGTTATAATATTAAGAGACATATACACTATCATTTACAACATGATCCTAAGAAAAAAATGACTTTGAATCTTGGATCATATTGCGTTTTTTGGTTCAGGTCCATTCTTTGATGATGTTTGAGATATCTCACAGGAGGTTGGTTAACATGACAACTAGAGATAAATGAAAGATAGAATGTTAGCTCCCGTAATAAATAGGAAAAAACTACTCCTTAAAAGTATACTTCTTACCATTTAATATTATTAAAAAAAAACAAAATAATATATATGGTAGAAAGGTGTCAAAATTGAAAATGGGTGGCAAAGACCAACCCAGAGAGACAAAAAATTAAACTAACTCAACTAGTCAACTAGAAATGTAAAGCCTATAATATATACATGATCCTAACAAATATTAAATATTTAGATTTTAGATTCGTTAAAACTATTTATTTTTTGTTTTCATAATGTTTTACTTTTTATCTTTATATTTAATTTAATTTTTACAAAATATATTTATATTGAAAAAAGTAATTGTTATATTTATTTTTATTTTTATTTTGAAAAACTAAAATTCAATAGTATACATATTATAAAGATCATTTTTTATTGAATAACTTTTACAAAGACTAAAATTAATATTAAATATAAAAACTAATATAATTACAAGAACAATTTTTTTTATAATAAAAAAATATTATATTAAATTAATAAAAAGTGACAAAATCACCGAAGAGTTATAATAATAGTCTCAAAGAATAAGAAGGACTAGAAAACAATTAAAAAATAAAAAGATTAAAAAAAACTCATACAACAAAAAAAAAACTCTAACCAATTCTAATGGCTATCAAATTAGATCATAAGCCACCGCATCCATTATCAACAAATCAGAATCTATCTAAGAACCCCAAAAGAAACAAAAACCACAATCTACTTCAAAATCAAAGCAACCACTCGATCCATCATAAAAAGAGGATATGATTTGAAACCACAATCTATTTTAGAACTAAAACAAACACTCGATCCACTAAAAAAGAATTTTTTTTCTAATGAGTAAAATTGCAATTCTTATTATTTAAAAGTGGGTTGATTACAAACATAAAATATGATTCTCTTCAATCAATTAATTAGACAATAAGAAAGTTGATAAAATTTGAATAATTTGATCTGCTTGCAACACATCTCCAGCAGATTTTGGAAGGGAAGAAGTATCTTGGAAACTAGGATCATTAATACAATTATTGATACCAGTCATGATATCATTTGCACCAACATTCATGAGCTTATAATTTCCCTCCTTCAAAACTCTTTGAATGTTTTCAAGCACAAAAAGAGCACCTCCATCATTTACAAATATTTGTAAACAAAGTTTGTAATGGTTTAATGCTTTGATACTACCAGGATGGGCGATTAGGGTATTGATAAGTTTCACTGTGTTGGTCATATCAACACGAACCACATCAATTGTGTATTGTGCAAGAGTAATTAGGTCTGCGCCTGATTTTGAATTGAGAAGATTTGAACAAAATGAAGGATTTTTGGCTTTTTGACAAATGACATTTACTGGAACAACTTTGGCTGCATACGAAGATGAAGCACATAGAAAAAACACTAACAAAAATGAAGAATAATTAATCATTATTTTACTTTTCGTATTAACTTTATTATATTAGTGTTTACTTTGATTGATTTCTACTTGATTTTATAGTCATCAATGAAGATTAAAAGATGAATTTATAATTCTTAAATAGATTAATTATTTTAATTTTACCAAAATCATATATTTAATTAAATTTTACAACTTTTAGATATGTATAAACATTGCATAAAAAGAGATTTTACTTGATTTCTATAATTAAAATTTTACTTGATTTCTATAAGCATTCCAAAAAAATATTTTTAATTAAATTTGACAACTCTTATATAATTAAACTTGATTTCTACTTGATTTTATGGAATTTTTCCAAATTAAGCTTAACATACAAATATTCCATAAGATGATATTTTTATCTAAAATATTATTTTTGAAATGATTATACTGTTATTAAAATATTGTTAATATATTAATTATAAAAAGAGTGTTTTATTAAATATTTTTCTATCATGTTTAATACTTTAAAATTCTATAAAAAGAGATTTTCGTAAAAATAGTTTTCAATTCGTTAGCATTATACTTAATATTAGAAATTTCAATCCTTCTATTATTTTAAAACTCATGATAATTCAAGAAATGAGTTAGGTAATTTGCGGTGATTTTTGAATTAGTAATCACTATTGTAATGATTAAATTAAAATATTAGGAGTCTTGTTTGGTTTCAAAAATAATTTTAGAAAAAATTACTTATCAAAATAAATTATGAAAAATAAATATAATTATATAAAATTTGAGATACAATGTTAAAATAGTTTTTTTTAAAATCAATCCATTCTATAAGAGTTAAGATTTTTCAAAGTAAATTATGACACGATTTTACTAAAAAAATTAATATTAGGAAGATTAGTAAACAATTTATATTTTAAAATTAATAATTTTTTTATATACTTTATTTTGGAATTTTATTGTAGTCAAGTAGATGCATAATTGATCATGGCACACCCATAATCAATTATGGGGTTATATACTCTACATAATTAATTTTGCACATAACCATCATATATTATCGAATTTAATAACCATTTTACTTTTCAAAAAAGAACATTTTAAGAGTTTTGAATGAGGGATGTTTAGAAAACTACTTTTGTGAGTGTATGTATGTTATAATATTAAGAGACATATACACTATCATTTACAACATGATCCTAAGAAAAAAATGACTTTGAATCTTGGATCATATTGCGTTTTTTGGTTCAGGTCCATTCTTTGATGATGTTTGAGATATCTCACAGGAGGTTGGTTAACATGACAACTAGAGATAAATGAAAGATAGAATGTTAGCTCCCGTAATAAATAGGAAAAAACTACTCCTTAAAAGTATACTTCTTACCATTTAATATTATTAAAAAAAAACAAAATATATATATGGTAGAAAGGTGTCAAAATTGAAAATGGGTGGCAAAGACCAACCCAGAGAGACAAAAAATTAAACTAACTCAACTAGTCAACTAGAAATGTAAAGCCTATAATATATACATGATCCTAACAAATATTAAATATTTAGATTTTAGATTCGTTAAAACTATTTATTTTTTGTTTTCATAATGTTTTACTTTTTATCTTTATATTTAATTTAATTTTTACAAAATATATTTATATTGAAAAAAGTAATTGTTATATTTATTTTTATTTTTATTTTGAAAAACTAAAATTCAATAGTATACATATTATAAAGATCATTTTTTATTGAATAACTTTTACAAAGACTAAAATTAATATTAAAAACTAATAAACTAAAATTTTTTTTTTTTAATAAAAAATATTATATTAAATTAATAAAAAGTGACAAAATCACCGAAGAGTTATAATAATAGTCTCAAAGAATAAGAAGGACTAGAAAACAATTAAAAAATAAAAAGATTAAAAAAAACTCATACAACAAAAAAAAACTCTAACCAATTCTAATGGCTATCAAATTAGATCATAAGCCACCGCATCCATTATCAACAAATCAGAATCTATCTAAGAACCCCAAAAGAAACAAAAACCACAATCTACTTCAAAATCAAAGCAACCACTCGATCCATCATAAAAAGAGGATATGATTTTGAAACCACAATCTATTTTAGAACTAAAACAAACACTCGATCCACTTAAAAAGAATTTTTTTTCTAATGAGTAAAATTGCAATTCTTATTATTTAAAAGTGGGTTGATTACAAACATAAAATATGATTCTCTTCAATCAATTAATTAGACAATAAGAAAGTTGATAAAATTTGAATAATTTGATCTGCTTGCAACACATCTCCAGCAGATTTTGGAAGGGAAGAAGTATCTTGGAAACTAGGATCATTAATACAATTATTGATACCAGTCATGATATCATTTGCACCAACATTCATGAGCTTATAATTTCCCTCCTTCAAAACTCTTTGAATGTTTTCAAGCACAAAAAGAGCACCTCCATCATTTACAAATATTTGTAAACAAAGTTTGTAATGGTTTAATGCTTTGATACTACCAGGATGGGCGATTAGGGTATTGATAAGTTTCACTGTGTTGGTCATATCAACACGAACCACATCAATTGTGTATTGTGCAAGAGTAATTAGGTCTGCGCCTGATTTTGAATTGAGAAGATTTGAACAAAATGAAGGATTTTTGGCTTTTTGACAAATGACATTTACTGGAACAACTTTGGCTGCATACGAAGATGAAGCACATAGAAAAAACACTAACAAAAATGAAGAATAATTAATCATTATTTTACTTTTCGTATTAACTTTATTATATTAGTGTTTACTTTGATTGATTTCTACTTGATTTTATAGTCATCAATGAAGATTAAAAGATGAATTTATAATTCTTAAATAGATTAATTATTTTAATTTTACCAAAATCATATATTTAATTAAATTTTACAACTTTTATATATGTATAAACATTGCATAAAAAGAGATTTTACTTGATTTCTATAATTAAAATTTTACTTGATTTCTATAAGCATTCCAAAAAAATATTTTTAATTAAATTTGACAACTCTTATATAATTAAACTTGATTTCTACTTGATTTTATGGAATTTTTCCAAATTAAGCTTAACATACAAATATTCCATAAGATGATATTTTTATCTAAAATATTATTTTTGAAATGATTATACTGTTATTAAAATATTGTTAATATATTAATTATAAAAAGAGTGTTTTATTAAATATTTTTCTATCATGTTTAATACTTTAAAATTCTATAAAAAGAGATTTTCGTAAAAATAGTTTTCAATTCGTTAGCATTATACTTAATATTAGAAATTTCAATCCTTCTATTATTTTAAAACTCATGATAATTCAAGAAATGAGTTAGGTAATTTGCGGTGATTTTTGAATTAGTAATCACTATTGTAATGATTAAATTAAAATATTAGGAGTCTTGTTTGGTTTCAAAAATAATTTTAGAAAAAATTACTTATCAAAATAAATTATGAAAAATAAATATAATTATATAAAATTTGAGATACAATGTTAAAATAGTTTTTTTTTAAATCAATCCATTCTATAAGAGTTAAGATTTTTCAAAGTAAATTATGACACGATTTTACTAAAAAAATTAATATTAGGAAGATTAGTAAACAATTTATATTTTAAAATTAATAATTTTTTTATATACTTTATTTTGGAATTTTATTGTAGTCAAGTAGATGCATAATTGATCATGGCACACCCATAATCAATTATGGGGTTATATACTCTACATAATTAATTTTGCACATAACCATCATATATTATCGAATTTAATAACCATTTTACTTTTCAAAAAAGAACATTTTAAGAGTTTTGAATGAGGGATGTTTAGAAAACTACTTTTGTGAGTGTATGTATGTTATAATATTAAGAGACATATACACTATCATTTACAACATGATCCTAAGAAAAAAATGACTTTGAATCTTGGATCATATTGCGTTTTTTGGTTCAGGTCCATTCTTTGATGATGTTTGAGATATCTCACAGGAGGTTGGTTAACATGACAACTAGAGATAAATGAAAGATAGAATGTTAGCTCCCGTAATAAATAGGAAAAAACTACTCCTTAAAAGTATACTTCTTACCATTTAATATTATTAAAAAAAAACAAAATAATATATATGGTAGAAAGGTGCCAAAATTGAAAATGGGTGGCAAAGACCAACCCAGAGAGACAAAAAATTAAACTAACTCAACTAGTCAACTAGAAATGTAAAGCCTATAATATATACATGATCCTAACAAATATTAAATATTTAGATTTTAGATTCGTTAAAACTATTTATTTTTTGTTTTCATAATGTTTTACTTTTTATCTTTATATTTAATTTAATTTTTACAAAATATATTTATATTGAAAAAAGTAATTGTTATATTTATTTTTATTTTTATTTTGAAAAACTAAAATTCAATAGTATACATATTATAAAGATCATTTTTTATTGAATAACTTTTACAAAGACTAAAATTAATATTAAATATAAAAACTAATATAATTACAAGAACAATTTTTTTTAATAATAAAAAATATTATATTAAATTAATAAAAAGTGACAAAATCACCGAAGAGTTATAATAATAGTCTCAAAGAATAAGAAGGACTAGAAAACAATTAAAAAATAAAAAGATTAAAAAAAACTCATACAACAAAAAAAAAACTCTAAGATACAAAAAAAAATTAAAAAAACTACTTTTGTGAGTGTACGTATGTTTTAATATTAAGAGACATATGCACTATCATTTACAACACGATCCTAAGAAAAAAATGACTTTAAATCTTGGGTCATATTGCGTTTTTTGGTTCATATTCATTTTTTGATGATGTTTGAGATATTTAATCATGTAGTGTCGGTCTTCAAAATTTGTTCAACTAGAGATAAATGATAGATAGAATGTTAGCTCCCATAATAAATAGGAAAAAACTACTCCTTAAAAGTATACTTCTTACCATTTAACATTATTAAAAAAAGACTAAATAATATTTATGGTAGAAAGGTGTCAAAATTGAAAATGGGTGGCAAAGACCAACCCAGAGAGACAAAATAAAACTAACTCAACTAATCAACTAGAAATGTAAAGCCGATAATATATACATGATCCTAACAAATATTAAATATTTTGATTTTAGATTCATTAAAACTATTTTTTTTTGTTTTCATAATCTTTTACTTTTTATCTTATATTTAATTTAATTTTTACAAAATATATTTATATAGAAATAAGTAATTGTTATATTTATTTTTATTTTTATTTTGAAAAACTAAAATTCAATATTGTACATATTATAAAGATAATTTTTTATTGAATAACTTTTACAAAGACTAAAATTAATATTAAATATAAAAACTAATATAATTACAAGAACAAATTTTTTTAATGATAAATAATATTATATTAAATTAGTAAAAAGTGGCAAAATCACTAAAGAGTTATAATAATATTCTCAAAGAATAAGAAGGACTAGAAAACAATCTACTTCAAAATCAAAGCAACCACTTGATCCATCATAAAAAGAGGATATGATTTTGAAACCACAATCTATTTTGGAACTAGAACAAACACTCGATCTACTAAAAAAGAATTTTTTTTTAATGACTAAAATTGCAATTCTTAATATTTAAAAGTGGGTGGATTACAAACAGAAAATATGATTCTCTTCAATCAATTAATTAGACAATAAGAAAGTTGATAAAATTTGAATAAGAAGTATCTTGGAAACTCGGATCATTAATACAATTATTGATACTAGTCATGATATCATTTGCACCAACATTCATGAGCTTATAATTTCCCTCCTTCAAAACTCTTTGAATGTTTTCAAGCACAAAAAGAGCACCTCCATCATTTACAAATATTTGTAAACAAAGTTTGTAATGGTTTAATGCTTTGATACCACCAGGATGGACGATTAGGGTATTGATAAGTTTCATTGTGTTGGTCATATCAACACGAACCACATCAATTGTGTATTGTGCAAGAGTAATTATGTCTGCGCCTGACTTTGAGTTGAGAAGATTTGAACAAAATGAAGGATTTTTGGCTTTTTGACAAATGACATTTACTGGAGTTTAATTGAAATGCACTGACAGTGTAAAGATATTTTACACTGTCAATTAATCACAACCATTGATTTTTTTAGAGAAGTTTGACTTTTTCTATAATCACATGTAAAGTAACATAAACGGATGATTGTGATGTATTGACAGTGTAAAAAATTTTACACTGACAGTGCATAATAATTAATCTCATTAAAAAAATAATTATAAATAAAATATTTTTTTAATTAAAGTATACCTATTACAATTGAAATAAACTAATCTCAACATTATAGTGAGAAACATTTATCTACTTCTATGAAGGATTAAAATGACTCACACAATCAAGTGCTCAATAGCAACTCTTAATGCGACTATTGACATGAATTAATTACATGAATTAATTATTTGATATGTCACCAATGGGGTTTGAACCCGAGATCTCCTTGGAATTGTACAAGCCTTACCACTAGGCCAAAGATGTTATTGTTGAATACTTATGCAATGAATAAATATTAATCTAAATCTTGATTAAGATAGATTAATGAATTAATTGAATGGTATAACTCCGTTTTGGACACTGACGGATGCGTTAGAAGGATAACGTGAATGGCTATTATTATTGTTCCATGTTATAAAATATCATGTAATTGATAAAATGCTATGAATTATATTATGATGAATGTTAAACATTGTTGATATGTTTGATTGTGAAATAACATGATTAAAAACCTTACAAAGGTGAGTGAGGAAACCTAGGAGTATAACTTGATTAATAACTTAGAAAGATAATCTAGGTTATGGAACATGTGTGATACATGTATGAGAATACGGTATTCATTCGTACGACGCTTATGTGGAGGTCGTGGATGAATTGTTGCCATGATTGAGAATGAGATGCATTGTATGGAACATGCCATGTTATTGTTGTGTATTGTGGTGAATGAAGTCACCTATGAATGATGAATTTGTTATGGTTCGTGGAACCGATGATTATGGAACTGATCATGTATTCAAAATGTGTGTTTTCTGTGGTGGTACACATCTCTATTGGTATGCTTAGATGAGTAAGCATTGGGATGTGGAACCAATGATTCGAGCCTCAATTGGTTTTGAGCCCCAACCATGGCGGACATGGGGGAAAGGTGGACACCAAAGTGGGATAAGGCCCATACGGTGAAAGAGACTCAAAGTGGGTAAAGTCCCATACGAGTGATGGTTCTCAAAGTGGGTTTAAGTCCCATAGGGGAACCGGATATCCACCGTGAAAGTCGAATCATACGAGCATGCATGAACCGGGCCTGACTTAGACGTAAGTCCGTTCGGGAATTGATGCGTCGTGATCTGAATAATGATCGTGGTTGAGTTGTGAGAACTCAGATGCATGTTGCCATACAATTGCGAGATAGTTTCCCCACCGCTCAAGTCTTCGTTCCCTTGTTGACTTGAGTTGGATATCAGTTGAATATTGATTAGAAACCCTGTAGAGTCGAGTGGACCCATAGGATAGGAGAACTCACTGAGATTATTATCTCATCCCATTATTGTTGTTGTTTTTTCAGGTAATCCTTACATGTTGAATCTTGAGGAACTATTTATGGATGTTTCAAGGGATGTTGTTTATTATGATCTTCCGCTGTGGAGTTGTGTGCAATGAAGATATTGCACATAGTTCTTAGATTTTTTATTGTTTAGGCATTATTGTATAACATGTTCCATTGATGTTTTTAGTTTGGACATGTATATATATTGATGCCATTAGGCACTTATGTTGGATAAGTACCAATGATTAACACTTGTATGATATTATTCTAGATATATATTATACGGGTTGTTACATTTGGTATCAGAGCATGTTGATTCTCGATCTAGCCTTGAAACATCATAAGTAAATCTATTCCTGCCTCATATGTGTGTTTAGCCAACATGATTCTTAATATCATTGTGTGTAGTATTGGGCCTGATCAACCTAATGCTGTATGCATGGTAGGTAGGATCATGGTTGAGCGACCACGAGGACTCCGAAGTGTGGGGTGAACTTGTGCTTTGAGGATAGGCTCAAGCCAAGAGTTAGAAAGTAAGGAGAACTGGATAGCCGATTGATGTTTTAGAGGAGTTGTAATTTGGGTATTATGGAATTGAAGAGTAATGTATCGTTCAAGTGAATCTGCAGTGTTAACGGAGTTGAGAAGTCGAGGATCTCTATTGGATGAATTGTCAGAATTCTGAGGAATGAGTGAATTTGCTAGTAGAAGAAGATACACTCACTGATATGGAATAAGTATTGTGAGTAAATTCGTATGGTGAAGGAGAAAGATGGTTATGTTTCACATATGTCATAAGGTCTGGAAGTGAGGTAGTGTATCAGTGTTTCAGTCTCTAAGGCCACTAATATATTTTGGAAGAACGAGAGTACTTCATGGAGTTTATATATTTGGAATTGTATCTTGCAAGTGGCTAAGGACTTGAGGGATAAGGACGTTCAGTTTTGTTGGGAGTCTAAAGTAGTGGTGAAGTCTAAGGAGAGACTCGGGGACATGGTTGTCTATTCCAAGTGAAACATGTATGGACCAAATGGAGGTTAGAAGATAAACCAAGTAGGTTCAGTCTTAGAAGGGAGATCGGATTTGGGATAGCTCGTCAGCGGTTCAGTGTTAGTAAGAGACCATTATGGAATGTTAAGTTACCTAAGGATCAATTATAAGAGTTTGTGTTGGAGAGAGATAACCCACATTATATAGTAATGGAAGCTCCAGTGAGTTTTGGTTGTTGGAGATTTGGTTGAGGAGAAGAACAAATAAGTTGGATTTTAGGAATTCTAGTAGAATGGTTTTGTAATTGGAACTGAGAGAATTACCATAGGAAGATAAGTGGACACCGAGTGTGGAAGTAGTGTGGATGTTGCAATACAACTGTTGTAATGGGGTACATTTTAGATAAAGGCACAATGGGACCATTAAGATTCATTAAGACAAAGTTATGGGCGTGTAGTTGATGATTTTTTGCATCGAGGATTTCTGGAGTATGTAGTGGAATGGAGTAAGTTAAACCTTGGTATTAAGAGAAGTATGTGATAGCAGCATTATGATCACAAGTAAGTGTAATGGATTCCTTGTCTTGAGATGGATGTAAAGTAACATACATTTTGTTGAGTAGTGAGTCTTGTATTCTAAGAAGTTGAGTTGATGATATACAATGAAAGGTAAACTAAGATGGAGCATGTGGACTAAATGTAGGATATGGAATATGTTATGTGTAAGAGCTTATTGGGAGACAATAAGGATTATTCGTGGGAAGTCATAAATATAAGTAACCCCGATATGATGAAGGGTGTAGTAGGTATTGGTTTAGAAGGAAATTCCAGTCATAAGTGCGTGGCAATGATAAGGTTCATCTTAAGTGCATTTTATTTGAATTGTAAGAGTAGTAGTGGATTATTGGAAGTCTGGTTGTTATTTATCTTCTTGAGAAGTGTTTGGTTGGTTGGTCGCGGAGTATAAACATTCACACCATGTTGGAGCCAAGGATGTCTTAAATGTCATAAGTGTAGCGTTGTGGATGTACAAATTGAGGATGGAATTATAAGTCACCACAAGTCAGATTGGTAGTTTTAAAATTGGGATTTTTTAAGGTGTAGTGCGTAGTTGGTTATCTGTGGAGATATCATGGAAGTCAGACGTGTGGGAAAACCAACCTGGTGAACCATGCTCAGTTTAAGTAAGTCTGGGAAGTATCACTATTATGATTATGAATAACTACACGGAACAGATTTGGAAGAGACTTACTAAGTGGTGATATGGAAGGGATTAGTTCAGTGTATTGTATGTGTTAGTAAGGTGTAAATTGGTTAGTCGGAATATGGAATTCAATCATTTCTTGGATTCATGGATTTGGATGAGGACCTCTAGGAGAGTATTATTTTTGTATACAATGAGGCTCTACCCTATTGGAAGGATTTATGAATTATACTTCCCAAGAGGAACGGGAATCAGTTATTCCTAAAGTTAAACATGTAACTCGGACTGTATATTAGTAAGAGCATGAGCTAAGATTATGGAAGATGGGACAGGACAATTGAGATGAATGATTTTGGATACGAAGTGAAATGTTATCTCTAGATTTGTGTGAAGTATTGTGTGTGACTCTACGAGGTGTATGGACACTCATAGGTATGTTCTAGATTGCTTAAGTTCCTTAAAAGTGGTGTGTTGTTGATTATTTAAAGTTTCCTTGACGGTGTTACTTTGTTATTGGTTGAGATCATGTGTTGGGAGAAATCTTGAGTGAATCAAAACCCTATAAGAGTAATTGATATGGAATATAGTCAAACTGGATATTGTCAAACTAATTTGGTTTAGCTGCATCGAACACATGATGAATTTGGATGTTCTATGTTTTTATGGTTGTAGTAATGTAGCTCCTGGATACCTATCTTCTGAAGAGTGTTGGTCTTACTCTAAACTTTTGTGAATCATCAAGGAAGTTATTCTACTAATGGGAGTCGGCAAGGTTCTAGTAGCATTTTGGACGGTAGGCACTCTGGAGGGTAAGTGTGTTTCTTTGTGGATTGTTAGCTAAACAATAGTGCCTAGGAATCCCAGGTGTCCCACTATTGGAATCAGAGTACCACAATGGAAGGTGACGAAGGAAAGAGATCAATCAAGTCTATGGGGATCAGAGAGATAGTTACTCATAAGAATGAGAGTAAGACAATCTCGTGCTAATGGTGTTATCTCATTGGAGTAGTACGGGAGAAGTGAATTAGTAGGAGTAGAGGCTTGTAGCATGCATTATCAGATCAAGTGAGGTTGATGAGATTATCGATAAACGGATTACAAGTTGTCACATTTATTGAAGGCATAATAAGAAAAGAGTAGTCAATATTGTTTGTGGTCAGGGAATCAATAAATTTTCTTATGAAGGATTAATGAGTATTGATTAACCAAGTCGAGATAAGACGTCGTAAATATGTTTTGTGTAACTTAGTGCAAGGAAGGGAAGTCGTGGTTTCTGGGAGGAAAGTGACCAACTGATGTTGAGTGGTATATCAGAGGAATTAAGTGGGAGCAAGTCTAAATGTTAATCTAATATCAGAATAAGATGGTGATGGAAATCAAGAAGTTTCAAGAGTTCATAAAGAAGGAAATTTGTTAGCAAAGACAAGTTAGAAGAATGAGTATGACAGAGACTTGAAATCGAAGAGAAGTCAAGTGTTGGTCTAAGACTTGATACAAGGTTTGTTTGTTTGCTGAGTGAAGGAAATTCGGGGGCGAATTTCAATTTAAGGGGGGAGAATGTAATATCCCATATTCCCTTATATGCTCAATTAGTTATCAGTTAATACCAATTGAGTTCCTGTGTACTATATCTTTTGTTAGTTGTAACAATTGGAGCTCCTATGTGCTCTAAATGTTGTCAATTGGGACCAATAGAGTAACCAGTGAACTCTAAAGGGATTAATTAATAATAAAAGAGACGGACCAATATTAATAGGTACAAGAGAGGATATTTTTGGTAACATTAATAATTGGTCAATTGGTACTGGAAGATAAAATATCAATTGAGATATTTTATGTTACTACTTAATATTATATATTATTTATATATATTATATAGTATTTCGTGTGGTGGAAAAGAAAAGAAGAAAAGGACAAGAAGTAGTAGGAAGAGATAAGAATGAAAGAGAGAGTTATCAGAAAGGGAAAAGAAGAGAAAGAGAAAGAAAGAGGAAAAAGAGAAAAATAAAGAGAGAGGAAAAGAGAAAGAGGAAAGAGGAAGAGGAAGAAGAGAAGAAAATGAAGGAAGGAAGAAGAAGATGAAGCCATGGAACCACCATCATCATGTCATCTTCTTCATCATCTTGATCTCACCATCTTCATCTCCAAGGTGAGTTCTAGATAGAACTTTAGATTTAGAAATTAGGGTTGGTAAAACCCTGAAATTGATAGTGAGATTGTTGATAGTATGATGAGTTTCTATGAATCTTCATTGATGATATTTCTATGGGTGTTCTTGCATATGTTGGATTATTGTGATGAGTTTGTTGTTTGGAAGTTTGTTGATGAGTTTTTATGTCCATGCCAAGAGGTTGGTTGTGAAAAATGAAGTAAAAACTATGTTTTGTACATAAAATCGATTGATTCCTTTGTATTTTTCACATATCGATTGGTCCTTCCGATCAATTGTTTTAGTGAAATTTTTGAGAGAAATTCTCATTCAATCGATTGATTCATTTGATCAATCTATTGACATGAATTAATTATTTGATGAATTAAAATACGTCACCAATGGGGTTTGAACCCGAGACCTCCTTGGAATTGTACAAGTCTTACCACTAGGCCAAAGATGTTATTGTTGAATACTTATGCAATGAATAAATATTAGTATAAATCTTGATTAAGATAGATTAATGAATTAATTGAGTGGTATAACTCCGTGTTGGACACGGACGGATGCGTTAGAAGGATAACGTGAAGGGCTATTATTATTGTTCCATGTTATAAAATATCATGTAATTGATAAATGCTATGAATTATATTATGATGAATGTTAAACATTGTTGATATGTTTGATTGTGAAATAACATGATTAAAAACCTTACAAAGGTGAGTGAGGAAACCTAGGAGTATAACTTGATTAATAACTTAGAAAGATGATCTAGGTTATCGAACATGTGTGATACATGTATGAGAATACGGTATTCATTTGTACGACGCTTATGTGGAGGTCGTGGATGAATTGTTGCCATGATTGAGAACGAGACGCATTGTATGGAACATGCCATGTTATTGTTGGGTATTGTGGTGAATGAAGTCACCTATGAATGATGAATTTGTTATGGTTCGTGGAACCGATGATTATGGAACCGATCATGTATTCAAAATGTGTGTTTTCTGTGGTGGTACACATCTCTATTGGTATGCTTAGATGAGTAAGCATTGGGATGTGGGACCAATGATTCGAGCCTCAATTGGGTTTGAGCCCCAACCATGGCGTACATGGGGGAAAGGTGGACACCAAAGTGGGATAAGGCCCATACGGTGAAAGAGACTCAAAGTGGGTAAAGTCCCATACGAGTGATGGTTCTCAAAGTGGGTTTAAGTCCCATAGTGGAACCGGATATCCACCGCGAAAGTCGAATCATATGAGCATGCATGAATCGGACCTGGCTTAGACGTAAGTCCATTCGGGAATTGATGCGTCGTGATCTGAATAATGATCGTGGTTGAGTTGTGAGAACTCAGATGCATGTTGCCATACAATTGCGAGATAGTTTCCCCACCGCTTAAGTCTTCGTTCCCTTGTTGACTTGAGTTGGATATGAGTTGAATATTGATTAGAAACCCTGTAGAGTCGAGTGGACCCATAGGGTAGGAGAACTCACTGAGATTATTATCTCATCCCATTATTGTTGTTGTTTTTTCAGGTAATCCTTACAGGTTGAATCTTGAGGAACTGTTTATGGATGTTTCAAGGGATGCTGTTTATTATGATCTTCCGCTGTGGAGTTGTGTGCAATGAAGATATTGCACATAGTTCTTATATTTTTTATTGTTTAGGCATTATTGTATAACATGTTCCATTGATGTTTTTAGTTTGGACATTTATATATATTGATGCCATTAGGCACTTATGTTGGATCAGTACCAATGATTAACACTTGTATGATATTATTCTAGATATATATTATACGGGTTATTACATACATGACATTGAATGGATTTTAACCTAGAATCCTGATTAAGTTAAATTGATTGGTAATTTAGTTTAGTAACTACGTTTTGGATGTGATCGGGAGCGTTAGGAAGCTAACGTAGAGAACTGTGATATAAAAGAGATGTCTCTATGACTTATCCCAATGAATCATTCCCTTAAAGTCCGGTGAACCCCCACCATAGAATGATCAGGATGCTGTTATGAGACTTGGAAATGGAATAAGTTAGAATGAGATGGGTTGTGTTATAACCTTGTTGATGGGTTTGTAATGTGTTATGTTACCATGTGCGCCTTATGTAGGTTATGAATTATATCATGATACATGGTATATATTATGAATTGTTGTTGTGTGGTTTGTGTAATAACATGATTAAAATCTTATAAAGATGAGTGAGGAAAACTAGGAGCATAACCAGGTGAATAACTTCAAAGATAATCTAGGTTATGGAAATGAAATCATGTGGTGATATTTGGATGCAATGGTACCTCGATGTGTATCATGGACAAGTATTCTCCTGATTATGAACAGATAAGCTTTATATGGAACATGTGTATGGGTGGATATGATTACCTGAGAATTCATGTGTAACATGAGAATTGGTGAATGTATCACCTAGTATTTGATGGATACCATGAGGATTAATTGACATTTTAGTGAGGATCCTTTGTTTTAAAAGTCCTATTTGGTGAGGAGCCTTGCTCAGAAAGTCTTATTATTATTGTGAACCCTAATCATGTATTCAGATAGTGATGTGTACATACCATTTTAGAGGCTCATGTAAAATGGTAAATGGGGATGTTGCACTAATGACTCGTGCCTCAATTGGGTTTGAGTCCCAACCATGGAGGATATGGGGGAAATGTGGACACCTAAGTGGGTTAGAGTCTCATATGGTGAAAGATACTCCAAGTGGGTTTGAGTCTCATGAAGGAGAATTGCCATCCAAGGCGCAGCGGAATTTAAAAATTTCTCCATTTAGTGATCCTTACGAATGGGCATGATCAGTGATAGAATCGTTACCTCTTGTGGCGATCACGAAATTTGAACGATGACAACGCCTCTACTCAGTCCACATGAACGGATTCCTTCAATCTCAGTGCTAGCTGCTACGAATGAAGGCTTTGAGTGAGAGAGAGATGGAAACGAAATTCCAATTAGAGAGTGACAATGCTTCTACCCAAGGGTTCTATTTATAGAACCACTTGTGTGGGCTTCAAGCTAAAAAACCCACTTAAGTGTATTTTGGCCCATATCTTATAATATGCCCAAAATCACTTAAGCGTGTGGTACCTTACCATATTTCGTATTCCACTTAAGTGCACCGTACCTTACGATGTTCCTTAGTTACTCTATCTCTCATCACTCCGTCCTTTGTGTGTGACCCTGTAGGTTTTCGCGACGTTGGCAATTATATTAAATCACGCATTTAACATAATAAACAGTGAGCGGTATCTAGCAACACATCACTGCTA
This sequence comes from Lathyrus oleraceus, assembly GCF_024323335.1. Classification (NCBI taxonomy): domain Eukaryota; kingdom Viridiplantae; phylum Streptophyta; class Magnoliopsida; order Fabales; family Fabaceae; genus Lathyrus; species Lathyrus oleraceus. Next base: position 161,350,079 of record NC_066579.1, on the reverse strand, counting down.
CACAAGTCACGAAAATGTCATGTGATCTGACAAATCCTTCTGTGATAATGATTATGTGTATAATTACCCTTTTGCCCTTATGTCTATATTGAACACAAGGCATAGACCGTGTCATCCTTGTCCAGTTCAATATTGGGCCCATAGACATTTATCCTATTACGCAGGATGAGCAAATTCCATCTAGGTCACTCATGTCCCTCAGCATGCTTCGTGGAGTACCCATCAAATGTCTTTATGGTTATCCAGTTACGGACAATGTTGGATCAGCAATAAAGCACTCGACTCTACATCTAGGGTCCATAGTGGTTTCAGGTCGAAGAGTGGTATACACCATTATCACCATGAGAATAACTTATGACACTTTGCATAACATTCTATATAGTATTCTCATAGCGGGTCAATCCAGTATAAATATTACTCTTAATATTCATACCTATGTTTAAGACTTGATAACTCTTTATCCATGATCCATGAGATGTGATCATCAGTATACAAACATAATAGTCTTAATGCTTTAATGTTATCCCACTTCACAATAAAGCTCGACTACGGATACTTTAAGAATAATGTCCTTATGTTTAATGTGATCTCATGATCAAGTCATACTTGATACATTAAACGGACTAGCTATTCTAGGGACTTTATTAAACAAACATAATAAAGAAAAAGCCTTTTATTATTAATAAATAATTCGATACAAGTACCAAAAGTATTGGCCTCTTGGGCTTACACCAACAATATCCCACTAGCACTAGAGCCAATCAGGCATACCCCTAATGCCCATTGATCTAGTATGGCCATCATGCTTCTGCTGCGCAAGAGGCTTTGTCAGTGGGTCAGCAATATTGTCAAGTGTAGGTACTCTACATATTTTCACATCTCCTCTATCTATTATCTCTCGAATGAGATGATAACGCCTAAGTATGTGTTTGGATCGTTGGTGAGATCTAGGCTCCTTAGCTTGTGCGATAGCACCATTGTTATCACAATAGAGACCAATGGGATCCACAATGCTAGGAACTATTTCAAGTTCACTAATGAAATTTTTGATCCAAACAGCTTCCTTTGCTGCACTTGAGGCAGCAATATACTCGGCCTCGGTTGTAGAATCAGCAACTGTATCTTGCTTTGAACTTTTCCAGCTCACAGCGCCACTGTTTAAGCAAAACACATAACCAGATTGCGATCTAAAGTCATCCTTATCTGTCTGGAAGCTGGCATCGGTGTATCCAATTACAACCAACTCTTCCTGACCTCCATATATCAAGAATGAGTCCTTAGTCCTTCTCAAGTACTTAAGGATATTCTTGACAGCTACCCAATGGGCATCACCAGGATCAAATTGGTACCTACTCGTTGCACTTAAAGCATACGAGACATCTGGTCGAGTACATAACATGACTGACATGATAGATCCTATTGCAAATGCATATGGAATCTTATTCATGCGATCCTTTTCTTCCTTAGTTGAAGGGGATTGTGTTTTTGATAGACAAAGGCCATGTTGCATAGGTATGAATCCTTTCTTGGAATCATGCATGTTAAAGCGTCTCAGCACTTTGTCTATGTACGTACTCTGACTTAGGCCAAGCAGTTTTTGTGATCTATCTCTATAGATTCTGATTCCTAATATATAGGCTGCTTCACCTAGGTCCTTCATAGAAAAGCATTTCCCCAACCAAGACTTTACTTGTTGCAGGGTAGGGACATCGTTTCCAATGAGTAATATGTCATCTACATATAATACCAGGAACACAATCATGCTCCCACTAACCTTCTTGAAGACACAAGGCTCATCTTCGTTCTTGATGAATCCATATTGTTTTACTGTTTCATCAAAACAAAGATTCTAGCTTCTGGAAGCTTGCTTCAATCCATAGATTGACCTTTGTAGCTTACATATCTTTTGGGCTTCTTCTGGTATGTCAAATCCTTCAGGTTGTGTCATGTACACATCCTCAAGAAGATTCCCATTAAGGAAAGCAGTTTTGACATCCATCTGCCATATTTCATAATCATGACATGCAGCGATAGCAAGTAAAATCCGAACAAATTTAAGCATTGCAACTGGTGAAAAGGTTTCATCATAGTCAACCCCATGAATTTGTTTATATCCTTTTGCAATCAGTCTTGCCTTATAGGTATGTACCTTACTATCCATGTCAGTCTTCTTTTTGAAGACCCACTTGCATCCTATAGGGTTAACTCCTACAGGAGGCTCTACCAAGGTCCAAACTTGGTTTGTGTACATGTAATCCATTTCAGATTTCATGGCTTCTAGCCACTTCTCAGACTCGGGACCAGTTATGACCTCTTGGTAGGTCACAGGCTCATCTTGATCCATGAGTAATACATCACCTTGATCTGTTATGAGATATCCATATCTCTCAGGTAGGTGACGTATCCTGCTTGACCTACGTTGGTCTTGTTATACTTGAGTAGGTTGCTCTTCCACAACCACTTGTGTTTCCTGCTCTAATTCCTCCATAGGTGTATCGATGCTTTGTGATTCTTGAATTTCTTCAAGCTCTACTGTCCTCCCACTGATTCCTTTGGAAATAAAATCCTTTTCTAGGAAAACTCCAATTCGAGCGACAAACACTTTGCCCTCAGAAGGATTGTAGAAGTAATACCCTCTTGTTTCTTTAGGATACCCCACAAATAAGCATTTGTCAGATTTGGGCTCAAGCTTAGTTGAAATTTGTCGTTTCACATAAACTTCGCAACCCCAAATCTTCATGTAAGACATATGTGGTTTCTTGCCACTCCATATCTCATATGGTGTATTTTCAACCTTTTTGGATGGAACACGGTTAAGTGTGTGAGCTGCTGTCAATAGTGCATGTCCCCAAAAGGAGTTTGGAAGATCGACGTGACTCATCATGGATCGGACCATGTCTAACAGGGTTCGATTTCTTCTCTCAGATACACCATTCCATTGGGGTTTTCCAAGAGGAGTGAGTTGGGATAGGATCCCACACTCTTTCAGATGGTCATCAAACTTTAGGCTTAAATACTCACCACCTCGATCTGATCGAAGAGTTTCAATATTCTTACCTAGTTGGTTTTGTACTTCATTCTTGAATTCCTTGAACTTTTCAAAGGACTCTGATTTGTGTTTCATTAAATACACATAACCATATCTACTGAAATCATCAGTGAATGTGATGAAATACTGAAAACCTCCTATGGCTGGTATGTTCAGTGGTCCACATACATCAGTATGTATGAGGGCCAAAAGATCATTAGCTCTTTCACCTTTTCCTGTGAATGGAGACTTTGTCATCTTTCCAATTAAATAAGATCTGCATGTCTCATATGATTCATAATCAAAAGAGTTCAAGAGTCCATCTTTATGGAGTTTGGAAATGCGCTTCTCATTTATGTGGCCTAATCGACAATGCCAAAGGTAAGTTGGATTTAACTCATTACGTTTCATCCTTTTAGTATTAATGTTATAAATAGGCATTTCAAGATCAAGGACATATAGTCCATTGTTCATTTGTGCAGTAGCATAGAATATATCATTCAAATAAATTGAGCAACAATTGTTCTTTATTATAAATGAAAAACCAAACTTGCCCAAACAAGAAACGGAAATAATATTCCTGCTAATTGCAGGTACATAATAACAGTTCTCTAACTGAATTATTAAACCACTAGGTAAAGTCAATACGTAAGTTCCTACGGCTAAGGCAGCAACCTTTACTCCATTGCCAACTCGTAGGTCGACCTCACCTTTTGCCAAATCTCTACTCCTTTTTAGTCCATGCACATTTGTACAAATGTGAGAGCCGCATCCAGTATCTAATACCCATGAAGCAGAAGTAGATAAATTAATTTCAATAACAAAAATACCTGAAGTTGAAGTCTCTACTCCATTCTTCCTATCTTCCAGGTACTTTGGGCAGTTCCTCTTCCAGTGTTCGGTCTTACCGCAATGGAAGCAGGTGCCTTCTTTTGCTATGCCTCCACTAGGCTTCAAAGCAGCGATAGTGGGTTTGGGTTTGACAACTTCCTTGCCTTTCCCTTTATCATGTTTGAGGACAATCCTCATGTTTCGTTACCAATCCAAAAAAATTGTCCCAGACAATTTTTCCTTCTCAAGAATTGATCGCAAGACGTTGTTAGAGGTGTTTGTTGTCATGGTAATCTACATAAGGACTAATTAAAATATAAGTATCATTGACATATTTAATTAGGCCTTTAATTAAATATGCTCCCACTATTTTACTCAAAACAAATGACCCTCATCATTTGATTCGGAAAATCCCGTTGGAAGATTTTCTAGTGGGTCGAGATCCATATTTCACTTCGTTCTAAGTCCGCGTAGGCGGATTACACAAAACTAGGTTATTTAGGTAGGAACTCCTTCCAGTTGTATCTCATACAACTCTCGAAAATTTCAGTTGGGTGAATAACTCCTTATTCCAATCCATCATATGGATCATTCCCAACTCTTGCTTCTAAACATATATAAGATTATTATAATTAAGTTTGACCCATCGTTTTAGCAGTTGGATATTACAATTATCCCATCGCACCTTACCAGTATAGAAAATACACCTCGCGTAGGCGAAACCTACATTATCCGATACTAGTCTTGATGAGTGCTAAAACTTGGAAAGCAAACATATATAACATTATTATAATTTGTTTAGTTAAGTTTGACCCATTGTTTTAACAGTTGGATATTACAATTATCCCATTGCACCTTACTAATATAGAACATGCACCTCGCGTAGGCGAAACCTACATTATCCGATACTAGTCTTGATGAGTGTTAAAACTTGGAAAACATAAACTTAATATTTAATTTGAGGGAATTGCAATTTTTCTGATCTCGCCGGCTTATTTATCATATAAATCGTCTCTCACATGCATCAACATACATTCACATGCATCAACATACATACATACATAATGAAACAGTTATGGCCCCTAGCGCAGTTGTTCTCCCAAGCCAATGAGAGAACCTAAGCTAACCTAATAACGATCTAAGCTTCTTCAAGCAAGATCTTCAAGGTTGTCCTCCTTTGGCACTGACTTCTTTGCTTTCTTCATAACATTACATTACATAAAGAAACTCGTTTTACATACGAGGGAGTGAGATGAGAAAAGAAGTTACATTGAGAGATTAAAAGAGAGGCACGACACGCAGGTCGTATTTTAAAACCCAAAACAAAATAAAGGAAAACTAAGGCCATAACCGATCACCACAAGACAATAATAAACACATTATTATTATTATCAATTTTAATTCTTTTAATCAATTAAAACAAAATTAAATCTCGACGACCGATCACATTACGCAGAGTTAGCCGAACGGGTGAATTTTGCCTTGCGTTAACCGGTTAACCAAATGCGTTAACCGGTTAACACTGTTGAAAAACTGTTAGAAAATTTTCTTTCTATCTTGCGTTAACCGGTTAACCAAATGCGTTAACCGGTTAACACTGTTTGAAAATCTGTTCAAAATTTGTTTTCTGTCTTGCGTTAACCGGTTAACCAAATACGTTAACCGGTTAACACTGTTTGAAAAACTTAGAAAGTTGTATTTCGTCTTGCGTTAACCGGTTAACCATATGCGTTAACCGGTTAACACTGTTTGAAAATCTTTTAGAAAATCGTATTCCGTCTTGCGTTATCCGGTTAACCATATGCGTTAACCGGTTAACACTGTTCAAAAAAGTGTTAGAAAGCACAACTCTTGTGCAGTCACAACCCCAATCGCATAACTCTCTGACAACACAACCCTTGTGCCGTCACTAACCCTGATGCACCAATTTCAGACCGTCAAACATATCTCGATTGTTGATTCAGTATGATTGATCAACATGTCATTGCTTCACCATACTAATGTCGGATCAAGAAGCAAACGACCATTGATCGCTCAAAGGAAAACAACCATTGAGTGTTTGAATGAACGAAACGAGAACACTATATCATATATAATGTATTTTGCATCAGGATTACTTATATCATATATATAACTTGATCGATCTCAATTTAATTTTTGATTCATTCTGTCTTTAATCGTATTAATACAGAAAATGAACAGTTATCAGATTCATGGTTTCGTAAGTGGCTTTGATACCACTGAAGGAGAATTGTCATCCAAGGCGCAACGGAATTTAAAAATTTCTCCATTTAGTGATCCTTACGAATGGGCATGATCAGTGATAGAATCGTTACCTCTTGTGGCGATCACGAACGTTGAACGATGACAACGCCTCTACTCAGTCCACACGAACGGATTCCTTCAATCTCAGTGCTAGCTGCTACGAATGAAGGCTTTGAGTGAGAGAGAGATGGAAACGAAATTCCAATTAGAGAGTGACAATGCTTCTACCCAAGGGTTCTATTTATAGAACCACTTGTGTGGGCTTCAAGCTAAAAATCCCACTTAAGTGTATTTTGGCCCATATCTTATAATATGCCCAAAATCACTTAAGCGTGTGGTACCTTACCATATTTCGTATTCCACTTAAGTGAACCGTACCTTACGATGTTCCTTAGTTACTCTATCTCTCATCACTCCTTCCTTTGTGTGTGACCCTGTAGGTTTTCGCGACGTTGGCAATTATATTAAATCACACATTTAACATAATAAATAGTGAGCGATATCTAGCAACACATCACTGCTACCCAAGTCACGAAAATGTCATGTGATCTGACAAATCCTTCTGTGATAATGATTATGTGTATAATTACCTTTTTGCCTTTATGTCTATATTGAACACAAGGCATAGACCGTGTCATCCTTGTCCAGTTCAATATTGGGCCCATAGACATTTATCCTGTTACGCAGGATGAGCAAATTCCATCTAGGTCACTCATGCCCCTCAGCATGCTTCGTGGAGTATCCATCAACTGTCTTTATGGTTATCCAGTTACGGACAACGTTGGATCAGCAATAAAGCACTCGACTCTACATCTAGGGTCCATAGTGGTTTCAGGTCGAAGAGTGGTATACACCATTATCACCATGAGAATAACTTATGACACTTTGCATAACATTCTATATAGTATTCTCATAGCGGGTCAATCCAGTATAAATATTACTCTTAATATTCATACCTATGTTTAAGACTTGATAACTCTTTATCCATGATCCATGAGATGTGATCATCAATCTACAAACATAATAGTATTAATGCTTTAATGTTATCCCACTTCACAATAAAGCTCGACTACGGATACTTTAAGAATAGTGTCCTTATGTTTAATGTGATCTCATGATCAAGTCATACTTGATACATTAAACGGACTAGCTATTCTAGGGACTTTATTAAACAAACATAATAAAGAAAAAGCCTTTTATTATTAATAAATAATTCGATACAAGTACCAAAAGTATTGGCCTCTTGGGCTTACACCAACATCTCATACGAGTGATTGTCGCTCAAATTGGGTTCGATTCCCATAGAGGGTCTGATATCCACCGCGAAAGTCGAATCATACGGGTATGTGTGAACCGAGTTATATTTTTAGTTTGGTCATGTGTATATAATGATGTCATTAGGCTCTTATGTTGTATCAGTATCAAAAATTAACACTTGTATGATATTATTCTAGATATATATTATACGGGTTGTTAGAGTTGGTATCAGATCAGGTAGATTCTCGACTTAGCCTTGAAACATCATAAGTAAATATATTCCTTCCTCATATGTGTGTTTATCCAACATGATTCTTAATATCACTGTGTGTAGTATTGAGCCTGATTAACCTAATTCTATGTGTGTGGTAGGTAGGATCATGATTAAGCGACCACGAGGACTCTGAAGGTTGTGTAGAGCTTGTGCTTTGAGGGTGAATTTAAGTCAGGAGTTAGGAAGTAAGGAGTACCAGTTAGCTAAGTTGGAGTCTTAGTAGGAATTGTGATTATGGTAATGTGGAATTGAAGGGTGGTGTATGGTTCAAGCAACCCTGTAGTGCTAAAGGAGTCTGGAAGTTAAGGATTTCAATCACATGAATTTACCGGAGTTTTGAGGAATATGTGAATCTGTTAGTAAAACAAAATTGAGCCACTTGTATGGAATAAGCTTTGTAAGTAATTCCGTACAGTGAAAGAGGAAGTAAGGTTTTGTTGCATGTATGACATAAGGTTTGTAAGTGGGATAGTATATCGGTGTTTCAACTTCTAAGGTCACTAGAGCATCTTCGAAGGGCAAGAGTGCTTCAGATAATATGTTCATAATGGTACCTTCCAAGTGGTTGAGGGTTCAAGAGATAAGGAAGTTCAGCATCTTTGTAAAGGTCTAATGCAGAGGTGAAGTGTAAGATTAGGCTCGAGGATATGACTGCATATTCCAAGTGGAACGTGTATGCACCAGACAAAGATATTCATTCACAATAGCATGCACATCATTGATTCAAAGTTCTTTCTATTTATGACACAAAGATTGGATTCTTGCCAATTGGTTTGGCAAGTCTCGTGGTCTATGATTTTCTTCCATGGAAAACATGGGATCAAACCTTTTGAATTTGTTTTACATTGACCTGTTTGTTCATCTATTGAACCCTAAATCTTAGTTTGAGTTCTTTGTTTATGTGGATTGCATCATGGTTATGAACTTGGAAGACTTTCCTTGGGTTGGAATTTGGTCAAGGTTGACTTTTGTTGACCTATTATGCATGATTATTACTATAATTCTTGCTACAATTTGGATACAATCACTAGAAATCATTCAAAAGAGTTCAAGGTTCAATTTCAAACACATTTTAAACATTCAAATTTAAGTTTTTGGAGGGAAAATATTTCTTTATTATAACAGAAGTTACATTTTCATTCATTCCAAAAAGTGCCATTTCATTACAGAAACATTAACATTCCATTACAAATGGTCCAAAATCAAGATTACACAAAAATAAATGTGCTTTTGACCTAGGGTTGAATTTTGGCCGACTGTTGATTTTTTGGTCAAATAGTTGACCAAAGTCAACTACCTAGTCCTATTCCTAAACCATGGTCCCCACTTTCTTTTTCTCCAATTACAAGTCATCCCGTCTTGGTAGCCTCCATTTTCTTCATAATTGTTGATGTTGTCCAAGACTCCTCCACATTGAACATGTTATCCCAAACCATGATCCATGACTACACCAGCTCTGCAATGATACCATAATGCACAATTAGGATTCATGGACACATCTAACTAAAACTCAAGGCGTGATATCAAGATAAGGTTCATGAATCAAGAGTGCATACAATCCATTTACGCAACACATACACAATCAAACAAATCATGATTCAAACATAACAATTCATTCACATAAAGCCAATTCAATTTCAGAACCTACTAACATAAAAATAACATGTTAATAGCCCATCCCATTTTAGCCCATACCAATTTAATTGATGATGTCAATACAACTTAGCAGTGACAGTCTAACAACTCAGCCTGCAGGTTCCGTTTAACAATTTCTATATAACATATCAATTCCAATAAATACAAATTCAACATTAACATTAACAAAGGGCTTTAAGCAGTTCATAACACCAATAATTAACAGTTCACTACTTACATTTCATTCATGAGCATGTTATTATCTCTAATTCCAGTAATTGATTTGAGTTTTTCTTTAAATAACAGTTCCACAGTCAATTCAAACTAGTTATCCTAATTTAGAATTCCAACAATTTTGAATGTAGGTGAGCAAAGTAACACAATGGCTCAACATCTCAGTTCGGCATAACAATTTTAGTTGATTTGCATAACATATTAGGAATTTTCAATAACTACTAGCAGATTTGCAACTAATTTCATTCAGCATAGCATACCTTACTGATTTTGATTCAACACTAACTAAACCATTCACAATACCACTCCATTTGCATCTAACAGTTAACACATTACAATAAAGAACCAATTCATAGTAGCATTAACATGTTAACTAACTGTTATAGCTAATTGAACTAATATCACTTGGCACTAATTGAATCACAACAACATAATAGAATTTGCACATAACTAACCTAATTGAGATTAACAAAAGTTAACACTAATTAATTCATACACCAACTAACTACTTTTCACTAACCTACTGATTGTTTCTTAATCAAAACCAATTTAACTCATGACTAACTGATTTATTTGCAGCATTACGTAACTAACTTCATTCAGCACCTCATTCATAACCAACTTTAGTTCCACACTTACACTAATAGCTTAACAGAATACACTGCATAAATAATAACAATAACTAACTTTGCAACTAACTTCATTCTAACTACACAAAAAACTCAACTGACTCTAATTGTTTTCATCTAACAAAGTTAATTGTTTCCCACTAGCTACCATTTCACTAACTGTCACAATTCATCCTAATTGATCCAAACTTGTTTTAATTACAATTAACCTTGATTAAAATTGATTTAACACATTCTAACTATCCTTCATAACTTCTTAATCTCTTCACTGACCAAATCCAAACTAATTTTAACTATAACTATAGAACATAACAACTTCATTAACTGTTTTTTCACTACCTCACTTCCCATCCTAACCCTAAATAATTCAAATTCTAAACTAACAGAAATCTGACATTTAAGCTTTACTACAACTAACAAAATTTACACTAACCTGTCCTAACTAACTAACTCTAGGCTAGTTACACTACTAACCCTAACTGAATCTAACTAACTCTAACAAGAAAATTAACAGAATACTAACTTACAGCTAACTTGCCCTAAGAGATCTAATTGAGAATTAACAGAGTTAAATCTAGTGCTCTATATAAATCAATCATCATCAATCATTAAGCTCAATCACAATTCATAAAAACCAATCATTAGCTTAGAGTTCTCTCTCAAACATACCATTCAATCCTCACACTTTCACTCTGAGAATTTCGATCTCCCTCTCTCTGCAATCTCACTACTCCTAATCCTATCTCATTTCTCTGCAACCTCTGTATCCAACATCACACGCATAGGAGCAACAACCACTAAGAACAAGCAACAACAAAACATGCATCGCATTATCCGACTATACGATTCAGGAAGAATAAGATGAAGGTAGCAGAAGAGGAGTAAGGGAAACAATTAGCTCTTGGAAGATTTCTATGGATTTCTCTCTGATTCCGTATTCTTCAGTATAACAACCACCGGGGCAGCCTCCGCCTCGAAGGTAGGCTATGCACTGATCTTCAGTATAACAAACACATATATTTATTTTAGTTTTAGATTAGATTTTAGAATTAATATGCTTGTGAATATTGAAACTTCTTCATGAATTTAATCCGTAAAAATCCAAGTGCTTCATTAACTTGACCTTACCCCTGATTGATTAAGTTGATCGAAGTCTTCTTTGATCAACTAATCCTTTCACATCATGTATAATCCCATTGTCTAGTCAAGTGCCTCTTGGTCACTTGATAGGATTGGTCTTCTAGCCTTACATCATAGTGGACACCTTAGAACCTCACCTCAAGTTCAGGACTTCAACTCAACTCAAATGCAAGCTCACACTCAAGTTAAGTCATGATTTCACATTCAAGACCTTGAAGACTATGGGCATTAGGACTGGAGCACTATACAAAATCACAACAAAAAGAATTTTCTTCAACGCTTGTCAATCATGATGAGAATTACACGCCACAAGCCTTAAGCAACGAAGAAGGATGAGAGGGAATTTTTCTTATCCCTGTCTAGAGTACCTCTGCGTACGAGGCGTAGTCCCTAGTTATTCAGAGTATTCGCCTCCATTCATAGACTTTAGTGCAAATTCAAATCAAATGATTGTTAAAGTCTACTTCCCCACAGGAAACACTTCAACACTTCAACATTGTAACATCATTGCTACATCAACAACACTTATACCTTTTGATCAAACATAATACTCTCTTTGATATTCATACATTCTTTGGGTTAATCACCTCATGGTTAAACATACATCTCGGAACCAAGAACCCTTTTCATTCTTGTTTGCCTTTTCAATCCTATCGTGGTTAAAAAAACCATTTATCATTCATGTTCGCCTTGTCAACCCTATCGTGCTTAGGAGAGCCCTTTCTCTCTTGCTTGTTTGCCTTGTTAGTCCTCTCGTGATTAGGCAAACCATTTTTCATTCATGATCGCCTTGTTAGTCCTCTCGTGCTTAGGCGAATCCTTTCTATCTTGCTTGTTTGCCTTTTCAGTCCTCTCGTTCTTAGACAAACCATTTCTCATTCATGTTCGCCTTGTTAGTCCTAACGTGCTTAGGAGAACCCTTTCTCTCTTTCTTGTTTGCCTTTTCATACCTCTCATGCTTAGGTAAACTATTTCCTATTCATGTTTGCCTTATCAGTCCTCTCGTGCTTAGGCGAACCCTTTCTCTCTTTCATGTTTTCCTTGTTAGTCCTCTCGTGCTTAGGCAAGTTATTTCTCTTTCTTGTTTTCCTTGTCATTCCTCTCGTGCTTAGGCAAACACCCTCTTTTTTTTCACTTGGCCATACCATTTATTGGTTAATGCCATATATTCTTTGGTTCAGACACACCTACCATATAGGTCTAACCACACAACCATTGGTTCAAACGATACTTTCACCGCACCTTAAATAAAAAAAATTCATCTCCTACCCTTATTTCCATGAACTACGAAGATCTGATTTCCTCATTCTCAATGAGAATATGTCGGAAAGAGGGTTTGAATCCTTTGTGAGAACACTAATTATAAACCTTTTTCCTCTTTCGTGAGTAACCTTTAGATAATACCCATTCGAGAAAAGAACAATCAAAATGGTTCCAATTATGTATAACATATGTGAGGGGTTCTAATACCTTCCCCTTGCATAACCAACTTCCTTACCCATTTCTTTTCCCCTAGGTTTTATTGATGCTTTCCCTTTCCTTTGGGAATAAATAAAGTTCGATGGCGACTCTATTGTATCTTCGAGTGTGCGATGCGCTTAAGTATTTTTCACGGCACAACATCAAGTATACCCAGTCTTAGAAGGGAGATCGATTTCAAAATGGTTCGTCTTAGATTTAATGTTAGTAGGAGATGTTATAGAAGTGTTGGAATGTCGAAGGATCAGTTAAAATGGATTTATGTCAAAGAGAGAACAAGCATTATAGGTCAACAAAAGTTCTAGTGGGATTGGTTGAAGGAGGTTTGTGTTGAAAGAAAGGGAAAGTAATTTAGATTCAAGGAAATTCTAGTATAAGGGTTGTACTATTGAAGTTAAGGGACTTACCATAGAAGAGAAGCAGACATAGAGTTTGGGAGCAGTGTAAACCTTGTAATATGACTATTGTAACGGAATGCATTTCAGATAAAGGCATAATGAGATCATATGGTTTCATTGAAGCCAAAACAGGAGTGTATAGTTGATGGTTGTTCACATATGAAGAATTCTAGAGTATGAGGTGAAATGGAGAAATTTAAACCTTGGTATTAAGAGAAGTATGTGATAGTAGAATCATGGTCACAAGTGTATGTAATTGATTCCTTATTTTGAGATGGATGTGGAGTATCACACTCTTTAGTTTGAGCAGTGAGTATTGTGTCTTGAGAAGTTTGAGTCTGTGGTAAGCAATGGAAGACAAACTAAGATTGAGTACGGGAATAAGTGTGAATCTTAGAATGAACTATATCGGGTGGTCTTGCAGTAGTTGATAAGAGTTATCGGTTACAAGTTGTTTAGATAATTGGCTTATGTATGGTGAAGTGTTCAATGGATATTAGTTTGGAAGAGAATCAAAGTCAATAAGTATGTGGTAATGTCAAGGTTCACCTTGAATGCATATTATATGGTTTGCAAGAGTAAGAGTGGCGTATTGAAAGCTAGTTTGTCATTCATATTCTTGAGTAGTGTTTGGATTGGTTGATCACGACCTTGTTGGAATTGAGTGTATCCTAAATGCCATTGGTGTATCGTTATGGATGTGCAAGTTGAGAACGGAGTTGAAAGTTACTACAAGACAAATTGATAGTTTTGAAATTAGAATTTTTGAAATGTATTGCATAACTAATCATCTGTAGAAATGTAGAAGAAGTCAGATGTTTAGGGAACCAACCTAGTTAACCATACTCCATGTGAGTAAGTCTTGGGTGTATCACTATTATGACTAATGATAACCATAAGGAATGAAGTTGTAAGATACTTACCATAGTGGTGATCTTGAACAAATCGATTCATTATCTTGCATCTGTGTTAGTAAGGTCTAAGTGATTAGTCGGGGTATGACACTGGATAATTCTCTCTGATTTATAGCCTCAAATATAGACCCCGTGAGGGTGGTAATAAATGTGTACAATGATTCTCTATCCTATTGAAAGGACTGGTAATTCATCCTTTTAGGCAAGAGTGGGAATGAGATATTCCTGAAGTTAAGCATGTAACTCGGACTGTATATGAGTAAAAGCACAAGCTAAGGATTTCCGTGAGATGAAGTAGGACGATTGACATGAATGATTTTGGATAGTAAGTACATTAGTAACTCCAGATGTGTGACTGTATTGTGTGACTCTATGGAAACTCACAATTGCATCCTAGATTGGTTTAAGTTCCGTGAGAGCGTTGTCTCATCGATGGCATGAATTCCCTGTTGGTTGTTATATCTATCCATCTTTGTGTCGGTAAGAAGGTTATTCTTTCTGGGAATGATTGGTAAGGTTCTTGTATGATTTTTTGGAGCAGATACTCAGGGGGGAGTATGGATTTTCCATTAAGTTCTATAAGCTAGTCAGTAGTATCTGTGGATCCCAAGTGTTCCATGTGTTTGATTGGAAATTGCATAGTAAAAAGTTTTGGATAGGAGAGAATTATGAAGTCTTGTGGAGGATTAGAGAGGTAACTAATCGTAGGAATGGAAGTAATATAATTTCATGCCAAGTGTGTTATCTTATTGGAGTAGCACGAGAGAAGTGAAGCATCAGGTGTAAATACTCGTAGTTTATAGTATCAATAGATGGATTATAAAGTTGTCGCAATTACTGAAGAATTTATAAGAGAACAATCATCATTATTGTGTGTAGTCAATGAATCAATAAGTTATCTCATGGAGATTTAATAAGTATTGACTATCAAAATCAAGGAAATGAAGTAGTCATTTTTGGAGGGAGTTATCATCAGGTGATTCAAAGTGGTAGTTCATATGAATTAAGTAAGAGTAAGGTTAGAAGTTAGTCAAATATTGGAATGAGAATATGGTTAAGGTTAGGAAGTTTCGAGAGTTTGTGAAATAAGGAAATTTTCCAGTGAAGACAAGTTGGAAGATTGAGTTTGTCAGAGGATTGAAATGACGCAAAGTCAAGTGTTAACCTGGGATGGTGATGTAATAAGTGTTTATTTTGTTGAGTGGAGGAAATTCGGGGGCAAATTTCAATTTAAGGAGGGAGAGTGTAATATTCCACATTCCCTTAAATACTCAATTAGTTGTCAGTTGAGACCAACTGAGTTCCTATATACTTTATCTCTTGTCAGTTGGAATAATTGAGCTCTTATATGCTCTAATTGTTGTCAGTTGGGACAAACAGAGTAACCAAAAAACTCAGAAGAGATCAATTATTATTAAAGGAGACCGACCATTTTTAATAAGTGCAAGAGGGGATATTTTAGTAACATTAATAATTGGTCAATTGGTACTAGAAGACAAAACATCAATTGAGATATTTTGTATCATAACTTAATATTATATAGTAGATATGTTTATGTGGATAAGAAAAAGAAGTGGAAAGGAATAAAAGAAAAGAAAAAGGAAGAAAAGTAAAGTAGATAAGAGAGGAAGAGAAATATCAGAAAGAAGAAAAGAGATGAAAGAAAGAAAGAAGAGAAGAAAATGGTAAAAAGGAAAAGAAGGGAAGAAAAAGAAGAAGTCCATGGAAGACATTATCATCATCATCATCAAAAACATGATTTCATCTCATCTTCTTAACCAAACTTCACCATCTTCATCTCTAGATGTGAGTTCCATAGATAAAATTAGCTTTAGGGGGGGGGGGGAGATTTCATGACTTGGGAGTTAGGGTTTGTGTGATTCCATGATAAATTATTATTGTTCTTTATTTTATGTTTTGTTGTTGATTGATTCTTGATGATGTTGTTTTATGTTGTTATTGTTGTTATTGTTATTGTTGTTGTTGTTGTCTCCTTTGATTGTATGTGTGTTGTTCTTGAATTATACCTTATAATTCATTATTTTGGTGTTAGTATATGAATGGGAATGGTTTAGAATGGTTAAGGATGGAAGAAGATATGTTTAGGGAGGATATTTTTTAGAAAAGTTGCAGTGACAATCAACTTTACCCCTGTGACAATCGATTGTCATGCCCCAAAATGTTATTTTTTGCTTAGCAGAATGTTTGTGAGCCTTAGTGCAATCGATTGCACCTGTGTGACAATCGGTTGTCACCCCTATTTTATGCAAAAAAGATCCCTTTGTTTAGTGGTTCTAATGCATATTAGGAGTCCCATAACTTGCACCATGATATGTATGCATTATGTTAATATTAATCGGTCAAATTACATGAGGTCAAGTGGATTTTAACCTAGAATCCTGATTAGGTTAAATCAATTGGTAATTGAGTTTCTTAAATCTGTTTTGGACATGGTCGAAAGTGTTAGGAAGCTAACATAGAGAACTATGATATAAAAGATATGTCTCTATGACTTATCCCAATGAATTATTCGCTTTAAGTCTGGTGAACCCCCACCATAGGATGATCAGACAAATATTGTTATGAGACTAGGAAGTGGAATAAGTTAGTATGAGGTGGGTTGTGTGATAACCTTGCCGAGGGTTTTGTAGTGTGTTATATTACCATGTGTGCCTTATGTAGGCTATGAATTATATCATGATGCATGATTTATATTGTGAATTGTTATTGTGTGGTTTGTGTAATAACATGATTAAAATCTTATGAAGATGGGTGAGGAAACCTAGAAGCATAACTAGGCGAATGACTTAGAAAGATAATCTACGTTATGGGAATGAAATCATGTGGTGATGCTTGGACGCAATGGTACCTCGGTGTATATCATGGACAAGTATTTGCCTGATTATGAACCAATAAGCTTTGTATGGAACATGTGTATGAGTGGATATGATTATCTGAGAATTTATATGTAACATGAGAATTAGTGAATGTATCACCTAGTATTAGATGGATACCATGAGGATTGATTGAAATTTTGGTGAGGAACCTTTGTTACAAAAGTCTTATTTGGTTAGGAGCCTTGCTTTGAAGGTCCTATTATTATTTTGAACCCTAATCACATATTTTGATAGTGATGTGCACATACCATTTCAGAGGCTCATGTAAAGCGATAAATGGGGATGTTGCACTAATGACTCTTGCCTCAATTAGGTTTGAGTCCTAACCATGGCGGATATGGGGGAAAGTTGGATGCCTAAGTGGTTTAGAGTCATGTACGGTGAAAGATACTCTAAGTGGGTTTGAGTCTCATACAAGTGACAGTCGCTCGAACTGAGTTTGAGTCTCATAGAGGGCCCGATATCCACCACGAAATTCGAATCATACGGGCATGCATGAATCTATCCTGGCCTAGACGTACATCCATTTGGGGATTAAGGTTTTGTGGCTTCCGATTAGTGATCGACTGAGTAATGAGAACTCGGGTGACATGTTTCCATACATTGTAAATATCCCGTAGACACTTAAGTCTTGGTTATGTTGTGTGAGTGATACACGAGTACCAAGATGAAGACTTGAGTTAGTAATCAATTAGAAAACCCTGTAGAGCTTAAAGGATCCATAAGATAGGGTAACTCACTGATATTATCATCTCACCCCATATTGTTGTTGCTTTTCAGGTGTTGTGATAACACCGAGTCACATAGTTTATTTTGACTCGATTTTCACATGTTTTATTATTATTTTGTTTCATTTTGTAATATTATGTTGGTAGTTTATGCTTGTTTCAGGTACTTTACGAGTAAAAGTCGATTTATGAAGAAACCAAACGAAAATGGCAAAAAATGGAGAAAAATGGAAAAAATACACATGTGGCCACCTACATGGCACCCACCATAACGCCCGCCATGACTAGGCCAGCGTGGACATAAGATTACGTTTCTTTCCCTTTTCTTTGAGAGATAGAGCCAGATCTTGGCTCCAATCTCTACCATCTAATTCCATAACTATATGGAACAAATTGAAGAGAAATTTCTTGGCACGATACTTCATACCAAGCAAGACGGCTATGCTAAAAAGCTAAATCAACGGATTTAGGCAAAAAGACAACAGATCTATTTTTGAAGCTTGGGAGAGATACAAGGATACGTTGAGGCTCTTCCCACATCATGGACTTGAGATATGGCTGATTATCCATACTTTCTACAATGGTCTCTTGTACAACACCAAACTAACCTTAAACGATGTAGCTGGCAGCGCTCTAATGGATAAACCTTACGAAAATGTCTATCAACTCATAGAAAATATGGCGTAAAACCACTATCAATGGGGAGGTGAGCAAATTTCTGCAGAGAAACCACTAATGAAGGGCACAATGTATGAAGTAAATGGCATAGACCATGTCAATGCTAAAGTGGACGCCCTCACTAAGAAGATCGAGAGTTTGACCATAACTCCAATAGCTACAGTAGTTGTTGCAACTTCTAATTGTGAGTTATGTGGAACCCCTAGACATAAAACTCCCGAATTCCATCTATTGGTTGGCATTCCGTCCGACCAAGTAAATTATGCTCAAGGTAACCCATACTCCAATACTTATAACCCTAGCTGGAGAAACCATCCAAACTTCTCATATAAGAACAACAATGCGTTGTTTGCTCTAAACCTAACACCTGTTGTTCCCCCAGGTTATCAAAAAGGAGCCCTCGCTACTCCTTAAGCATCTAAGAAGTCAAACCTTGAACTAATTATGGAGAACTTAATTTCAAACCAAAGCCAACAAAACAAAGAGTTCACTAACCAGAACGTTCACACGAATGAGCTGATTAAATAATTAGCAAGTAAGGTTAACTTTATGGCTACTCATAATAAAATGTTAGAAACCCAAATTTCTCAAGTAGCCCAACAATAAGTAGCCACAGCAGCCCCAGCTGGAATATTTCCTGGCCAACTACAACCTAACCCAAAAAGGTCATGCTAATGTCATCACACTGCAAAGTGAGACAGAATTAGATGGCCAGTGGATCCAAAAATTCAAAATTCGCCCATGTCTCAACGAAATGAAAAAGAAACCGAAAAGGTAACAAATAATGAACCAAATGACAATGGGTAGGATAATAAAACCAAAAAGGCAGTCGAGAAAGAGAAACCATATGTGCCTCTACCACCATATAAGCCACCCATTCCTTATCCTCAAAGACTGGCTAAATCCAAAACTGAAGGTCAGTTTAAGAAATTTGTAGAGCTTCTGAAACAACTCAATATTATGATACCCTTTAAAAAAGCTATTACACAAATGCTTTCCTATGCCAAATTTCTTAAAGAGATCATATCCAATATGAGATAGTGACGCTTACTACAGAGTGTAGCACCCTCATTCAAAATAGCATGCCCCCTAAGTTAAAAGATCCAAGTAGTTTTTCCATACCTTGTGTAATCGGAAAATTTGTCATAGACAAATCCCTTTGTGACTTAGGAGATAGTGTCAGTTTAATGCCCCTTTTGATCTGTGAAAAACTCAAATTAGGCGAACTAAGACCCACTAGAATGTCTCTCCAACTAGTTGACCGCTCTGTTAAATTCCCTGTGAGTATGCTAGAAAACATTCCTATACGAATTGGTCAATTTTACATTCCCACCGATTTCATAATAATGGACATAAAGGAATATTCTAATATTCCAATCATATTAGGAAGACCCTTTTTGGCCACTATTGGTGCCATTATTGATGTGAAACGAGGAAAACTAACCTTCAAGGTTGGTGAGGAGAAAATTGAATTCATTCTTTCACATTTTCCAAAGGCACCTGCTATAGATGAAACCAGTTGTTTCATAGACATCATCGACGAATGTATAAAAGAAATAAAGATGGAACCACCTAAGGGTACTGAAGTCCTAAAAATTCCAGCACCTCCTATATTAGAACATGATGAATGGCGTAGACCATATGTGGATGACAATTTGAGAGAATGCCTTGCACTAACTCCCAATCCTATGCCTTTCCCAAAGAAACCTTCTATAGAACTTAAGACGCTTCCCAAAAACCTAAGGTATGAATTCCTAGATAAAGAGCTTGAACACCCAGTAATAGTCAACGCAGACTTAGGTCAAAAAGAAACTGAGCAGTTATTGGATGTTTTAAGGAAATACCATACAGCCCTAGGATATAACATCTATGATCTCAAAGGGATCAGTCCTTCTATGTGCACGCATCGAATTATGCTAGAGGGAGACTCAAAAACCTCAAGAGAAGACCAGAAGAGAATAAACCATATTATTAACGATGTAGTTAAGAGGGAAGTACTAAATCTACTAGAGGCAAGTATTATATACTTAATATTCGACAGTAAATGGGTCAACCCAGTACACGTCGTACCTAAAAAGGGAGGTGTTACAATAGTCAAGAATGACAAAGGCAAAGTTGTAGCAAAGTGTGTTGAGACAGAGTGGTGAATGTGCATAGATTATAGAAAATTGAACAAAGTCACCCGAAAAGATCATTTCCCTTTACCCTTCATCGACTAGATGCTTAAACGATTGGCTAGACATTCTCATTTCTATTATTTGGATGGCTACTCAGGATTTTTCCAAATCCCAATTCACCCTGATGACTAAAAGAATACCACTTTCACATGTCCCTATGGCACATTCGCCTATCGACGAACATCGTTCGGGTTATGTAACGCTACTGTAATGAAGGAGAATTGCGATCCAAAACGCAGCGGAAATTAAAAAATTTCTCCTTAGAGATCCTTACGAATGGTCATGATCAGTGATAGAATATTTACCTCGTGTGACGATTGAAACCTTTGGTGCAGATCTCTTGTGACAATCAAAACCTTTGATGCAGATCCACGGAAACGATCACGAACGTTGAACGATGACAACGTCTCTACTCAGTCCACACGAACGGGTTCCTTCAATCTTAGTGCTAGCTGGTACGAATGAAGGCTTTGAGTGAGAGAGAGAGTGAGAGAAAACGAAAATAATGCAACCGCAATGAATGCTTCTGCACAAGGGTTCTATTTATAGAACCACTTGTGTGGGCTTCAAGCTAAAAGCCCACTTAAGTGTATTTTGGCCCATATCTTATAATATGCCCAAAATCACTTAAGCCCATGGTACCTAACCATATTTCGTATTCTACTCGAGTACACCGTACCTTACGATGTTCTATAATTCACTTAAGGGCACCGTACCTTACGGTATTCCTTAGTTACTCTATCTCTCATCAATCCGTCCTTTGTATGTGACCCTGTAGGTTTTCGTGACGTTGGCAATTATATTAAATCACGCATTTAACATAATAAACAGTGAGCGGTATCTAGCAACACATCACTGCTACCCAAGACACGAAAATGTCATGTGATCTGACAATTCCTTCTGTGATAATACTTATGTGTATAATTACCCTTTTACCCTTATGTCTATATTGAACACAAGGTATAGACCGTGTCATCCTTGTCCAGTTCAATATTGGGCCGATAGACATTTATCCTGTTACGCAGGATGGGCAAATTCCATCTAGGACACTGATGTCCCTCAGCATGCTTTGTGGAGTACCCATCAACTGTCTTTATGGTTATCCAGTTACGGACAACGATGGATCAGCAATAAAGCACTCGACTCCACATCTAGGATCCATAGTGGTTTCTGGTCGAAGAGTGGTATACACCATTATCATCATGAGAATAACTTATGACACTTTGCATAACTTTCTATATAGTATTCTCATAGCGGGTCAATCCGGTATAAATATTACTCTTAATATTCATACCTATGTTTAAGACTTGATAACTCTTTATCCATGATCCATGAGATGTGATCACCAGTCTACAAACATAATAGTCTTAATGCTTTAATGTTATCCCACTTCACACTAAAGCTCGACTACGGATACTTTAAGAATAGTGTCCTTATGTTTAATGTGTTCTCATGATTAAGTCACACTTAATACATTAAACGGACTATCTATTCCAGGGACTTTATTAATCAACCATAATAAAGAAAAAGCCTTTTATTATTAATAAATAATTCGATACAAGTACCAAAAGTATTGGCCTCTAGGGCTTACACCAACATGTAACATTTCAATGATGCATGATGGCGATCTTTGCAAATTTTATAGATAACATCATGGAAGTGTTTATGGATGACTTCTCAGTTTGCGAGCATAATTTTGAAGGATGTCTTGGGAACTTGGAAATGGTACTAGAAAGGTGTGTAAAGGTTAATCTTGTTCTCAACTGGGAGAAATGCCACTCCATGGTTCAAGAGGGAATCGTACTTGGACACATAGTGTTAAACAAGGGGATTGAAGTTGATAAGGCAAAGATAAAAGTAATAGAAAACCTTCAACCTCCCAAAATTGTTAGAGAAATACAAAGTTTCTTAGGTCACGCTAGTTTTCACCGACATTGCATCAAGGATTTCTCTAAAATAACTTTACCTTAACTGGTATGTTGATGAAAGACGTTGAACTCATCTTCAATGACAAATGCTTAGAAGCGTTTCGAATGCTCAAACAAACTTTGATCTCTGCACCCATTATACAACCTCTAGATTGGAATGAACCCTTTGAAATAATGTGTGATGCAAGTGATTTCACCGTCAATGCTATCTTGGGACGGCGTAAGGATAAGAAGCTTCACGTCATTTATTATGCGAGTAAAACCTTGGATGAGGCGCAAATGAATTATTCCACCACAAAAAAAAGAACTCTTAGTTGTAGTGTTTGCATTAGATAAATTCTGCTTTTACCTAGTGGGAGCTAAAATAATTATCTATATTGACCATGTTGTTATTAGGTACTTATTAAGCAAAAAGGATGCTAATCCAAGGTTGTTAAGATGGATTATGTTGCTACAAGAGTTTGATTTAGAAATCAAATACAAGAAAGGAATTGAGAATGTTGTGGCGGATCACCTCTCTAGACTCGATAATGTAAAAGCTGACCAAGTGCCTATCAATGATGACTTCCCATATGACTGGCTTATTGCCCAGTTAGAAAATGGCATATCTGAATGCTCTCAAAGAGATGATCCCTGCGAAAAAGGAAACTCTGAAACTGAAAATAAAGAAATCATGGAAGCCGCATATGCGCAATCCAAAATCCCTTGGTATGCTGACTTTGTCAACTATCTAGCGGTTTGCATGCTTCCACTTGAATTAACTTACCAACAAAAGAAAAAGTTTTTCCATGACCTAAAACACTATTATTAGGATGAGCCCCTCCTATTCAATAGAGGCGCCGACGGTATTTTCTATTGATGTGTCCCTGAAAAAGAGATAGACAACATTATAACCCATTGCTACGCTGCACCTTATGGAGGGCACGCAAGCACATCCAAGACATGCACTAAGATCCTATAATTTGGCCTCTATTGGCCTAGCTTATGGAAGGACGTCCACACCGTAATTCTCAAATGTGACTGGTGCCAACGCACTGGAAACATTTCTAGATGCGACGAGATGCCATTAAAAACATCTTAGAAGTGGAAATCTTTGACGTATGGGGTATTGATTTTATGGGCCCTTTCCCATCCTTATTCAGAAACAAATTTATACTCGTTGTGGTAAACTATGTCTCAAAATGGATCGAGGTTATAGCTTCTCCCACAAATGATGCATGAGTCGTGATTAAACTTTTCAAGAACATAATCTTCCATAGATCCGGTGTGTCTAGACTCGTCATTAGTGATGGTGGATCTCATTTCATTTCAAAAATCTTTGAAAAATTGTTTCGTAAATATGGAGTCCGACACCGAATAGAAATGCCTTACCACCCACAAATGAGTGGTCAAGTTGAAATTTCCAATAGGGAAATTAAGAAGATATTAGAGAAGATTGTTGCAACATCTAGGCAAGATTTGTCTTCTAAACTTCACGAGGATCTATAGGCATATAGAAAAGCTTACAAAACTCTCATAGGAACCACACCCTTTAAATTAGTATGTGGTAAATCATGTCATCTGCCAGTTGAGATAGAGCATAAAGCTTATTGGGCCATTAAGATCCTAAACATGGACTATGTTGCCGCGTGTGAAAAGCAAATCCTAGAGATTCAGGAATTAGAGGAATTTAGGTTAGACACCTATGAGAATGCCCAAATCTATAAGGACCGAATTAAAAAATGGCATGATAAGTGTATAACGGGGAGAGAGTTCAAACAGGGTGAATTAGTTTTTCTTTTCAACTCTCGATTAAAACTTTTTCCAGAAAAACTTTGTTTCAGATGGTCTGGACCTTTTGAGGTTGTCAAGGTTTTCCAAAATGGAGTCGTTGAGATGATAGGTAAATCTAACGAGACATTCATTGTGAATGGACAAAGACTTAAACATTATCATTGTGCTGATAACGTGAACTCTTATACTAGCTTAAATTTATCTGAGTTTCCCGTCACCTTAAAAGATTAGCAGCGCAGGAAACTTTGTCGAGCTACCGACATTAAATATAGCGTTGCGTGGGAGGCAACCCACAATTTCCATTTTTTTATTTCATTTTATGTTATGATATTTTCCAAAAAAAAATTCATTTTATGTTATGACATTTTTCCACTATGTTTTATGCATTTTTATTACTTTTCCAAAATCAAATTTTGCAACACTAACAATGATGTAGGCCAAGAATATCCCAGAAGCCCAAAAGAGCAAGCCCAATCACGCTAGAGGGCATGTTGTTCGCCACAAACCTTATGGCGTCCGCCACAAACTCTAAAGCCAGAAAGCCCAAAATTATAAAGTGTGGCATTCGCCACACACCCTGTGTCAGTCGCCACGAACTTACAGAACGTGAAAGTCAGTCTTAAACCCATATGTTTACTTTCCCACTTAGTCCTCTTAACTTTCAACCTACCTCATTCATTAACCATTTCAAATCCTCCATACTCCCCAAAATCCCTCATTATTTCTTCACTTTTTCACCTTCCACTCTCAATATTATTTAAACTAACACCTACCATCACCAATTTCACCACTCTCACTCTTACATATTTCTCTCTTCACCATACCTCATCTACAAACTCTAACAATGACTCAAGGAGGAAATGTTGATTTTAGTGGAGTAATCTTTTGTGAAGGTATAGACGATCGGAAGCAATAAAAGCACTACGAAGCTCTACTGAACCGGGACATCATCCCGACAAGGTATGCAAATGACTCTTGCCTATGTAGTCTAGGATTGTTTGATAGTGTATACTGGATGTTTGATAGGTTGAGTTTAACATGTTTTTACGCATGCAGATATCCCACTTATGTTAGTTTAACCTTAGAGTTTCTTAACTTTTTATCGTACACTACACATATTTGGACTGTCAGCACAATAGGCACTGTTAAATTCCACATGTTCAACAAGGAATATGAGTTTAATCTAAACCAAATGGCTGACTTGCTACAGTTCCCTCACGGATAGGGTGTTATTTGTGAAACACCCTCAGATACTGATTGGCCACATGAAGTTGGTCTATTATGAGAACAACTAACCGGTAACCAGACTGATAATTTTGAGGGTAATAATGCCACACAAATTCATAACCTGACCATATGCTATTTTTTCCAAATGTTGGTGCACACCATTTTTGGCCGGGAAAACAAGAGTAGAATTAATGCTAAGAAGTTATTTTATATACACTATTTTTTGAGCAGACACAAGTTAATTTAGCCCCGTTTTTGTTGGCTCACATGCGAGCGGTTTGCATCACTAAGAAGGGGCATATCGCATTTGGATGACTCATTACTTCCATAGCTCGTGCCCTAGACCTACACGCGGAGCTTGCTACGCTTGACCCTCTACCCTTGCTCTCCCTAGATATTGATGTATTACGCCATTTATGGTTAATTAAGAACATGAGGGATGAGAGGTTTTAATTTATGATAGCCAACAGGGTGGTCCCTAGTATTATTTTACCTTGCCCAAACCGCACCAATGTACGAGTGAGGGCAAATTGGACATATAAACTGAATGTCGTGCTGAGGCCTGATATATGATATGCGTCAACAACAAACAGGTATGATGCAGCATACAGGCTAAATTCAAACAGAACATGCAACAATAATAGAGCATATGGGTCAGATGCAAGCCTTTCAGGCAAATATGACAAAAGATGTGCAACTGATCCATGACACCCAAGCTTCACTTCTAGGGAACCTGCGAGACTTAAGGGCATCCCAAGACACCACGGTAGGTAACATTCAACAGGTTCAGACATCACAAACCGCCATGGTGGAACAGGCACAACAATGGCAGACCTTTCAAGCTTATATGGAACACCACCACCAAGAGATGCTAGAGCATGTCCAGTTTTCTCAAGCAGGTGAGGATCACCGTAACAACCAATTGGACTCTTTATCTTATCGGTTGTCTAGCATGGAGGTCCAGATACGGGGAGAACATGGTCGAGGTGGATACAGATGAGGTGGGCACGATCAAGGTGGACAAGGCGGTTGGTGGCAAGGCTAAGGACGAGGCCAAGGCAGATATTAATTCTATCTTCCAGGTTTGTCATTCCTTTTTCTCACTATTATCGAAACATTAAGGATAATGTTTGGTTTAAGTGTGGGAGAGGAACTTTATCGCTTTCATTTTTTATTGCTTTCTAGTTAGATTTACTATTTTTAGTTTATTTTATGATTTCATGATTTTATCTTTTTTTTTACTTTTTATTACTGTTAGTAGAGTCATTGCATGTGTTGTCGAGTCATTATGCGTGGTTTTCTATTACTTATTGATTCCTCCACTTTCTTAAGCCATACCAATTTTTTTGACTTAGAGTAATAATCCATAATTTTAAAGTTTTAGGCTATAGACAATACTTATGATAGATTGTGGAAACTTGGGAAAATTTTACAAGATCGGTATCGTTTTAACACCGTGAATCTCCCGAATATATATATAAATTTGAGTACTTATCATGTCGTAACCTGAAACTCTCATCCTTTAATTTTCCTTAAGTAGTTTATTCAGCAGCCAGCACCATCCCAAACACACGCTACACAAGAAATCGATGCAAATAAGTGTATGATCTTAAGCTTAAAAGAGAAAAGAAATACCAAATTAATAAGGATGTTCCTTCTAAGTTAGGTGACCCTCATCCGGTCATTTAACCCAACGGTACAAGCCTCTTTTGATGATATCAGTCACGCTAAAGTGTGAAGAAAAGAAAATAATATATATATATATATATATATATATATAGAGAGAGAGAGAGAGAGAGAGAGAGAGAGAGATCATAGTCACTAACAGATTATCTTGCTATGAGTGTGGAAGGATAACGAGCTTAATGTGATTGCACTAGAATGAAAAAAAGGATAGAGAGACGGATGAGTAAATTAGGCTTAGACATGACGACATGATTCAGATTGATTTAATTGGCGGGAGACTTATGTCTGCACCATACAGATTTGTGTTCCCACGATATCCTTAGTGAAGAAGTTAGTACCTGTTGATGCAACTCTAACTGAAATTGAATTTATAGCCTAGAATGAGTATCTAATTGCAAATGTTTTCATGAGTCTTGAAAAGTTTTCATTATGTGTAGAAATTTCTTGAGGACAAGCAAAGGTTTTTGTAACTTGAGTAGCGCCTAAGAGGGGGGTGAATTAGGATCTTTGAACTCTTTTTCCGATTTATGAAAAACTTTGTTCTTTCTTTTCTGGTTATGTTAAGCGATGAACGGTAAAGTGTGGAAAGATAAAGAACACGAAGAAATATTCTGGTTCCCCTCACAGATCGAGAGTACTCCAATCCCCTTTCAACATGAAAGAGATTTCACTATCTGTTATGACTTGTACACGACAGACACAATCACCAAGATCAACCTCTTGTGATTCACCAAGTTGATATGAGAACAATCCTCTCAAACTCAACTCTCTTGCTTCCAACAATCCTGGACAGCAAGGTGTTTACAAAACACACAATCTTATTTTTTAACAATTCTAAAAAATAAGATACAGATTACAATAATGGATTGAATGTAAAGTTTGTAGTATAATGATCACTCAAAGTGATATATCAATTTGCTTGATCTTCTCTTCCAATGAAAATAATTCACAACACAAAGATATTAGATTGCTCAAGAATTTTCTGTTTTGAATGATATGAAAATATGCAGAAAAATCTTGAATGAAGATTTAAAACAACAAGTGTGAATTCTAAAAATTCTAAGAGATTGATTGGAAGAGGTAAAATTTGAATTTGAAACATCATGTATTTATATGCATATAACACCTCAAATGAAACATTATAATATTCTGAAAGAAACATGAACAATTATCAAAGATGACATGAAAAGATTCCATGAAATGGTGCATGAAGAGGTGTATGAACAACCACTGATTTTTCAGAAATGCACAGTGGTAAATCGATTTACATAATGGGTAAATCGATTACCCTGTTGCAACGTTTAAAATTTTTCAAAATCTTTCAGTGGTAAATCGATTTCCCTAAGAGGTAAATCGATTTCCCTAAGAGGTAAATCGATTTACCTAGTTAAAAAACTTAAAATTCCGCTTCTGGAAAAGTAATGCTCCAGTGGTAAATCGATTTCCCTAATTGGTAAATCGATTTACCTAAGTGAAAAAATTAATTCTTTGCATTTAAAAAATATGAAGGCTCTAGTGGTAAATCGATTTCCCTTATAGGTAAATTGATTTACCCAGTTTGAAAATGAAAAATATGATTCTAAGACATTTTCCATGCACTGTAAAAAGTTATGCAATAGCCATATGAATACTTGAGCATCTAAGACTTTAGTGAAGGTAAGTATTCTCATCATACCTTCTTGAAGTGAAAAGCTTAACTTCTTGAATCAAGATGTTTTATCATTGGATAAAATATTTGCCTTCTTGTTGCTTGGAGTTTTGTCTTCATCAAAAAACATTCATCATAGAGAGGTTTGACTTCACATTCTCCCCCTTTTTGATGATGACAATCCTCTTTGATGCGAGCAATTTCCGGAAACAAAAATTTCTCCCCCTGAGATGTATAACTCCCCCTAAATTTGAGAAGCTTATGATCATGTTGACTTGATCATCTTGAAGGAGATTTGTATCATTTGTACCTTAAGAAATTCACAAGCATACAAGCATAATTCATAACACCTTTCTCACCCTTTGACATTATCAAAAAGAAGGGAAATATGGGTGAAAGATAACCACATGGAAAATATAAAATAGAATATATAACATAACTAGTAAAAGAAAAACAGCCTTATGCATGCCAAAATGGAAATCATAAACAATGCAAACAAACAAAGTTGTGGTACCAAGTACCTTACACCAAAATAGTTCAAATATTAGACATAATTAAAACATAATGAAACCAAATATGCAATTAGCAACCTATAACAAGAATAATACAAACAAATATAAAAAGACTAAGGTTGGTTCATGTTATTGTTGGTGTTGTTGTAGTTGTTGCCTTGGTAAGGAAATTGTTGAATGGGCATAAATATAGGAGCAGGAGCAGCCGGATTATTTGGATCATATGGAGGGATATTGAGATACGAGTAGAGATAAGAGAAGTTTTGATTCATGTCGGTTTGAAGAAGGTTTATGCGGTTGGTGGTGGCTTCATGATTTAGAGCAATTTGATTATTTGCCGAAAGCCATTGGTCATTGATGGATGTGTTAAGGTTGGAAAATTAAGATGTCATGAAGTTAAAGAGGTCTTGATTACTTAAACCACTTGGAGGAGGTACATCTTCACCACCATTTTCTTCTTGAGGAATCTCTTCATTTTCTTCATTATTGCCACCAATAAACATAATCGACTTAGTTTCCGGATTATACCGATAGCCCATCCGCTTGTCCACATTCTTGATAGAGATTTTGTGACTTCTTGTATCCATAAGACAATATTCAACATCACTAAAATCAACATTAAAATACTCTATAATACGAGTGATGAACCAAGCATAAGGAAGAGACTTAAACTTGTTGGTGTGAGTCATCAAAAGGTGAAGAATGAGATGTGACCAATTAAGCGAAATGTCATTCTTAATAGCATACAATGCTTGCATCTCCATATCGGTAACAGTATAATGATTTGAATTTCTAGGAAATATAACATAAGCCAAGAAATAATGAAGCAACCTATCATTGATGCAAAAGTTTCCAGCACTCCAAAAATCTTTTGGTGGTTCTTCCCCACCATGAGATTCAACCCTTTTTACATGATATTCGCCTTCTGATATCCTACTTGAGCCAAAATAAAATTCTCTTTTATTATAATCATTCCATACTTCATCCTCCGGATCATATAACATGTGACCATCCGAGGGAATGTCCAAAATTTGACCAAGTCTCTTAGGGGTCAAGGTAATCTTTTTCCCTCTAACATGTGAAACAAATTTTCCATTCTCAATGCACATGTTACAATAAAACATTCTCACTAAATTTGGATAATAGGGTCCAGAAGAAGTTATGAGAGCCCCTAAACCTAGAGAGATTAATTTATCTTGAAAATTAAAGCATTCTTCAGGAAAGGAAGAGAGATCACTGAATTTTGGAGTTTGAACAATCTTCTTTTGATAAAACTTTTGATACCTCTCCAATTCTTCTGGGGTGTGATCTTTGAAGAAATGTTGAACATCCATGGATGATGACGAAGCTTTTTCTTTCCCTTTTCCAGCAGTTCCAGCTTTTCTCTTAAGTTTTGATGCCATGAGTAAAGGTTAGGAGATGATGGAGATAAGCTTTAATGAAGGTTTTGGGTGATTTGGAGAAGATGAACTTTTTGAGGTGAGAGCACCAAGTGGGCAGATTCTGGCTGTTAGGTTAAAGTGAGGTTTTGTGAGAAAAAATTTCTTTTAAATGGGAGAGAGAAGAGATGTGATTGGACCAACCAAAGTAAAAGAAAAGAAAAAAATCTGAACACGTAGAGGTAAATCGATTTACCCCATAGGTAAATCGATTACCATATGGCCAGAAAACACAAAAAGTGAAAAGTTTCAGGGGTAAATCGATTTACATCATGGGTAAATCAATTTACCTAGTTCAAAATATGCCAAACACGAAAAAAAACAATGCTACTGTTTTATGGGTAAATCGATTTACAGCATGGGTAAATCGATTTACTCAGTGCCAAATATGCCAAATACAAAAACCAGTGCTACTATTTTATGTGTAAATCGATTTACATCATGAGTAAATCAATTTACTCAGTGAAAAAAGCTAAAAAAACACATATTTTTATCAAAGATTCATGCAAGAGACACCCAATGAATCATGTAAAAGAAAGGAGTAGAAGTAGAGAGCCATGAAATAAATTTCAAAAGTAAATAGATGAGTTGGAAACGTATGTGCACCTTTGATTATTGATGTGTTTTTGACGAATTATATGTCACACTCATCTAGAATCCCAAGTTCCCTTTGAATTTTGTAAAATGGTTCTCGCGCCAAAGGTTTTGTAAAGATGTCGGCAAGTTGATTATGAGTATCCACAAATATGACTTCGACATCTCCTTGAAGCACGTGGTCACAAAGAAAGTGATGTCGAATGTCAATATGTTTGGCTCTTGAGTGCATGACCGGATTCTTTGTAATGTTTATTGCACTTGTGTTGTCACAACGAAAAGGAATGCATCCAAGATCGAGTCCATAGTCACGAAGTTGTTGCTTAAGCCAAAGTATTTGAGCGTAATAGCTACCTGCGACTATGTATTCTGCTTCGGCGGTGCTTAGAGCAACACATGCTTGTTTCTTGCAAGCCCACTAAACTAATGCATTTTCAAGGATGTGACATGTACCACTAGTACTTTTTCGATCAGTTTTACATCCTGCATAGTCAGCGTCAGAATAACCAACTAAATTGCAAATACTACCTTTAGGATACCATAGGCCGACATTTGTTGTTCCCTTGAGATATTTCATGATTCTCTTAACAGCGGTGAGATGTGACTCCTTTGGATTTGCTTGAAAACGAGCACAAAGACACATACTGAACATAATATCAGGACGACTTACCGTCAAATAAAGTAAAGAACCAATCATACCTCGATACTTTGTTATATCAATCGAAATACCTGATTTATCTTGATCAACATAAGTTCCGGATCCCATCGGAGTAGACATTGCCTTGCAATTATCCATGTCGAATCTTCTTAACAACTCTTTGCAGTACTTTGATTGATTGATGAAGATGCCATCCTTCAGTTGCTTAATTTGAAGTCCAAGAAAATAATTCATTTTAACCATCATGGACATCTCGAATTCTCCTTGCATCATTGATGAAAATTTTTCACACATGTCTTTGTTGGTTGAGCCGAATATGATGTCGTCAACGTAGACTTGAACCAATAAGGTGTTGCCTTTAATCTTCTTGATAAATAAAGTTTTGTCTATTTTACCTTTTTCAAATCCCTTTTCACAAAGAAAGTTGCTGAGACGATCATACCATGCTCTAGGTGCTTTCTTTAGGCCATAAAGAGCTTTCCTCAATTTGAAAACATGTGAAGGATTTTTGAAGTCTTCAAAGCCCGGGGGTTGTTTGACATAGACTTCTTCTTTGATGTGGCTTTCAAGCATACCTACAAAACAAAATTAAGTTTTGTTAGGTACCCAAATTGCTTTGGGTCCTTTATAATTAGTACCTTTCTCAACCCATACATAATGCACCTTTGCTACACTAAAGTTTCTAACATAGCAAGCATTAGGTGTATGGCCAATAATACCACAATAAAATAAGTTGGTTCAAAATTGCTTTTATATATAGGAACATAGAACTTTTTCTTTGTAAACCTTTTCTTTTTAGGATGTTGATGCACAACTTTTGGTGTGTTGGCTCTTTCTTTTGGAGATTGATCCTTAGGCCTAACAAAGATAGTTTTATTTGAACTTGGTTTAGAAAATTTGGAGTAACCAAGTCCACTTTTGTCATTTGAGTACCTTTGTTGGCTAAGAACCCCTTCCAAACCAATTTGTCCTTTTTCATACCTTTCAATGACTCTTTTAAGTTGGACAATTTGGAAAGAAAGAGACTCACAATTTAGACATCTTCTTTTCACTAATCATCTTTTGTTTTTCATTTTCCAAATCTTTTTCAAAAATTTCAATCTTTTCTTCTAAGGAAGAAATTTGTTTCTTTTGAGATGATATAGTTTTATAAAGAATTTTTCATTCATTTAACAATTCATTAATTGCAACTTTTGCATCATCGTCAAAAAGAGAAAAATAATTACTAACCTCTTCTTCGTCATCGAAATGATGAGAAGCCATTAGCGCCAAGTTTGCACGTTCCTCGCTATCCGATCCGGATGAAGAACTAATTTCATTGTCCTCCCATGCAACATATGCATTTTTGTTCTTGAAATTCTTCTTGCTCTTGAATCCGCCTTTCTTTGAAAGTTTAGGACATTTCGGCTTTATGTGGCCTTGCTTTCCACATTCGTAGCATGTTATATCTTGCGTAGATGTGGTGGTCTCCTTTTTCCTGAAATGTCTATTCTTTTTAGCGTTAAAGGATTTATCATTTTTGTTAAAGAACTTACCAAGCCTTTTAACAAGGAGCATGAAATTCTCATCTTCCTCCAATGCGTCATCATTTTTATCTTCTTTTGAGTCTACCTTCAAGGCAATTCCTTTAGATTTATTTTCTTGACTTTCATGTTTCTCAAGCCTACCAAGTTCTAACTCATGTTCTTGAAGTTTTCCAAAAAGTGATGCGGACGCCATTGTTGAAAGACTTTTCTTTTCGGAGATAGCCGTCACCTTTGGTTGCCATTCTCGAGTCAATGATCTTAGTACTTTAAGATTGAGATCGTCATTTGTAAATGTTTTTCCGAGAGCAATCAAGTGGTTAGTCAAGTGAACAAATCTCTTTTGTAGCGCCACTATGGATTCTCCGGGCAGCATTCTAAACATCTCATATTCTTGACTTTATGTATTCAACCTTGATCTCTTTACTTCGGCGGTGCCTTCATGTGTCTCCACTAAGGTGTCCCATATTTGTTTCACTGATTTGCATTGAGATATGCGGAAGAACTCGTCCATGCTTAAAGCACTTTGAAGAATGTTTATTGCTTTCTTTTCATTTAAGATTTTTTTCTTATCATCTTCATCATACGAACTCTTTATCTTTGGAGTACCAATGCCATTGACCACACTCATCGGATTATGCAGGCCATCTTCAACGGCTTCCCATATGCCTTCTCCTTGGTTTTCTAAATGTGCCTTCATGCGGATCTTCCAAAAATCAAAATATTCTCCAGAGAAAAGTGGTGGTTTGTTACTACTTCCACCGTCTTTAAAAACCGGATTCGTGCTTGCGGAAGCCATGCGGATCTTTTAGGAACATGTTACCTATAACCTGCTCTGATGCCAATTGTAAGTTGAGTAGCGCCTAAGAGGGGGGTGAATTAGGATCTTTAAACTCTTTTTCCAGTTTATGAACAACTTTATTTTTTCTTTTCTGGTTATGTTAAGCGATGAACGGTAAAGTGCGGAAAGATAAAGAACACGAAGAAATATCCTGGTTCCCCTCACAGATCAAGAGTACTCCAGTCCCCTTTCAACATGAAAGAGATTTCACTATCTGTTATGACTTGTACACGACACACACAATCACCAAGAACAACCTCTTGTGATTCACCAAGTTGATATGAGAACAATCCTCTCAAACTCAACTCTCTTGCTTCCAACAATCCTGGACAACAAGGTGTTTACAAAACACACAATCTTATATTTTAACAATTCTAAAAAATAAGATATGGATTACAACAATGGATTGAATGTAAAGTTTATAGTATAATGATCACTCAAAGTGATATATCAATTTTCTTGATCTTTTCTTCCAATGAAAATAATTCACAACACAAAGATATTAGATTGCTCAAGAATTTTCTGTTTTGAATGATATGAAAATATGCAGAAAAATCTTGAATGAAGATTTAAAACAACAAGTGTGAATTCTGAAAATTCTAAGAGATTGATTGGAAGAGGTAAAATTTGAATTTGAAACATCGTGTATTTATATGCACATAACACCTCAAATGAAATATGGTAATGTTCTGAAAGAATCATGAACAATTGTCAAAGATGACATGAAAAGATTCCATGAAATGGTGCATGAAGAGGTGTATGAACAACCACTGGTTTTTCAGAAACGCACAGTGGTAAATCGATTTACATAATGGGTAAATCGATTACCCTGTTGCAACGTTTAAAAATTTTCAAAATCTTTCAGTGGTAAATCGATTTCCCTAAGAGGTAAACCGATTTACCTAGTTAAAAAACTTAAAATTTCGCTTCTGGAAAAGTAATACTCCAGTGGTAAATCGATTTCCCTAACTGGTAAATCGATTTACCTAAGTGAAAAAATTAATTCTTTGCATTTAAAAAATATGAAGGCTCCAATGGTAAATCGATTTCCCTTATAGGTAAATCGATTTACCCAGTTTGAAAATGAAAAAATATGATTCTAAGACATTTTTCATGCACTATAAAAAGTTATGCAACAACCATATGAATACTTGAGCATCTAAGACTTTAGTGAAGGTAAGTATTCTCATTATACCTTCTTGAAGTGAAAAGCTTAGCTTCTTGAATCAAGATGCTTTTATCATTGAATAAAATCTTTGCCTTCTTGTTGCTTGGAAGGATAACGAGCTTAATGTGATTGCACTAGAATGAAAAAAGGATAGAGAGACGGATGAGTAAATTAGGCTTAGACATGACGACATGATTCAGATTGATTTAATTGGCGGGAGACTTATGTCTGCACCATACAGATTTGTGTTCCCACGATATCCTTAGTGAAGAAGTTAGTACCTATTGATGCAACTCTAACCGAAATTGAATTTATAGCCTAGAATGGGTATCTAATTGCAAATGTTTTCATGAGTCTTGAAAAGTTTTCATTATGTGTAGAAATTTCTTGAGGACAAGCAAAGGTTTTAGTGTGGGAGAGTTTGATAACACTGAATCTCATAGTTTATTTTGACTCGATTTTCACATGTTTTATTATTTTGTTGCATTTTGTAGTATTATGCTTGTTTCAGGTACTTTACGAGTAAGAGTCGATTTATGAAGAAACCAGACAAAAATGGTGAAAAACTGAGGAAAATGGCAAAGATACACATGTGGCCACCTACATGGCGCCCGCCATGACTAGGCAGGCGTGGAACCCACCAGAGAGGAAAAAGGAAGGTTGAAGACGTAGTCCAAGGCTCGTGGCGACTGCCACAAGCCTCATGGAATTTGCCATGCACATCAAAAAAGGCCGAAAACACATTTTGTACTTGTGGCGACCGCCACAAGCTTCATGGCAACCGCCGTGAAGTTCAATTCCTAAAAAAACACAACAGAAGGAATCGGTCCTTCCCCATTCCCCCACATTTTTCTCCAACGAAGTTTACACGACCAGAACTCGGTTCAACACTTATTTTCACTATAAAATGTTAGTTTTGAGCAGTTTTTGGCATCCAAGTTTGTACGCATACACTTTAATTCTTAGCTTTAAGTAGAAATTACATTCAAAAGTGATAAAGCTCTCACATTGGGGGACTATCACACCATAGCTTTTAGAATCTTTTATTGTAATCTTGGATCAAAGTTGTCGGCATTCGAAGTTATTTTCCATTCAGTTCAGTGTACTCGAAGTACTTTCATAATTTAATTGCAGTTTACAGGTTCTTTATATAATTGCTTTAATTTAATTTTGTTTGTTTGAAATTTATCTATTAGCAATGATGATTTTAATTTCTATTACCATGAATTGTATATTTATGTTTAATATCATGTTTGGCTAAACTGTTGTGAGTCTGATATGTGAGGATCGTCGTTCCGACGAGACTCGGTAATAAGTTGACGTAAGCCTTTTTATAAATTTTATTTTTTGGTTTTGAGTTTTAATTTTAATTCTGAAAATTTTTGCACGAGAGTGAAAACATTAAGGTTCGAGCCAACAAAACGAGAGTATGAGACTTGAACCGGATAGTAAAAATTGGACATTAATATTAAATATAGCGAGAGCGCTTTAAGATTAATTAGAAGTTATTGATTTTCAAAAAGTATTTCCTGATGCAAATGGGCTAGCGAGAGCATGTATTTGGTCTAGAGGTATAGCTAGAGTCAATAAAACGAGAGTGTGAGATAAAGACTTTTAAATTAATATTTTCCTACTGAAAAGTGATTCAATACATTTACACACGCCAATGAATTATTGAGTACCTGAGGTACGTCGGGATCCACGTTCTGACCTCTCTTTTCTGTTATATTTTCCAAACTTTATTCCAATTTTAGTATTGATTTCCCCTAAATCAAATTTTCACAAGCCTTAGATTTACATAACACCAATAGATAGCAATAAGTTTGATTATTGGTCCATGTGGATTCGGTATCTTTTAAAACTACGTCATACAACTGTGTACTTACGGTTAGATATTTCGATAGACTCATTCAGTCACGATCATGTTGTTTGCAGGTTTTATATACAAGAGGAGTTGTGCATTAATGTTTCAAAGGATTTCAGCTGTTATGATCTTCCGCTGTGGATTTGTGTACAATGAAGATATTGTACATTATTTTTAGATTTTATTTTTAGGCTTTATTGTATAACATGCGCCATAGTTATATTTTTAGTTTGGTCATGTGTATATAATGATGTCATTAAGCTCTTATGTTATATCAGTACTAAAAATTATCACTTGTATGATGTTATTCTAGATATGTATTATACATGTTGTTACAGAAACCGAATGTATATGTTGGAATGAATTTCAAGATCCATTTCTTTGATTTCACTATTTCTACAATAACATCTTCAATTTTATTATTATGTCTAATATAAACTAATTAGCTCATTCGAAATTAATTAGTTTATTTAAAGTTATTATAGTAAGATTAATTTTTTTTAATTGAATTTAATAATATTATAAAAAACAAAATTTTAAACATTACTATTTATTTGGCTAAATTACAGTTTTTGTTCCCCTATTTTACCCTACTCACGAAATTAATCCCATTATTTTATTTTTAAACAGATTTGATCCACATCCCCAATTTTGATCCAAAAAACATTGAGGTGTAATTTTTTTTAATAGATGACATTTTTTTAATGATGTGGCATGACACTTATCTCATCCCCAATTTTGATCCAAAAGAGACAGAGATGTATTTTTTTAATAAATGACATTTTTTTATGATGTGGCATGCCACTTATTGTTGATTATCCATTTCATTTTTTTGTTAATATTTTTTCACATGATAAATTAATAATTAATACTCCCTTCATTCTCTTTTATAAGTCAAATTTGATTTTTAGGTTCACTCAATAAATGATATTAGCCCGCCTCACTAACCCACAAACTAATGCTATAGGATGCTTGTATGTGTTATATAAACAGGCAAGGCAAATGAAGAATGATCAAAGTGAAGTGGGACTTAATATCAAGGAACATTGCACTCTTTCTTCAATTTTGAATATGTTTTGTTCCTCAGTTTCATCTTCATCAAATTCCCTCTATCTGAAACAGAACTCAAAACAAACTCAATGGAGTGAATTATTTGGTGAACAAAAACCTTACTGCAATTAAATTCCTCACGATGTTTCCTGGCAGAATCTGGTTCCACCTCAAGATCCACCTCAGAGGTATTATGAACATCATAATTGCTTCCTTGAAATATCTAAAGTAATCTAGATGACAAATAATAAGTAGAAACACGGTTGTAAGGAAGAAACTCAAAGTCTTAAGCATTTGTACATAATCTAGGCTATTTACATGTAATTGAATTGTTTGGGAAACAAAATTACTATTAACTTTCAACTGCTTTCCCAAACTAATCACAAGGAGGACTAAAAAGTGTTCATTGATATATTATTACTTGGTAAAACAGTTCCAATACTTTTCTGTTTCATGCGCCAATTACAAGACTCAAGAATATTTAACACATGCTAATGAAAACTAAATAAGATTCAATTTAAAATTTATGATTTATAATAAGTTAATAAGTTAAACTTACTCTTATGATTCCATATATATATATATATATATATATATATATATATATATATATATATATATATATATATATATATATATATATATATATATATATATATATATATATATATATATATATATATATGAGATTAATTGGAATACACTGTTAGTGTAAAACCATTTTACACTATCATCCAATTAAAACTATTCATTTTGACATATAAGCATGTAATTAAAAATAAATATAATAATAATTATTAAATCATAATAATAACAATTTCTCCACGTTTGTCTCTTTCTCTTTCTTCTTTCAAGTTTCTCTCACTCTCTTTCTCTTTCTTCTTCCACTTTTCTCTCACTCCCTCATTTAAGTTACACCTATTATTCTTCCCCCACTTCATCCATCTATTCAAAATTGATCTTTATACTTTCACAAATTTTATCTCACAAACTATATTTGTAAATCTCTTCATACATGAGGTTAAACCCTACATTAATAATATTTTCTTCTTTTTTATGATTGTCTGACTTTCCAATTTTTTCTTGTTTTTTTTTTCTTTTAATATTAAATTTAAGTAGAATAATTTATGAACTTCTACTGATTGTTGAAACTTTATAAAATTTAAAGCAATGGTAGCTTGAGTTTTAACAAATAATATGGGATTTGATTAAAAGAAAAAAATATAAGTATTGTATTCAATTTTACTAGCTTTATTAGTGCAATATTATTTTTGTTATCATGTTTAACAATTGTGTAAATATTGTTTGTATTATTATAACAGATTAAGAGATCCAAAACATACATGAAGATTCAACCATAGTTAGCTCTGATGACATGCTGGAAAGTGTTGTTGGTATGGATCCTCTCAATAGCAGACTACCAACAAAGCCTCCCTTAGAGCCATACGAAGGAATGAAGTTTGCATCAATTGAAGAGACGAGAATTTACTATACAAGGTATGCTAAGAATACAGGTTTTAGTTTTCGTATGGGTAGTGTTACTAAATCAAGAACAAATGGTATGATAATAGGTCGAGAATTTCTCTGTTCAAAGGAGGGATTTCGGGCAAAAAAATATGTGAAAGAAGAAAGTAATAGTATTATCGTACACGATGAAACAAGGGTAGGATGCAAGGCAATGTTGTATTTAAAGAAAAATGGAGAAATATGGATTGTTTCAAGATTTGTAAGGGAGCATAATCATGAACTATTTTCTCCTAAAGGTTCACAGTTTCTTCGAGTACATAGAAAGAAGACTAATGTGCAAAAAAAACTTATTGATGTGTTGCATGATTCTAGTTTAGACCATAGTAAAATAAGATCTGCCTTATGTACTGAAAGTGGTGGTGTTGATAATGTTATATTTAGTCTACAAGATGTTATCAATTACTTAACTGAAAAGAGACAAAAAAAGTTAGAAAATGGAGATGCTCAAATGATGTTATCATATTTTAAAAGTTGTCAATCGAAGAATCCTGGATTTTTCTATGCTTTTCAAATGGACGCTGAAGGAAGATTAGCAAATTGTTCCCATATTATTTGTTAAAACTCAAGCTACCATTGCTTTAAATTTTATAAAGTTTCAACCATCAGTAGAAGTTTATAAATTATTCTACTTAAATTTAATATTAAAAGAAAAAAACAAGAAAAAATTGGAAAGTCAGACAATCATAAAAAAGAAGAAAATATTATTAGTGTAGGGTTTAACCTCATGTATGTAGAGATTTGCAAATATAGTTTGTGAGATAAAATTTGTGAAAGTATAAAGATCAATTTTGAATAGATAGATGGAGTGGAGGAAGAATAATAGGTGTAACTTAAATGAGAAATAAAGGGAGTGAGAGAAAAGTGGAAGAAGAAAGAGAAAGAGAGTGAGAGAAACGTGAAAGAAGAAAGAGAAAGAGACAAACGTGAAGAAATTGTTATTATTAGGATTTAATAATTATTATTATATTTATTTTTAATTACATGCTTATATGTCAAAATGAATAGTTTTAATTGGATGATAGTGTAAAATTGTTTTACACTGACAGTGTATTCCAATTAATCTCTCTCTCTCTCTCTCTCTCTCTCTCTCTCTCTCTCTCTCTCTCTCTCTCTCTCTCTCTCTCTCTATATATATATATATATATATATATATATATATATATATATATATATATATATATATATATATATGATTTTTATTTCATATCATTTGAAAATTTAATAATCAATTAAAAAGGAATTTATATTACACCGGATGAATCAGAATGGCCTCAACTTCCTGTTTTCCCTGAGGCAGCATAATGTAGAGTATTAGATGATGGGTTCGCTTCTTAACGGTGGCGACAATGGAACTGTAGCAGTAAGGGAGCATTTGAGGAAGATGAAGGTGAGAAACAAAACTGGTCGAGAGTTGAAGATAAAGTGAACTTACGGATCAAAATCGATAGCGAGGAACTTAGAATTTTTTTTTTAAAATAA
The DNA here is from genome assembly GCF_024323335.1 of Lathyrus oleraceus. NCBI lineage: Eukaryota > Viridiplantae > Streptophyta > Magnoliopsida > Fabales > Fabaceae > Lathyrus > Lathyrus oleraceus. The sequence continues at coordinate 161,308,598 of NC_066579.1, read as the reverse complement.
TTATTATTATTTAAATAATAAATATTTTTAAAAAAATACCAAAATAATCACTTTTAAATGAGGATGCGTCAGAAGTGGAGACGTCAATGTCTTTGGCGCCTGCATGTTTTGTTATGTTGGGCGTCTTGCCTCTTGGCGCATGCATTTTATGTCATCTCTCTATAAATACCACGTCTTGGATGCAATATTTTTCACACAAAATAATCTCATACTATCATATTTTCTCCAATTCAACTCCACTCACCTCCAAGTTTTTGTGTTTTAACCATGTCTGCATACATTCAGAAGCGAAATGCCGACGTAATATTTTCCGTTGCGGCTTCGTTACAGATTCGGCTCTGGAACATAGATACATTTGAACGTCTTAATCAGACGTTGTATAGTTGGTTAGAGGGAGAAATTGGAGAGGGTGAAAGGATTAGAAGAATACAATGGCTTGTGTCCACGTTCAACCAAAATGGAGAAGTGCGCGAATGGGTGGATATTAAGACCGACCAAGACGCTCGTAGGATGATGCATTACATGTTCAAAATTGTTTTGATGGTTGTAATCGCATAGTTCTTGTATTCTAGTTGTTTTAATTGTTTTTGTTATTGTTTATGTAATGGTACTTTCGTCACTGACGTCTAATATGAAATAAATTTAGTTTTTCATATATTGCAATAGAGCTACATGTGAATTTACCTGGTTGTGCTTGTTCCAACACTATGACAGTTATTACGATTGTGACTTGACTGACGGCATGAACTACATAATCTAACCATTTTGTTCGCCGTATCCATTTCGGTTCGAATTCGGGTACTGTTTGGGCGACCCTTTTTCTTCCTTCGCATAACTTCGTTGTGCCAGACGATGTCCTCTTGATATTCTGACCAGTAATCCTCTTTTGCCACTACGGAAAAACTAATTTTATAAACATTTGATAGGCTGGTGACTTTGTAAACTTTAGATAGCAAGTAGGATGAATCCCTTCGAACCTTTGAGCATGCTGCAATGACATGGGAGCATGGCGTACGAAAGGCTTGGAACTTTTCGCAGTCGCACCAACCTCTATCTAGTTCAACTTTGTATTGTCCCATCGGCATACCCTGATTGTGATCCATGGACTCGACAACACTATACCAACCTTTAGTGTGGTCAAACACCGTGACTACATGTGTGTTTACTTTGGCATTTTCATGTCTAATAAATTTCATTGAAGCATCACTGAACAACTACCCAGATTGCAACATTGAACTCCATTTGGAACGTCGACTCTCAAATAGCGCTCCTAGCCTGAAATATGTTGTCTGCACCAAAGCGGTTATAGGTAGGTTACGGATGCCTTTGAAGACAGAGTTTATTGATTCCACAAGATTTTTTTGTCATGTGGCCCCAACATTGACCGTTGTCGTATGCCCTAGTCCACTTCTTCAATGGAATACTATCGATCCACCGTACTGCATCTTCGTTTGACAATCGTATTTCTTCGCGGTAGTGTTTGAAAGAAGGTTTTGATAATGCATAACCTGCATTGACAACCTTCTTCTACTACGTCTTATCTTTGATTTCCCGCATGAAATTCTAAGCAATATGTCTAATACATAAGACATACGTTGAAGGAGGATTTTGCCAGCCATTATCAATGTTATTATATGCACTAACGATTGAAGGGTGTCTGTTGGAGATCAAACATAAGTTAGGTTGATTGGAAAAATGTTGTTGTTGTCATCTTGTGCCACTACCATCAGTAACGTTCCTTTGTATGTCTCATACAACCATGTACTATCAATTTGTATAATTAGTTTATAGAAAGAAAAACCTCTGATGCATGGTTGATACGCCCAAAAGAGATGGTGGAATATTCCATTTCCAACAGCACACGTCCCGTCTGGTGTATACGCGGGCAATGTTTCCAACTTGACAATAGTTCCTAGAGCATATTGTTTTAGAGCCAACTGATATTTTGGAAGTTGTTTGTAAGACTCCTCCCAATTTCTAAACACTTTTTCAATAGCCTTTGCCCTAGCTATTCATGCCTTCCTATATGATAGAGTGTACTCGTACTCTACCCTAATATACGAGATTATTGTTCTCATCTTTAACGACGGATTGTCGCCAATGACATACAATATTTCATCGTATATCAACTGAGATCTTAATTTCTGATGATCATGCATTGGATTTGTCAGCATGCATGTGTGATTTGGACCCATGGATCCAATCTCCCAAGACTCGCTCCTTTTCCGATACGAAGCTGACAACCTAAAAAGGCAGTGCTCATTCAGACAATAAATTTTATATCTTAATGCGTTAGTTCTGTCAACTCTGAAATCAGGTGATAGTTGCATGTGTGATTTTTTAATGGCTTTTACACATTCCTCTTTTGTGCGAAATGTGTCTCCTTGTTTCAAAGATCCTTGCATTTTCACATAAGGATTATACCATATATCTGACGAAGGTTCATCGGAACCCAAATTCAACATTGTCATGTGTTGGGGTGGACATTATACATGACTACCTGGTATTGGCTCCTCTTCCTCATCAGCGTTCACCATTGAATCAACCATGATCTCGGCTTCTTCTCCTTCGTCATCTGGAACATTCACATCAGCTTATTCGTCATTAGTTTCACAAAACACTAGTGACTGATCAATAAACTGAGACACTTGTTGTTGATGTGGTAATATATACAACTCTATATCGTTATAACCAGATTGTTTGTGACTGACAAACATATGTTGAACATTGTCATCATCTCGAATCTTCTTCTGATAAAACTTCACCTGGTTTTCTACAAACCAAACCGGATTTTTATAAATGATTTGGCCCACAGTATTGCACTGCAATTTCTTTTCTATTCTTTGTTTCAGATATGAAAAATTTGATCGTCGATTTATTGTAAACTGAGTTACCTCTGTGTTTCGAAAATAAAAACCGAACAATTGATGATCAGATATTTCACCTTCGATATGGGTATTGATTATGTAATGTTGTGAGGAAGACATTTTTTAAAAATTTAACTTTCTTTTCTTTACTGAAATTGAATGCATTTCTAAGTTGTTCATCTGCACATACTAAATAGCGTAAACATTGAACATATTGATCACTTTGTTCGTCTGCACAGACTTAACCATGCATGCAGTGAAAAAGAATCCACATGCAGTGACAAGAATGACAAGAACTCACATGCGCCCAAGGAATATCTATGGCAAGGAATCTTTGTGCCTTAATATTCCAAACAAGCACACACTCCCTAGGCGTTTAAAGCAACATGGGCGCCAAGAGGAAGGGTGTCCCTTCCATTCATTTACTCATAGGCGCCAAGAGGAAGGGGGCTTCTTCCTTGCATGTGACTAATCACATGCAGGCGCCAAGAGGAAGGGCGCCTCTTTATATACATCATAAAATACCTCTTTGAATTAATGCATATGTTTGGAAATAATTCCATGAAGGTTTAGAACCTTTTAGACTCATGATGGTTCAGATAAAATCATTATGCTTCAGTGGTAACCGGTTACAATAATGATGTAACTGGTTATACCTTGTAATGTTATAAAAAAACAAGTTTTCATACCTATAATCGGTTACGTTAGCTAGTTATACCTGTTACAAAAATGCCAAATACTTCTTTTTATGATTCTGAACCAAAGTTAAAACAATTTAATGATTATAAAAATCTTTGACATGAATATTAATGATATATTCTGAGCCATTAAAATATATAATATGAATTGTAATGTATTCTTTAACAATCTTTATTTTTTTCTTTAATTTCCAAAGTTTATGATCATTTGAGCTTGATTGTGCTAGCCTTCAATCTTTTTCTTCTTTCAAAGTTTTTGTCTTCTTTTTGTTGATGTGTTTGTCTTCGTCAAAACTTTAACCAAGTTCAAGAAGAACTCTTCTAAATAGAAACACAATAAAGAACAAAATCAAATTGTTTACCCAGTTTGGTGAAACTACACCTACGTTTGGGGGCAGAGTCTATAACCCAAGAAAGGAAATTCACTAATAGTAGCTTAGTACAATTAGACTTACAAGCAATAATAAACTTTATGTTGTTCAATGTCTCTTTATAACTGCCCAATTACTTTCTATTTAGAGTTTCCCCCTAAATATGAGAACCTGTTCACTTTCTTCTCTGCCACAATCACAGCGACAAGGGAAAAAATCACTAAATCCTAGTGATCAATTTCAATCTTTACAAGATAAAGAATATTGAAAGTTACAACTTAACTAGACAAACCTTATATGCCAAGTTACTAAAACATAAAGGTGTACATAAACAATGTTGATTACAACTCAATTAGACAAACCTTATATGCCAAGTTATTGAAACATAGAGGTGTACATAAAGATTCAAATTAATCCTCTAAGGGTATTATCGTGAATACACGATACAAAATCTAGACACTCTAAGATCTCCAATGGGAGTGTTTGTCTTTCAATGTAGCTTTTGATCTCCTTATATAGCAAATAACTTTGGGGTTTTCTGTGTGGATCTTCAAATATTTTCATCCAAAATCTTTGCAAAATATGTTGGATATTTGATTTGCTCCTTGAATATCTCCAACAGGATATGATTTATTTTTAATTCAAATTCAAATTTAAATCTTCATTTAAATCTGAGTTAAACGTCATCCAACTGTCAAACAAATCATCTAAGTATATTGTTAAATTAATAACAATACAATCTTTGACTAATCTTCTGCATAACACACTTGAAAATGCATAATTATGGCGTATGCTGCATAAGGCACATATGTCGTACCAACATGCTAGACCATCGCGTCTAACATGTGTCTTTTCTGCAGCTTCATACACCTTTAGCAAGCTAGGCCAATCTTGAACTCTTGGGCACTTCTCCAAGTTGTTGTTTTGCTAAAATGCAGCCAATCTCATAGGAACAACAATCTAACTTCCTTGTGAGGCATTGACATACACCCACTTCGAAGGATCATGATACACATCACTCTCTTAACCCTTTTTACTCTTCTTATTTTTCCTTTTTTGCTTCTACTTCACTGGTGATGTACACGTGGAAGTTATGAATGAATATGTTAGTTCCTAGAATTTTTATTCATTTCCCTCTGGCAAATTATATATACCTCTTCAACTTTTCACACTATTATTCTAAATCCAATTGTCTCCCACTAACTTCTTGAGTGAATTCATGCTCTTCAATGTTTAAATTCTTCCAAAACACATCAATGGATTCTAACGGAATATGACCGCCTTGTATTTGAAGACTTGTAAGTTCAGACGCACAAGGTAACTCATGTGTTGTTCTGATGAAGCAACCACATTTTTCTTTCTCATAACCAACGAATTTCACCTTTTCCAACTCCTTTGCAATATGTTATATACATTGTCTTTATACAATATTTTGAAACATTTAGTATAATAGAGTGTTATACCGATGCCCAATGTTGGCAATACTTTTTTGAAATGATACTCTGATTACACCTAGTTGTAACTTCAACACGGTGTTCACAATATCTCAACTTTTGCACAAATCTTCTCAGCTAGTAGTCACCAATGAGCAGATTCAACCCTGAAAAACAAAAATAGAAATATAAGTCATAAATTGATAAATATTATTGTAACAAAATCAAAGTCACAATGATGTGCATGTTCGTTGTTGTATTCCCTAAATGAGTGACTTTATTAGTCCATGCAGTAACAAACTTTTCTTTATAGGCTGTCAACCATGTATGGTTCACATACTTAACAAATAAAGGAATATCAACACATACTACCTCAAAATATTTCAAGTGTTCTAAAATTCATACTCCCTATTTGAATGCATGACTTTGTTCCACATATCCATAACATGTTCTTGCCTATTAGATTTGAAATACTCGTTATAATTCATTCTAATAATTTTCGAAATATGGAACACAGACAACAAATGAATTGAGGATGGGAACACAACTTCCATTTCATTCATCGACATAACTTCTCAATCATCCACCATGTCGCACCTCAAAAAATGAGAACACGACTAAGCGAGGAGCAATCGCATGCTTGCATGATGGACTGAATAGAGACACCATCGAACTTTATTTATTCCTAAAAAGGAAAAGGGAAATATCGATAAAACCCAAAAAATAACGACAATGATTATGGTCGTCGCAACCAAATCAGGGTTCGGGAGTCGATTACGCAAGGGGAATGTATTAGCACCCCTCATGTCCGTTGTACTCAACGGGAACCATTAGGTTAATTATGCGTGTTAGTGTTAGCTTAGAAATGTTAGGCTTCTCAAGTTATTAGGTGGGACAGAAAGAATAGAAGAGAGAAGATTGTTTTTGTATTTTTGCAACGAAGGGGACTAAACCTAAGTTTTTTATTAATGGGTCTAACAAGATTTCGCAATCCTGCTCATACGTATCTCAATAGAGAACTCAAGGCTTACGTAGTTCTAGGTAGAAAAATATTTGTTTGTTGGTCAATTTTAGCGAAAAGCTATATTGTGTTAATCGACGAAAATATTGTTTTATCCAAAACAAATGAGGAGTAGACGTATACCACATATCGAATGGATTTATGAATCAACATTCAAAAAAACATCACTTATATCAACTCAACAATTGTGGCCAAAACATTGCTTTACATCACCTTTAAAACAGGATGTCTTTCGTTTTTGAAAAGGTTTTGAAGATTAATCGCACGGTGGCGAGAAAAAGTGTTTGATGTGTTGGATGTATTTTATAGATGAATGACGAACACTTGATGAGAATGAGACATAAGCCTCAGGATCAATCATTCGGGGTTCCACCAGAATGCTAGATTCCAATGGTCCTTTTTCATTCGAATTAGTTGAGAAATTTGTTTGATGGACAACGAATGCTTGATAAGAATCAATTGTTCAAAGAGTTATGCCAGAATGCTTGATCCCAACGGCCCTTATTTTGTCCAAGTTAATTAAAGTCTTTTAGGAACGAAAGAAAAGAATGAACGGTTAACCCAAAATACGAGGCTCAAGACCGATCATTCAAGGGTTCCCACCGGAATGCTAGATTTCAATGGTCCTCTTCTTTCAAGTTATTTAAAAAGGTTTTAATATTATATTTAATTCAGGAAGAATGACTCGATGCGGATCGAGATTTGATTTGTGTAAGTTTGAAAAAGATTTTGAAAAGATTTTGGATCAAATGGCGAAAATTGATTTAATTTGAAAGTGATTAGAAAAGAAATTGATTGTTGAAAATATGAAAAGTTAGTGAAATTGCATCCAAATTGCACGAAATATTAGTACAATTATTCACATATGAACATGGATAAAGAAAATATTTAATTAATTGCCTTAGCATTTAAAAATAATTAATTAACTAATCAATTAACAAACTAAATAATTTAATTACTAATTTAAGTAAACAAATAAGAAAAGATAATAAAAATAGTAACAACAAGAAATAAAATAAAGGGGGTACATATATAAATATGATGGTGGGGAGTGCAAACGTCAATGGACTTAGACCCGAATTCTTCATCATAATGTCCATTACTAGCAAGTAACAATGCAATTATAACTAAAAAGGTACATAAAAAAAGAAAAATTAAAGTGGCAAGAAAGTAGAAGGAGTTCACGTATTAACTCCCATCATTTCCAATTTCTTTGATAAAATGGGTGAGACCTACACCAGCTTTCAAGTTGGAGAGACATCAAGGTTTAATCTCTATGTGCACTGTAAAACAAAATATGATTCTTCTTTTTCTTCTCTAAGTTACAAAATCAAATTCACCTCACATTCTATTTTAAATAAACATAACAAGATAGAACATTTTTCTTTCAAAACAAGCACAATCATGAAAAACAAAAGAGAAGAAAAATAAAACAATGAAAAAAACAACAACAACACATCTTCATGGAACTTATGCGTATCGTGAAAACAAATAAAAAAACTTCCAAATCCTCAATAAAACACTCTCGATCTCTCTCTTTCAATTCATCAAAACTATAATGAATTACCATAAAATAGCAAATAAGATCAATAATAACAAAGAAAGAGGAAGGTACCCTTATTTTTTTGAGTTGTTGATATCTCGTCGAAGTTTGTTGTCGTCGTGAGTGATGAAATAGAACGGTGGTGGCCGCGGCGGATTTCTTTCGTATGGAGGTGTTGAAGGGAGTTTGTATCTACTGTTTTCTTTGCTTGGAAGAGAGGTGTTTCATGGTTTTTTTATGGTGTCTTGTTAATGTGTGTGTAAGAAAGATGATATCATGAAAATATAAGAGATGTAACATTTTTACATGGCTATGAAAAACTGGATTTTGGAAGGTTTTTATTTTGTGTGTATGGTTAGTGTCGCATCCCGTTAGTGATTGTTATGGTGCTTTTTTTTATGGTCATTCAAGAGTCGTTCTGTGAGGATTCGTAGGTGGAGTTTAAGGTGGTTTGTGGTGTAAAAAAACACAAACCAAAAGACAAGGTGGGTCCCACGAAAAAAAGGATCCCTTTCCTGTATTTGAGCTTTTTTCACTTTTTGTCAAGTGTTGGTGGGTCTATTTGAGGTGTTAATTTTGAATTGAGAGAGAGAATAAAAATGGCGCTACTTTTTGGGTTTTTTCACAATAATACAAAACCAACTAGGGTTTTCTAATTTTACAAATGATGACAATAATGCCCCTTTTGTTTTTTAGTGATAAAAATGAATTAAAATAAATTGAAACACACAAAATTAAATATGTTAAAATAATAAAGTTAAAGTTAAAGTGAAACCACAATTAATTCTATTTTTTGAACATTTTGACGAAAAACTAATAATAAACCGACACGAAATGAATAAAGTCTAACGCGAAAAGTGCTCGAAAATTAAATTGAATGCACCAAAATGATCAACACAAAATAAACTTCTCGGAAATATACAACGTTTGAGCCAATTTTGAAATGAAATTTGATTAGTTAAAAGGCTCAGTCTGACCGAGATGCGACCGAAAAGGTAGTTTAAAAAATAAAGCGAGCATGCCATGTTAGACTACGCGAACTGTAGATTAATAAAACTGACGCCTACAAGCTAAATTTTGAAATTTTCCGACCTCTAATTTCGCATAAATTTGAGAATAAGTTCGACCAGTCTGTCTGTAAATCCGAATATTTATTCTATTTTACATTTAAAGCATTGTACGAGATGAAATGCATGTTATGATGTGCAGATGATGTGAAACTCATGATGAATGTATCGATTTACTGAACAAGGGGCGGAATTGGGGTATGACACACTACAACCTTCGGTAGCAACTTCTCAGATGCCAACAACTCCTTCAGTTTCTCTAGTGCCCATGTGAATTTTTCCTCCCTTTCATGTTCCAAATAGATAAATCCAACTGAAAATGTCAACGTAACACCAACAATCTCAAGTAATGGAAGTCAATACTTGTTTGTTTTTTATGTATAGTCAAAAATCAACACAATATGAAATTTAATCAATAACTTCCCAGAATCAGATAAAGAAAAAGTTACATTTTAAGGAAGGCAATATGTGTTTGTTTTGTATGTATAATAAAAAAGTCAACACCAAATGAAACATGTTTAACAACTTTACTGAATCAGGATGTGTTCAAAAGATATCAGCAATAACATTTGATTCGTCCCTATTTCTGGTCCAATACATGTATTTCTCATCATGAATTAGACTCACCAGATGTTGCATTTCAGTCAATGGACCCCTCTTGTACATTGTGTATGTAGATCTTACCTTATACCCATGCGTAACCCTATTTCTGGTCCAATACATGTATTTTGTCATTTCATTCACAAATTGTATTTCATTATGTTTTAAACAGCCTAATATATCATGTCGGTCTAAATTCTTAGCTAGTTAATGATTGTGAATACCACATTTAATTCTCACATTCCAACCGCTACCACTTGACACAGATCTCAACATAAATGGACATTTTACTTTCATACTAAAAGTTCCTTAAAAGGAATTCTTGTTCTTATAGTTTCCTCCTCTCTCACAATCCATAATCAATTTATCTTTCCCTCCTTTGAGTCCATTTGTGGTAAAAGAACGGACAATAACAATAATAATATCATGTTGTTTCTCAATAGATTGTGTTTATGCTAACACGTCAGTTTGAGAGGAAAATATATCATTTACAACGTATAATGAATGTGATTTATGCCATAGATACCCAAAGCTTATTAAATTTTGCATAAGATAAAAACAATATATGCAAGTAAAACGTACAACGTCAGTGGTGAAGATTTGAATAAAATATGTAGAGGAACCATCCACCTCAAGAGCGCATAAGGACATCATGTTGAATTGAACTACTAGATCTTTTACAGTTGGCTAAAAATTCGGTATACAGGAATTTTAAAAAAAAATCGAAAATTCCATACACCTTTTAGGATATCCGGGAATTTTATAGCTTATTAGATTTTTCAAAAATTCAATAAAAAAGAAAATACAACATAAATGCACTGGTTTTGTAAAACTCTAATAAAAGTTTTAAACAATCTCAATAAAATTGATACCATATTTTTTACTACTACTATAGAATATTTTGAAAGTTACTGCCTTTTGTCATAGCAAAGTATTTTGACCAACCCTAATTTTGAGATGAGTAAACAATAAGAAGGATATTTTGGTCAATACAAAAATTATGGATGACAAATAGACAAATAGACAAATAGATTTTTATGAGTGGCAGGACAAAACTCTAAAACGAGCTTTAAATAAATAATGGGCCGTTTGGGCCCAAAAGCAAAAGCCCATTTCACTTCCCTTGTTTGGTGCCCTATGCTTCTTTTCTCATTTCACTCTCTCAGTGTTTGTTCCTTCCAACGATCGTAGCAGAAAATAATCGAACAGGTAATAATTCTGCAAAAATCTCCTCTTTCGCTCTTTTTTTTCTACCCATTTTTCATTTAATTTCATAGAGCTTAAAAATTGAATTTTTAGATGTAAAACTTGTACATATTTATGGTGATAAAATGGTTCTTATGAAAGTTGTATTGTTATGTGAATTTTGGGAAATTTTAGGGTTTATTGTTGAAGATGGGTAGTGTTGTTAGAGCTACATTGAAGAAAACAAACTCTAGTGTTTGTGCATTTCAGAGAAGTAATGGTTTTGTGGCTAGATTTTTCTCTACTCAAGCAGAAAATCCTCCACAGGGCTCAACACCTACTTCACCTCCATTTTTGCAAACAAGCAATTCAGGTATACACATTTTATGGATTTGTTTGTAGTTTCTCTGTTGTGGATAATTTGAAATTAGAAATTGAAGTTGGGTTCTTGATTTAGTTTTTGTGAAATATGAAGAGTTTCATTTGGGATAGTTATTGTTGTTTAGGGAAATTGCAGTGATCTCTTGAGTTATTATGCTTAAATGACTCATACGAGTTGTTATGTTTTTGAACTGACATAATAATATAATATTCACCACCCTTATTTGTTGAGAGAATTGCTCTTGTTGAATGGTATGAAGCACTTACATGTCTCCGAAGTGTTTTGCCGGGCGTGTCAGATTGGCCTTGAACAGGTTTCAGACACTATTAATTGTGTCTAACTAAAAATATATATCTTTGGTTCAGACACGTCTTCGACAAGCACCAAGAGACTGAGCTGACACTTGCTATTGGTCAGAAACTTCTTGGACACTCCTAATCTTCGATTAGGTCTTTTTCTTTTTGAGACAAATAGCAAAATAATGTCACATATCATTTATTTTTTGTGAGGCTCATTATCATAGGATTAACTAGTTGTTGTAAAAGACATGTTCATCTTCTTGTCTTAGGATGATATATGTAAGGATTTACATTGTAAGTGATTCCTTAGTCTTTGTATTCTTTTTTGTGAGTGTCATTATCATTGCTATAATTTTGTTTTTAGAGGATAATATATTAATTTTGATTCTCAATTTATATTTTTGTCATGTTAATTACGCACACAAAAATGTATGATGTGCCCCGGTTTCCTATATTTTGGACATTAGTCGTCGCAGTTTCCTATAATCCCGCTATTTATACAAATGCATATATTTACATATTTATGGCATTTGTCTTTGATGCGAGTGGGGTTGTCAATCGCAGATCACACAATAGCGGGCTGTTCAAATCCTGCTATGCCAGAGCGCTATAGTGTTGCTATAGCTTCTGTTTGACAACACTACACAAAATTGCATATTGTGCAACATTATCAATTTGTTCAAATCCCACTATGCTATAACGCCGTTATAGTTAAAGCTTCTATTTGACAACTTTGAATGCAAGCGACATGGACATAACATAAGTGTGCGCATTTATGTTTGGATAATACGTGATAGCACTAGTAGTCACTCTTGAGATTAAGTAGTTTTCATGCAAGGTGGTGACTGTGCTGTTTTCCCATTCTCTGATTAGGTTTGACATATGGTAGGCTGCTCGGTGTTCATAAACATGCACTCAAAACAGATATCATCAACTTCCTTGAAGGTTCTAGTTTGACTATGGAGGATGTTAAAATGGAATACACGCGTAGCTTCAACCCAATTTCAATGTAATGTATTCTCTCTTTTGTCGTACTTTTATTAGTTTTTCATTACATGTCACAAAAAGTATATGATAGGAGCTGTGTTATCAATCGCATGTCGTAGAAAATATCAGTTTGTTCAAATTCTGCTATGTTATAGCGCCGCAATAGCCTCTAGTTTACAACATTTTGTACTAAATAGCGTAATCGTGGAACAATAACAATTTGTTCAAACTCTTCTACGCTATAGCGCCGTTAACTAGATTGTGTACTTGAAGAACATAATTTAGATTGAAATTTGTGCTATCATCAGGATGTTGCAGTTCCCTACATACAACGCCTATGACAATGCTATTCGCGTGATCGGAAGGAAGGGTCGTTTGTACAAATTGGATAGGGTATGCTACTCTACATATATATACCTCTTGCCAAAAGAAAGCCAAAAACATAAACTTTCCTCCATTGTTTTCACTTTGGCAAATTTTTAATTTTTTGTTTCTTTACACTTGTATCAGATCGATCGTTCTCAATGGGACATTGTTACTCCTTACGATGGAAGAACTGTAAGTATAAGTTATTGCTTACCGTTGCTAATCATATTTTTTTTAAGTGAAAATAGTTATTCTTGGATGGATTCTAGAATGTTTGAAATGAAATGTCCAAACGATGAATTATTTGGTAGACTAAGATTGTGGCATGGATATTTTTAACAATGCTGTTATCCAACAATATCTGATTTTGCTAGATTTTGATTAAAGGACTTCCACGAAACGCACAATACGAAGACTTGGAACAGATCATATCCAACTTTGAATACGATTCATCTTCCGTCAATATGTTTCTAAGGTTCACATCAAATATATTATTTTAAATTTGTTTGATGTTTGATTTTATGATTCTCTTACGACGACAACACTTGGTTGTTTGTTTCAGAGCTGGAGAGGGTACAGAACCTGTCAAAATGGCGACAGTGCGTTTTCATTCAAGGACACAAGCGATGAATGCATTCATCACAAAGAATGGAACATATTGCCTCAACAGTCGCATTTCGATACATGTTCTTCAGTAAAAATACAAACTCCTGATGGTGCTGGTGTGGTGTTGTAGGAGAGCATTGATTTTATAGCTTAGATAGTAAAATTATGCTGTTTATTTGTGATTTGCGATTTCGAAACAGCTTTTGTTTATGGTATGATGCATAAAAATGTTTAAAATTGAGGCAAACTAGTAACCATATCTTGATTTAAAACACTTGACTAAGCAATAATTTGGTAACTGATCACATCATGTTTGTTTCAATTATGTGTAGCAATGTTATGAAATTAAGGTTTCTGCCATGATGTCATCAGTTGAACTAATTGAAAAGTGTTGAAATTAAGGTTTTTGATATTCTATATACCTCAAGATTCAGATTCATAAATGTTGGACCACAGTGAAAGCAAAGGAACTTCTATTCTTCCAAGGAACTCAACACTTTAAACGTACAAAGAACAACAGAGTAAGACCTCAACCTTGGAAGACAAACAATAAAAAACAAGAGCATTTTTTAATGCACCCTTTAGACTTTTTAACTATCGCGCGAAATTATTTAAATGTCTTTAATTTTTGAAGATGTGACGCACTAAATTTTGAATGAACAGTTTAAAACAATTAGTACATCTCACTCATTTAGATTTGAATTGTTTTGGAGATGTATCTCCGTGAATATTTCAGAGATACATCTTTGATATGTCTCAGAACATGTATTTCATGTTATATGTTGTTTATCCGTGTTCCGATGAAGATTTAAAATATATCGTACAATCGAAGAAAAAAAAATAAACGTCCATAATTCCATATGGATCAAAAATGTCATACAAAAATAAATCATCAATAAATGTCGAAAATATCGTACAATCGAGATCAATAAAGTATCAGGACCGTCCAAATAAAATACAGACCATAATACTACTACTATATAATAAGAGACTAATGTGTGTGTCTGACAACCTCTCCTCTACCTCCCTTGCCAGCTTTACCTCCTCGGTCATTAATCTCTCCCGACCCTCGGGGCTATCTTCGGACATCAATGTCCCTCGTGCCTCTGTCATGATGACATCTAGGATCTGCCTCACATTAGACCCATCAGAGAAGATATCTTTGTCTATGTCTGCCTACGCAATCTCCACTACGTGACGACACTTATGCAATACATCCTTAACATGATCTAGTTGTGTCTGCTCCTCCTCTAGTATCTTCTGATGAGCTGGTCTCAGCGGGTCTCCTAGAGCAACCTACATCATGTGCGGATATGACACCCTAAAGAACCATTTGATGTACCCTTCGACGTGGCTCAAGTCACTCTCATCTATGGTAGCCTGTGTCTCCTCTGGTATCAGATGACTCTCATAATCATCAAACATGTCATATATCTGTATATGTGTCAAGGCAGGAGAAGTAGAGACATCATGGTGTCTGGAAATGGTCTGAGTGTACTGAACTGCCGCATGACGTGCTTGGGAAGATGAGGAGCAATGAGACGCGATTCGTATGCCAACCATCCAGAGTATGGAACTATCTCGTCAAATGGGCGTGTCTCACGGTGGATGATCAACATAGTTGTTGAAGTGCATGTCCTCAACAACCAAACGGTCAAGATAAACTTTGTAAGGCTCGATCGACTGGTTCCCTCTGAGCAGGATAAAAGAAGTAGCATGCGGCATATCCTCAATGTAATTAGGTACACTCGCTTCACCAGAGATGTGTGGGAAGTGTTGGATGATCCAACCCTGAAATGAAAAGTTTGGAACACACAAATCATCAGGTAATGGATTTGAAAAGATGAAATGAAAATGACAAAGAAACATTCAAATACCAATAATGAATATTGTCAGTAGTGTCACGATGTCGGTGATCTGCTTCGTCTTCCACATACAACCCTCTCTCAGCTTCGAATACAGGTAGACCAAGCAATCCGCCCCCAGTTGTACTTATGGATCCGCTCGAAATCCATGAAGTACCATAAATAGACGACGTCAATATAAGTGGCACTCTTGTCCATAAAAATCAAAGTGCCAACCAAATAAAACATGTATGTTCTCAATGCATGTGATATGTGGAATGCCACCTGCTCATCATCACCAATAGCCTGATGTGCTCTCTATAGCTCAATTGTGTATATCTTATTCAGTTACTCAAACCTAGCATGAGCACCCCTGGTCCTATCCAACTCGTTCTTCGCCTCCCCTAGGTCAGCCCCTAGATGGTCTACCATCATCTCGAGTGCCTCGTCTTTGGTTATCCCCCCATGATCTAGGAATCTCCCCCTGATCGAAAGATGTAGCAAACACGAGACATCATCGAGCGTGATAGACATCTCACCATGCGAAAGATGAAACGATAAGGTCTCAGAGTGTCATCTCTCCACGAATGCATTAAGCATCTCGTGGTTGACTATAGTGTAACTGGTCATGCACAAGTCTTTCAAGATAGATAAGAACAAAACCGACTGAAACTAATCCTCATTCGGTTGAGGCAACACAAAAGTCTTCCTCACATGGTTAACAAACTTCTGCGGATCACACTCTTGAAATTTGTCAGAAATAATCAATGTCAGAAATTAAAATTAATATAAAAATAAATAAATAATCCAACTAATGCTACCTCTCAGTCCCAAACATGTATGGCAGTATGATCTAGATACAGAGGCAGTAAGGACAAATCAACTAGACCGCCTCCAAAAGCCTCTGGCTTAGCATTCGCAACAGCCTCACCCTATGGAGATGGCAATAAGCGGTAGGAGTGGATCAGTAGTAGGAGGTGGGAATGGATCGGTAACATCCATAGTTGGAGGTGGCACTGGTGAAACCTAACACGTGCGGGAAGATGGAAGAGTGATGCGTCAGATGGTGAATGATGGGTTCTTATATGAATATGTGAGCGACAATGAATTTATGAATATAATAGTGAAAGAATACCGTAATTGTATTATTGCGGATGAAAAATTACATAGAAATAGCAATGAAGAAAATAACAAACTGATAGAGAATATCTATCAGCCCCTAAGCACACAGTGCTTCCCTCACCAAGATGGTGATCCTTAACCCTACTAGAATAATTAGATCCTACTTCCCTCCCTTCCTTTCCTATTTTATAGACACAAATTTAGTTTATTATTCTCTTTCCTATTTTATCGTAACAAACTCCTATAATTATTATAATCAACTCCCATAATTATAGTAACAAACTCCTATAATTATTATAATCAACTCCCATAATTATAGTAACAAACTCCTATAATTATTGTCTCTATTCTTTTACTCCTTGACCCCTTCTTCTAGTATAGACCCTCCATACTTTCGGTCTAGGTCCATAGTTAAGGCCCACCTCGTCATCCATATCTCTATCAACATCTTGGTGAGGGAAGCACTGTGTGCTTAGGGGCTGATAGATATTCTCTATCAGTTTGTTATTTTCTTCATTGCCATTTCTATGTAATTGTTCATCCGCAATAATACAATTACGGCATTCTTTCACTATTCTATTCATAAATTCATTGTCACTCACATATTCATATAAGAACCCATCAATTGGTCTGACCTACCGGATCGAAAACCCTACCAACAGAGATTGTAGATGCCAAGGCAACCTAAGATGGGAGACCGGGTTGAAGCTTTGGAGAAACAGATGGAGAATGTAACAACGACTCTGCAGGGGCTGGCTCTGCAGATGCAACAACAGAGTGTGCTATTAACTGAATTAAGCAAACAGACTGGTAAGAGAACACTGGAAGCAGAGCCATATGTAGGTGATTTGTCACAGAGCGAATCACGTCTTGCTGGGAAGAAGGTGAAACTTCCTTTGTTCGAAGGGGGTGATCCAGTGGCGTGGATCACATGAGCTGAAATTTACTTCGATGTTCAGAATACATCAGATGCGATGCGTATGAAATTGGCTCGATTGAGCATGGAGGGTGCAAAAATCCATTGGTTCAACTTACTCATGGAAACAGAGGACGACCTGTCCTGGGAGAAATTGAAGAAAGCGTTGATCGCGCGTTACGTCGGTCGTTGATTAGAAAATCCATTTGAGGAGTTATCCACCTTGCGTCAAACTGGAAACCTAAAAGAATATGTTGAGGCATTTGAGTTACTGTCATCACAAGTGGGGAGATTGCCGGAGGAGCAATATTTAGGTTATTTCATGAGTGGATTGAAACCTCCAATTAGAAGGCGTGTCTGCACTCTAAATCCTGTGACACGGATGCAGATAATGCGAATTGCTAAAGATGTAGAGAATGAATTGAATGAGGAAGACGAAGACGGAGAAAGAAGTTACATGAAGAAGCAAGGAATGGACCGCTTGGGTCGTAGTGAGTGGGCTGGGCCTACAAACAAACATAGAAGTGGGTATAACCTGCCTAACAAGGATGTAACCCGGGTGTCTCAATCGGGTGGATCTAACCTGAATCAAAATACAGGTTCCACTGGGTACAATCAATGTTACACTTCCTCGATGCTTTCCACAGGACGAAAAGGCGATTCCAACCACCGTCTGAGTTCGTCGGAGCGATGGAAGGGTGTGAAGAGTCTCCACAATGAAGAGATGGTTGAACGAAGAGCAAAGGGACTTTGTTTTAAGTGTGGAGGTAAATTCCACCCTACCCTTCACAAGTGCCCTGAGAAGAGTTTAAGAGTATTGATTCTGGGTGAAGGGGAAAGTGTGAACGACGATGGGGAGATTATATCCATGGAGGTTAATGAAATTGAGGAGGAGGAAGAGGCAGAAGCTGAATGTAAAGTTATGGGAGTTTTAGGGAGCATGGGGGAGTATCGCACTATGAAGATTGGAGGTAAGTTAGAAAGTATTGATGTGGTGGTGTTAGTGGATAGTAGAGCTAGCCACAATTTCATATCCTCCCAAATTTCTGCTGCTTTGGGGTTACCCATTACACCCATGGCAGCTAAACGGATTAAATTGGGAGATGGTCACAATGTGGTTTCACAGGGAGTGTGTGAATGAGTTAAATTGAAAATGGGTCCTATAGAGGTGGTGGTAGATGCCTTAGTGTTAGACTTAGGAGGAATGGATGTGATTTTGGGAGTCTCTTGGTTATGTACTTTGGGTAAAGTGATAATGGATCGGAAGGCCTTGTCCATGCAATTTCAGCATGAAGGGAAATCTGTTGTATTGCTAGGTCAAGGTGCTAACAGTGAAAGACAATGTTTCTTGAATTCGTTCCTTGAAGATAGACAGAATGGGGTGAATGACGCATGGTGGGTAACCGATTCAGATAAGAAAGAGGTGGTGAACAGTGCTTTACAGAATGTGTTGCAGCAATATGTTGAAGTGTTTCAGGAACACATTAGGCTGCCACCTATGAGATCACAAGTTCATCAAATCAAGCTATTTACTGATCATGGCCCTGTAAGTGTGAGACCCTACAGATACCCTCATCATCAAAAGGAGGAGATAGAAAGACAAGTCAAAGAACTGTCGGGTGCTGGAGTAATAAGACCTAGCATGAGTGCTTTTTCTAGCCCAATGATCTTAGTAAAAAAGAAGGATGGCAGTTGGAGGATGTGTGTGGATTATAGAGAACTCAACAAGGCCATTGTCCCAGATAAGTATCCTATTCCTATAGTAGATGAAGTGTTAGATGAGTTGTTTGGAGCTACAATTTTTTCTAAGATTGACTTAAAATCAGGATACCATCAAATTAGGGTGAAAGAAGAAGATATCCATAAAACTGCTTTTAAAACCCACAATGGACACTATGAGTATCTTGTTATGCCTTTTGGCTTGATGAATGCACCTGCCACATTTCAGTCCACGATGAATGACATTTTTAGGCCTTTCTTGAGAAAATTTGTGTTGATGTTTTTTGATGACATACTGGTCTATAGCAAAGATATGCTTACTCATAAGGTTCATTTAGAACAAGTACTAGAAGTGTTAGTCTCTAACTCTTTTGCTGCAAATCAAGCTAAATGTAAGTTTGGTTGTACTCAAATTGATTATTTGGGGCACATCATTTCTGGACAGGGGGTGGCTGTAGACCCAGAGAAAGTACGGTGTATTAATGACTGGCCAGTTCCAAAGAATGTCAAAGGAGTACATGGTTTTCTTGGACTGACCGGTTATTATAGGAAGTTTATCCAAAATTATGGGAAGTTGTCTAAGCCTTTAACAAAATTGACCAAGAAAGATAACTTCTCATGGGGTCTAGAAACAGCGACGACTTTTGAAAAATTGAAGCATGTCATGACTACTTCACCTGTTTTGATGCTTCCTAATTTTGCCTTGCCTTTTGAAGTGGAATGTGATGCTGCTGGTAGGGGGTTAGGAGCTGTGTTGATGCAAAATAGGAAACCCATAGCTTTTTTCAGTAAAGCTTTGTCTGATGGGAACCTTGCAAAATCAGTGTATGAAAAAGAATTGATGGCTTTAGTGTTGTCTATTCAGCATTGGAGGCATTACCTTCTGGGCAGATCATTTGTGGTTTATACTGATCACAAGAGCCTCAAACATTTCGTACAACAAAGAGTTTCCTCTCCTGACCAACAATGTTGGCTTTCTAAATTGTTGGGATACCAGTTTGAGGTCAAGTATAAACCTGGACTAGAGAACAAAGTTGTGATGCCTTGTCTAGATGTCATGATGAGATGGAGCTGAATGTGTTAGTATATTCTCCTAAATGGCTAGAAGGGAAGCAACTATTACAGGAAGTGTCACAAGATGCAAACATTCAACAAATTATTCAAGAAGTGACTACAAAACCTGATGCCAGGCCAGGTTACCATGTGCAACAGGGAATTCTATTTTACCAAGGCAGGTTGGTAATCTCAGCTAATTCACCCTCTATTCCCTTGTTGTTAAAAGAGTTTCATAGCACACCCATGGGAGGCCATTCTGGATTTCTGAGAACATACAGGCGGATTGTAACTAACCTTTACTGGGTTGGCATGCAGAAAAGTGTCAGAGAATTTGTCAGAGCATGTGATGTCTGCCAAAGACAGAAATATGCAGCCACCACACCTGGAGGTTTGCTACAGCCCTTGCCTATTCCCAATGCCATATGGGAAGATTTATCTCTTGATTTTATTACTGGCTTGCCTAGGTCTAAAGGATTTGAAGCAGTATTGGTAGTTGTAGACAGATTGTCTAAGTATAGCCATTTCATTTTGCTCAAACATCCTTATAGTGCGAAATCTATTGCTGAACTATTTGTTAAAGAAATAATCAGGCTGCATGGTATTCCTTCTTCCATCATCAGTGATAGGGATCCAATTTTTATGAGTCATTTTTGGAGTGAACTATTTAAGCTACAGGGTACAAATTTGAAGATGAGTTCTGCCTATCACCCTGAAACTTATGGGCAAACAGAGGTCATAAATAGGTATCTGGAAAGTTACTTGAGATATTTTGCTTCAGAACAACCTAAGACATGGTCACATTGGATCCCATGGGCTGAATTTTGGTATAACATCACTTACCATGTTTCTATTGGGAAGTCCCCTTTTGAAGTAGTTTATGGCAGACAACCTCCTAACTTGCTGAGATTTCTAAGTAATGAAACTAAAGTGGCAGTTGTGGCTCTTGAACTCAGTGAGAGAGATGAAGCCTTGAAACATTTGAAGGCGCATTTGCTTAGAGCTCAACAACAGACGAAGAAGTACGCTGACAGCAAAAGAAGGGATTTGAAGTTTGAGGTTGGTGAATGGGTCTTTTTGAAGTTAAGGCCTCATAGGCAGCAATCTGTG
The DNA here is from genome assembly GCF_024323335.1 of Lathyrus oleraceus. NCBI lineage: Eukaryota > Viridiplantae > Streptophyta > Magnoliopsida > Fabales > Fabaceae > Lathyrus > Lathyrus oleraceus. The sequence continues at coordinate 161,287,409 of NC_066579.1, read as the reverse complement.
GTCAAACGCATCAATCAAAAATTAGATGCTCGCTTTTATGGACCTTTTAAGGTTCTTCAGAAGATTGGAGAGGTGGCTTACAAATTGGAGTTACCGACTCAGTCCAAGATACACCCTGTATTTCATGTGTCTTTGCTTAAAAAGGTAGTTGGCAATTATCAGGTTCAAGGAGAACTTCCTAAAGAACTGGAGGTTGTTGGTACTGATGACATCTATCCTGACAAGGTGTTGGGTACAAGGCTGACAGTACAGGCAGGTGTGACTGTTCCGTAGAGTCTCATTCAATGGAAGAATAAGTCTTTGGATGATGTGACTTGGGAAGATGATGCTTATCTGAGGGGACAATTCCCTGAATTTAGCCTTGAGGACAAGGCTGGTTTTAAGGAGGGAGGTGTTGATAGAGATATGGATGACGAGGTGGGCCTTAACTATGGACCTAGACCGAAAGTATGGAGGGTCTATACTAGAAGAAGGGGTCAAGGAGTAAAAGAATAGAGGCAATAATTATAGGAGTTTATTACTATAATTATGGGAGTTGATTATAATAATTATAGGAGTTTGTTACTATAATTATGGGAGTTTGTTACGATAAAATATGGAAGAGAATAATCAACTAAGTTTGTGTCTATAAAATAGGAAAGGAAGGGAGGGAAGTAGGATCTAATTATTCTAGTAGGGTTAAGGATCACCATCTTGGTGAGGGAAGCACTGTGTGCTTAGGGGATGATAGATATTCTCTATCAGTTTGTTATTTTCTTCATTGTTATTTCTATGTAATTGTTCATCCGCAATAATACAATTACGACATTCTTTCACTATTCTATTCATAAATTCATTGTCACTCACATATTCATATAAGAACCCATCAGTGAATCATGTCTCTTACGGGAAGAAGAAGATGAAGTGGCATGAGGAGAAGCAAGAGACCATCCAAGAGCATCTGAAACCTGATGACTCTTCTACCGTCAAACAGATGCATGTTCAACAACACTGTCATGCCTCAATGTATCATGTATATCGGTCATTATGCATGTAAGTTATAATAAGGTCGACCATTAGTGTAGGAAAACAACACAAGTAAGAAAAAAAACACTGAGAAATTTCCTGAAATGCATCTTCTGTTCATGGGAAACTAAAACGCTGGAAAATTTCGGAGATGCATCTCCTAAACTTTCTGCAACTCAGAGGTCGCGACAATGGTGTAATGTACCACAATGAAGGTCAAAAAAATCTTTTGATCATCAATTTCAACCAACAAATAACTATTACACTATGTCTAAACTATCTTAAATGTGATTTATACTCATTTCTAACCCTAATCATTGATTTCTACTCATTTATACCAAAACTTAAACATTTATTGGAAACTCAAAATTTACAAAAAATTGATGTTTTTTATGAAGTCGAATGATGTTATAGATGAAGATTGATGTTCCTTTTGGCCTTGTTGAATGAAATTTTATTATGTATAAAAGAAATTTGAGGGAAATCTTGAGTTTAGTTGAGTGCACTGTGAAATGAAAAAGGAGAAGAGTCTGACGCGACTTAACATCCAAATTATTCCAAAGATATATCTCCGGAATATTTTAACGTTAACATTTTTATTGTGCATTTGAAATTACGTGAGGTGCATAAGAAGCACATGAGGTGCATTAAGAAACCCTCAAAAACAACTATAACGATTCAGGCACAAGACAGAATCCCTCAGTCCAAAAAATATGCAGGTAACAGATGAAGTCCCACTGTTATGTCATTTCCAATATCAAAAATAGCTTTATTCACATTTCTTTATGGTAGATGTCAAATCTATCTAAAAAATTAACTCTTGTGACTCACACCACATAGTATCAGACTAAAGTTAAACTAATCTTACCTCTAGACTAAGGGACCTAACGACCTCATAAAGAGACTCAAACTTGTCGGAAACCAAGTCTCAACCTAATCATCTAAAAATATTCTTGACACAACATCATAAATCCACACCATCATAAAAGTATGAAAAGAAGTCTATCTAAAACCTGACACAAGATACAAAAATTCATTCGAATCAACAATCACTTAACTCTAAAATAAGTTATTCTCTAAATAATTACCAAAGAGAAACTAATCTTAGAATTCCCGTAGTGGAAACAATTCGGTATTTAAGAAAAATGAGGTTGCTTGTGACAAGGACATGTGTGGTTTGTAGGGACTGGCTAGGTCTATGCTGGCGGTTTCAGGGCAGGGGGTTTTATTGGCTCCAGAAGTTAACATGAATGGGGATGTGACAACTGGTAACATGTTTTCTAATAAGTCAATTTTTCCAGATTTAGCTAAAGAACCATGATACCTACAATTGCATGAAAGAAGAGAACTTCATGAACTGTAGTAGGTTGAGTAAAACCAGTAACAAACACTAGAATCGCGATCAAGACTTTGTTAACGTTTTTATCTTTCAATACTACTCATAATCAAATCAACACAGACAATAACATCCAAATGTTCTGTGATGTATACAATAATTAGGTAGTTCGATTCTTGCAGCCTAGAATGTTATTAAGGTGAATCTCTACATGTTTGATATTATTACTATTAATAGTACCATCTAGGTGACTAGTTGATATGGTTCCTAGTCTCCTTACAAGGAAAACGTGTTCTCTAAAGTGCTAAGCTTCCAAATTTCTTGTTCCATTCCTCATAAGTTCCAAGTTCATTGGGTGAAACAGAAGGCCTCACCTCATTCAGGGAATTCTCAAAATCCTACAAAAATTGGAAGGAAAAACATTTTAAATTTAATAATCAATCAGAAATATTTTTTAAATTTCTAGGTCCTGCATGTAGCCGTTTGCATACCTGAAGAGTTATTGGCCTCATATCTTCCTTTTTCAACTTTGTAATGTCTATACCTTGTCTCACTAACTCTCTCAAGGGACCCAATGATGCGTCCTTCACTAAGTTTTTCATGTCTGATCCTGAATAACCTGAAAAGAAAGTTGTCAAGTAAAAGTAAATCACAGAAACCATGAAAAAGCTGGAAAATACTGAGATTAACTGGAAAATTGTTCATACCATCAGTAATGTTACATATAATATCCATTTCCTCCTTTGATAGATTTAATAATCCATCCTTCTCTAAAAGGGTACGTGCAATGCAACCTCTTGCCTCTAAAAGACCAAATTTATTCGTTAGATTGGGATTAAAAGGGTTTGTAGAGAGATGGAGAATCATTATTATCACCTGCGGATGGTAGAGGAATATATAGTCTTTTAGTAAGTCTCCTTCGCGCTGCTTCATCAAGCTCTTGAGGACGATTTGTTGCCCCTGTTTAAGAAATTTAACCCAAATTCTATAACAAAATAGTATGACAGTCCTAGTTTCTGTGAGAAAGACTAACTACAATCAAATTGAGCATTTTCTTGGTCTCAAAAACACGACTACCATAAAATATCTAATATATAACGATACCTAGAACAAGTTCATAACAAGACCAATCTTGGTTACAATGCATAAAATGATATATTCATTCCATTCTATTGTATATAAGAGTAAACCAAAGAGGTTAGAGCATGTGTGCCCCTTAAAAGCTAGCTATCAAGGGATAAGAATCAAGTCACTTAAATACTCCACCTAACATCTCATACTACTCTATATGAGGCCTTATAATACCCCATGATTACAATCACCATGTATAGAGGTGGTCCTTCATAAATCATTTTGCATAATATGAAAGCAAATATAAGCTAGTCTTTCTTATTTTGAATACCCAAACAAAACAAAAAACTAAAGTGTATTAGAGTGACAGGGACCATACTAAAGCCTAATATTTTGCTTAGGTACTGGATCACATTTTTGAAAGATAAAATCATAAATATTGTTGAACAAAAGTCACCATTATCTAGTATCCACCCATTAAAAATACAACAAAGGAGACAGTGAGCTAAAATGGAGTATATTAAAAAGGAAAAGTAAAAGAAATTGAGCCCAGTGGCTCAACAATTACCTATAAGCAGAATTTGCTCGTTACCACCTTCAAAGCCTTCCATTTCAATAAGAAACTGTGTCTTTAGCCTTCTACTTGATTCATGCTCACCGTCTGACTTACGCTGCAACGTTACATATATTAAATGATAGAAATTAGAACACACTAATTCAATGTCACTAGAACACAGATACTTTTTTTTTTGATAACCAAAATAGATTAAAACGGCAGAAGGGGGTGCACAACCCAACAACAACCGAAGCAACAAGAATAGACTAAACACAGTGATACTTCATTATTCTCACACTTAGTTGGATCAGAGAAATATTAGAGCGAGGAAATTTAATGGATCAACAACCTATTTTCATTGAAGGAATTAAGACTTATATACAATCACTATTATAAGTCCCACATCCGGTGGCACAACCTAACAAACTAAGGTAGTTATAACTAACTAACCATCAAAACTGAATTACCTAACTCAACATTAAACAAACAAGATGAAATTACATGTCATTAAATTTTTCCCTAAGATTACATGTAAAACTTCTTTATAGATGATAATCTATTCCTTGATTATTTGAAAATTTCAACAAAATAGTTGAACATGAGCAATAAATATCAATGTTGCCTTTATTGGCCAGGGCATTGGCATACCTGAGACAAAAGAGAATCTATTTCATCAACAAAAATTACAGCTGGCTGACGACAACTGGCCACTCCAAAGAGTGCTCTTACTAGCTTTTCACCTTCACCAATCTGTAATTATCAGCACATATATCAGGTATTGAAAACATTGTCCATAGGATATTTAGAATTTGACAGGACCAGTTCACAAGTTGAGAAAGACTGCAGAAAATCATCTCAAAAGATTCTAGAAAACAACACAAGATGCTTTAGGAGAAACATATCAGCAAATCTTGAAAATAAACAGCTAGAGCAAGGGCATATCAAACATACCCACTTGCTGGTCAACGAGCTTGCAGATATGTAAAAGAAGGTTGCTTTTGCCTCCCCAGCTATGGCTTTTCCTATCATTGTTTTACCAGTTCCCTAGCATTCAAAGTGTATAAGACAGATCAAATACCAGAGCCTTTGAAAATTAAAACATCAGTAACAAAGTTTTGAACTTACTGGTGGACCAAAAAGAAGCAGGCCTCTCCCAGGAGAACGGCAGCCCGTAAATAAGTCAGGACGTTGCAGAGGAAATACGACCATCTCATTGACACAACGTTTGGCATGTTTTAATCCAGCTAGTTTCATTAATCAGTGAATGAGTATAAGTTTTCATTAGAACTGCCAATTTGGTAAACAAAGCAGAAAGGTAAACAGCTATTTATATTACCAATGTCATCCCAGTGGACATCGGGATTTTTATCCATAATCTCGTTACTGACATGCTCAATGAGGCGAGGTTCTAAATTCCTTAACTTCTCAGGAAGTTCACCATCAGGGCCACACAGGATTTCCAAACTGCGAGAATATGAAGAGTGTATACATTATCCAACTAATTATCAATCATGAGATCATCAATAACTTATGGGCAAGAAAAAGGATTTAAATGGTATAGAGCAGCATGGCAACTTAAGAGGCTGTCTACAATAATATGAGACATTTTTATTTGTACTTTTGGAATGTAGGAAGAGAATGAATTTGAGAGCAGTGCGGATAAGGAGTTAGAAGTAAGAAGATAGACCAACATGATGACCTCAGAACTGACCATTTTTTTGTTGATTCGTCTAAAGAATCATCACCCTTTCCAGCATTTCGGGAAGTTATATTTCCAGTATTGTTCCCATTGGATTTAATAGGAGGGACAAAATTACCACGGATGCCACGTCGTGGAACACCATATGATCTCCCACCATATGGCCTGTTGGCAGAATTGTTGTCGCATTGTGGTGAGACAGATGCATTGGGAGAACCAATGGCACCTCGCTTTTGCTTTACATCCATTTCCTGCCCAAATAAGATTATATCATCAAGACTTCTACATAAGAAAATAATCCATAAGAAAAAATAGGAAAAATTTGTCATATTAACGCTGAAGTTGACTGACAGAGTGTTCTTTCTATTGCTAGAATTTCTGTATCATAACCAATAAATAATAGAGTGAGTTTACTCTTCACCTTTTAAGGGAATTTCCTTATAAAGAATGGAAATTAAGTTTCATCTAGGAGATAAATCATTCTTCTTAAGAAGCCATAGTCATCAACAACAAAGAGAGAGGGAGAGAGAGAAACTTGATGAATAGGGTAAAAAAATATTATACCAACTTTGCTCTGGCAGTAACAAACCCATTGCCAGCAACATCGGGATTAACTTCTTCCTTGCTTGAAGGTGACTTGACATAGCCAACTCTTGGGCTGTTATATTCAGTGTGTGCACGTTTTGTTGAAAAAGTGTTACCATAAGCTCGTTCCTCTCCTTCAACCTCAATAACAGAAGAGAAGTCAGGACCCTTTGTATTGATGGGATGTGATTGAGGCCTTCTAATAATCATGCAGTCCTCGGAGCTATTATTTTTCAAGTTGAAAAAACTTTTGGAACCATTAATAGTCCTCAAACTGCTTTTCCCATACAAAGATGTTAACGTTGCTTGCACCCCTTCCTTTGAGGCTTCCTTTTCTGTTTTGTTTTGCTTCCTCAATTGATTGACCTGGAATTACAAAAACAAAAAGTATGTACATTCGAAAATCATTATCTCTAGAATCTGGAGGAACCAAAAATAATAGAGTTCAATCAACTGCAGTTTCTTACCAATTGATTGCAATCTTTTTCTTTAGATGGTTTGAGAGCTTGAAAATATTTTGAATTCCGTATCTTGTCAATGTCAATATCTCCTGTTGTGCCAAAAACAGGTCCTGATGACCTCTTTACTTGCTCAAAAGCTTGGCTATGGAAATAGATAGGAACAAAAATCTTGAGAAACATGGGAGAAAATTGATATCAATCATCAATCAAGTATCCTTTGAGTTTAAACATTCCATCACAGATTCTAAAAGTAACCAAGAGTGTGTTTAGGTAAAAATTAGCAAAAAACAAAACACTTAAAGAGAAAACATAAGACGTGATTCATCCAATGTTGTCTATATCTACAGACAATGCCAGAATCTCCACTATTATAAATAAGAAGCTAAAAAGACTACAATCCAACAACAAAAGCATCCTCTTAACACAATTATAGAATCACCTTAAACTTATGTCATTTTCTAGCCCCTTAGTGCTATTTCTATCTATCAATATTGAGCAAATCCAAATATGCATGAAATTTCTCGTTGGGACTGACTAGTTTAGTAAATATATCTACTATACTATATTGTGACAACCCTCTGCACTTTGATTCTAGTCTCAGCCCTCAAGAAGTGACACCTCACATAAATATGCTTGCTCTTCTCTTGAGTTTTGATAAACATGACCCTTTGCCAAACAAACGGCACTCAAATTGTCACTGAATATCACAGCATCCTGGTGTGGAAAACCCAAACCTCTTTTTGGCCCTAGGTTCTAGCTTACTGTCGTAGCATGATAAAGCCAAACGCAAAATTTACTCAATACAGATCTCCTATTTAGCGTTATTTCTGTGAATATTTTTTTACTCAGTTTTTATTTGTCCTTTTTAAGCTAACAATGCACAATGTACACAGCTCACAAACAGATCTTGGAAAAATTTGAGCGAATTTTTCAAGTTTCAAATAAATGCAAACACATCACACCACTCTCAAAGTAATTAAGACTCCAACAGTAGTTTACTTTGAGTTATCCAACAACTACCATCAAACCCTAGCAAACAAAACCTAATTCATTTAACTTATAACACATCACTTCTTACACTTCAACCAACAAGTCCAATTTTGTTTTATTCATTTTTATTATATCAAACATAAATCAGAATACATATACACATTACGTTACATTGTTCCAACAGCCTTAACATATCCAATAACTTCTGTAGAATTCAGAAAATTCTGATGAAATTCTTTAAAACAGACATTAAGCTTCAAATTCAAAAACATATTTCATATAAAACGAATACAGAATACACATATCATGTTCCATTGTCTCAACTCAACAGCCTTGCCTTGTCCAACAAATTTCTCCAATCCAGAAAGTTTATATAAAAAAATTTAAATAAAAAAATTTCTAAACCATGATGCAATACTCTAAATCTAATATATAACATGTAGGTTCGAATTCAAAATAATTATTTATCAAATTAAAACAGGGCACATATATACCCTGTTCCATTGTTAAAGCAGTCATGACTTATCCAACAAATACTGCTTAATTCAATAAATTTTGATCAAAGTTCTATAAAAACAAAAACAAAAATTTAACCACGTTGCATTACTCAAATACATGATAGATAACTTCAAAATTCACAAAAATATATATCTATCAAATTAGAAAAAGAATAGATTTATATCATATTCCAATGACTTTGACTTGTCCAACAACAACTCCTAAACTCGGTAAATTCAGATCAAATTCTATTAAAAAATCTAACCACGTTGGATTACTCTGATATATGATATATAGCTTCAAGTTTAAAATAAAAAATTATACATCAAATAGAAACAAAATACATATATGATATACATCATGTTCCACTGTTGCAACAATTACTTTCTAATTAAGCAACTTGCACATTAAGTTCTATTTAACAACCACGCCTAAATTTGAAAAGTTCTCATCAAATTCTATACAAATAAACTTTAACCACACTGCATTACTCAAATATATGATGATATATAGCTTCAAATTCAAAAAGAAAAAGTATATATCAAACTAAAACAGAATACAGCCTTGTCTCATTCAACAAATCCTCTCCAATCCAATTCATCAAAATATTTAAATAAAAAATTGTAACCGCAATGCATTACTCTATTACATAATATATCTTCAAATGCAGAAAAAAAAATATAGAGCAAACTAATACAAAATACATAAACATCAGTTATATTGTTAACTCGGCCTTTACTTATCAAACAAAATCTATAAAGCACGGACACCAAAAACACAGACACCAGAAACAAGACACCAATGCTGACACCGATAGTAATTTGAAAAAATGAATAAATTAAAAGTAATCGCACCTGTCGTGTTAGTTTCAGACACTGCCACTGACATTCAAAGAACAAAATACTCTCCAATTTAGAAAACTCTCATCAAAATCTTCAAATAAACTCTAACCACATCTCTTTACATAGCATCTCTGGAAAATTTCTGATCAAATTCTATGACCTAAAAAAAACCTAACCGCATAGCAGTACTGTAATATTCACACATACATCACAAAATTCAAAATAACTATCACCAAATGCTAATAATATCTACACAAATTACATTAGGTAGCTTCATTTTTCTTAATTTATGAAGACTATCTACGACCAATGCATCCCCGAAACAGATCGAGAAATAACAAAAACGATTAATATTTACCGATTAATTACTGGAGTTAGCGATTTTCTGGCTGTGTGAAGGTAGGTTAAGGCTTGACGACGAATGTGTTGAATGAAAGCTTGATCGGTTTCCGTTTGAGAATGAGAATCAAGGAATCCGATGAGACGAAGAGAGAGGATGTATGCGGAGGAGAAATCGTGGTTTTCAATGGCGCGTTCTGCGCCGAACAAGAGAGAGTGTAGTCTCTTGAGATTTTCGTCTACTTCTTTTCTCCAACATTTTTTAGATTCTTCCATTTGAGTTCGAGTAAGTATGAATTGGATCAAGAAATTGAATTTGTGGTTTATTGAAGGGAGGGAGTGAGTGAGATTTGATTTTTGTATCCTAACCTAATCCTCTGCTCCCGCCATTTCACCTCTTTCTGGCGCCACCAGCCCAATTTTTAGCTTTTTAAAAACATAATTTTTATTTAAATACGCAGCTGACATAATTGACGATCTAGAATTGAAATTTTGTAATGAGAGGAAAGTGGGATGGGTACCGTGTCTTGCATCTTTAAAAATTAAAAATTATAAGTAGTTATATAATGAGTTTAATTGAAATGCATTGATAGTATAAATATATTTTACGCGGTCATTTAATCACAATCATTGATTTTTTAGAGAAGTTTGACTTTTTCTATAATCACATGTAAAGTAACACAAACAGATGATTGTGATGTATTGACAGTGTAAAATATTTTACACTAACAGGACTGAGTGTTTAAAATTTTAATCTATAGACAAAACAGATATATCCTTAGAGCTGAGCCATTTTATCACCTCATAGTTTCAAAGTATATGATTCTTTTATTTTTTTTACAATATATTTTTATTATAATCACAAACGAATTTATTAAAACTGCAAATACATTTTTGAAAGATATCTTTTGTTTTTAATTTTAGAGACTACATTAACTTGTGAAAAAATACAATTGAAAATCAAAATATATGTTATTATCAATTTAATATATGATATCTGATGGATAATATGATATTAAATTTTAAATTGTTCTTCTCACCTTAAGGAGGGTTACTCTCACGCCTGTGAAAAAACTACGATTACTTCTTGAATACAAATATACACTTTTGAACGCATCTCATTCACACACAATCCATTCGTTATTAAGTTAAACTCTAATTTTATGTCAAAAAATAATTAAAAAATACATTTTCCTATAACTTAGGAAAATGGACATCCATATTGGTTTTTTATTAAAAACGTGTTAGACACATAAAAATGCAAAGCATGAACACTCACTATACACGGACCCTACCTTCCCTTTCTTCATGCATTCACACACCCGAAAGAAATACTCTCTCTCTCTCATGCTCAAGACATGAATCTCCATATTTCAATACTCTTCAATAACCATTTTTCACATATCCACTCCATAACCATTCTTCATGTAAACAAAAATCAACTAAAAATCACACCTTTTAACAAACAATATAATCACTCTCATATCTACTCACCATCAAACCACTGTCAACCTCCTTTCCACAAACCTGCTACAAACACACACTCTTCAACAACTAACAATAACCACTCACTACCACACTTTAACCACTGTCATCTCCACAACTGTTAGAATTAATTCATATTTTGAGAAACTTGTAGACAAAGTTTGTTAGAGTGTATTTTATTATTTCTCCTAAAAGTCTCACTTGTATTTAAGAAAGTGAGTGGTGTGAACAAATTATATTTTTATTTCTTTTAGCAGTGTGTGTGTGTGTATGCGCGTGCATTTTCCTGTGCAACCATCTTGTAACTATTTCAAGAGTAGTGGGCGTTTGTTATTATTATCTCTTCTCTCTCTTGTTCGTTGTTCATCTTTATCACCTTTTGCACCAACAATTGGTATCTAGAGCTCCGGTTTAGATCCACAGGGAAACACCATGGGAAATACGAGTGAAACAGTGAGGCGTTATGTGATTGATTTCTGTTCGGAGAATTCATGTTGAATTTTTGTTCAAAATCGTAACAGAATCACATGTCTTGATTCTGCGGGATTGGGAAACATTGTGTTTAGGTGAGATCTGAGTGTATTGCGCAAGATTGAAGATGAACGAAAACGGTAATCTGAGTACCAAGCTTCCAGTGCTCGATGGCGAAAACTGAAATCGTTGGATGATTCGGATGCGTGTGTTGTTTGGAGCTCAATATGTTCTTGATCTCATCAATGACGATTACGTTCAGGTTGTACTACTAGAAAATGCAACAGATGCATAGAGAAATGCTCAGCGTGATCTGAGGAAGAAGGATCAGAAGGCTATTTTCTATATCTATCAGTGTATGAATGTGAACGTGGTTGAGAAAATCGTTGATTCGACGACGACGAAGGTTGTGTGCGACACACTAGTGTGGTGCTACGGCGGCGATGCATCGATGAAGAAGGTGAAGCTTCAGTCACTATGTAAGGAGTATGAGAATCTCAGCATGAAGAACAATAAGAAGGTACCTGACTACATCTCCAGAGTGATTATGATCATAAATGAGATAAAGTCCTGTGGAGAGGCTCTCTTTGAATAAATCATCATTGAGAAGGTACTTAGATCTCTTACTCCTTAGTTTGATTACATCGTTGTAGCAATTGAACATTCTAAGGGTCGAGCATCATGAGAATATAAGAGCTGCAAAGCAGTCTAAAGGCGCAAGAGTTGCGTCTGACTGAAAGAACCTCCAAGAGAGAAGTGGAGCAGGCTCTGGAAGCTTCTTTTGTCAAGAAAGACCAGAAGCAGTCTTGGTCAAAAGCCAAGAAAATACATGGTAGGTCTCAGAAGTCAGAAATCTCAACTTATGGATGTCATAAGGTGAAAGAGAAGTATGACAAGAGAAAAGTTCAATGTTACAGTTGTAAGAAGTTTGGCCACTTCACTGCAGATTATTGGTCAAACAAGAGAGGAAATCAGAAGAAGCGAATATAGCCAGAAGTTCTGATGATGAACATATTCTATTAATGGCTTCTGATTCTAATAGTGTGTCTCTAGAAGACTGGTGGTATATGGACACTAGTTGTTCAAACCATCTTACTGGAAATAAGAAATGGCTGATTGATTTTGACTCTATGAAGAGGACCAAGATCAGATGTACTAATGATAAGTATCTGAATTCTGAAGGAATAGGGAATGTTAGAGTGATTATGAATAATGGAAATTTTGCATTAATTCAGAATGTTTGGCATGTTCCTGCCATGAAGAGCAATTTGATGAGTGTGGGTCACTTAATTGAGAAGGGATTCTCAATTACCATGAGGACAATCTTTTGAAACTATATGATTGTAATCAAAAGCTGATTATGGAGTCAGAACAAGAAAGGAATGGAACATTCAAGGTGATTTTTAAACCGGAAAATTTGAATGCCTTAGAGAATCAAGTGTTGTGAAGGAAAGTGGTTTGTGGCACAAAAGATTTGGTCATTTGAACTTCAGAAGCTTAGGGCATATGAGTTCAAAGAAACTGGTACACAGAATTCCTGCAATTAAGAAACCAGAAAAGTCATGCAATGTATGCATGAGAGGGAAGTAACCAAGACTGGCATTTGCATCAGAAGTATCTCCAAGAGCAAAACATGCTTTGGGAGTAGTAAATTCTGATGTGTGTGGATAATTTCTAGAACCTTCACTAGGAGGGAATAAATACTTTGTGTCATCTGTGGATGAGTTCGCAATGATGACATGGGTATCCCTTATAAAGTTCAAACACGAGATGTTGCGGAATTTAAGAAATTCATAATCAAGGCTGAGAAACAGAGTGGTCAAACTCTGAAGATTCTCATAATTGATGGTGGAGGTGAGTATAACTCTACAAAGTTCAAGAATTTTTGTGAGGAGAATGGAATTGAGCATGAAGTGACTGCTCCATATACTCCTCAACACAATGGTCTTACTGAAAGGAGAAACCGAACTTTGCTTTATATGACAAGGAGCATGTTGAAGGAGAAGAAGCTTCCTAACACTTTGTGGGGAGAAGTTGTTGCCACTACAACATACATGCTTAATAGGTGCCCAACCAATAAGCTGAAGGAAATTGTTCTATTTTAGAGGTGGACTGAAGATAAGCAAAGTGTGAGTCATTTCAGAGTATTTGGTTATGTTTGTTATAAACATGTTCCAGATGTTACTAGAAAGAAGCTGGATGATAGAAGCAAGGTGATGTTACTGGTGGGTTATCACAATACATGTGATTATAAGTTTTATTGTACATTCACTAATAAGGTTAAAGTTAGCAAAGATGTTATTATGAAAGAGTCAGAAGTATGGGATTGGAGAAGGTCTCAACCCAACTCCAGTGTAAAGTTAACTTCTGAAGATATTGATTATGGTTCTGAAGGTGAGTCTGAGTCTGAAAATGATTATGAGAGTGAGTCAGAATCAGAAGGAGAAATTGGTTTTGAGGAAGAATTTGATTCAGATCCAGATTCTGGTGGTAGTCCAGATTCTGAAGGTGGTCATGCTTCTGAAGTTAGTACTTTTGGAGTTCTAACATTTGATATTATTCGAGAATCAGAAGGTTCTGGACAAATTCAGAGGCCACAAAGAATCAGAAACATTCCGAGAAGGTTTGCAGAGTTTGACGTGTTGTAAGATACTGAAGTAGATTTTGAAGGGGAAATTATTCAGTATGTCATGTTAGTAGACTCCGAACCTGTGAGTACGGAAGAAGCTCTCAAGCAGAAAGTCTGGCTAAAGGCCATGAAAGAAGAACTTGATGCCATAGAGAGAAACAAGACTTGGAAGCTGACATAACTTCCAAAGAATAAGAAAGCCATAAAATGAGATATGTTTGTAAGGTGAAGCTAAACTCAGATGGATCAAATGGCAAACACAAAGCAAGGTTAGTTGTATGAGGTTTTCTGTAGAAACTTGGGTTAGATTACTTTGAAGTGTTTGCGCCTGTAGCAAGACATGAAATAATCATACTAGTGATTATGATAGTTGCTAACCGGAATTGGCCTCTAATGCATTTAGATGTGAAATTTGCATTTCTGAACGGTCTATTAGAAGAAGAGGTTTATGTATCACAACCTCCTGGATTTGAGAAAAAGAATCATGAAGGGATGGTGTGCAGATTACACAAATCCTTGTATGGACTTAAGCAAGCCCCTGGAGCTTAGAATTTGAAAATTGATTCATTTTTCAAGAAGCAGAGATTTCAGGAATGTGAGATGGAGTATGGTGTCTATGTCCAGCATACTTATGAAGGCAATATGATTCTGGCGTGTCTGTATGTTGATGACATATTGCTAATAAGAAGTTGTGAACATGAGATAGTTAAGTTCAAGAAGGAGTTGATGAATGAGTTTGAGATGACTGATATAGGAAATATGGTTTATTTTCTAGGGATGGAAATTATGTACTTTTAGAAAGGCATAATTTTACATCAGCTGAAATATGAACTTGAGCTTCTAAAGAGGTTTGAGCCGCTGAATTATAAAGTTGTTGTCACACCTGCTGATACAAATTAGAAATTGGGTTCTGGTTCTGATGGTGATGATGTAAATACGACAATGTTCAAGTAGTTAGTAGGGTCTATGAGGTATTTGTGTAATACCATACATGATATTTTGTTATGCAATTTGAATGGTGAGTATGTTTATGAGTAAACCGAAGTGGTCTCATTACCAAGTTGTTGTCATAATTCTGAGGTATATAAAGGGAACTCTAAAGTATGGAGTTGTGTTCCCCTCTGGTGCTGAAACTGGCTTAGAACTTCTAAGTTACTCAGATTTTGATTGGTGTGGAGACAGAGTTGATAGAAGAAGTACTTTTGGGTACTTGTTTACGTTTCTGGGAAGTCTTATTTCTTGGTGTTCCAAGAAGTAACTGGTGGTTGCTTTGTCAACCTGTGAAGCAGAATATATTGCAGGTCTTATGACTGCATGTCAAGCTATGTGGCTTCTGAATTTAATATAGGATATGAAGATCAAGGTAAACAAGCCTCTAAAATTGATGATTGATAACAAGTCTACAATCAATCTTGCCAAGAACCCAGTGTTGCATGGGAGAAGCAAGCATATTGAGACTAAGTCTCACTTTTTTAGAAACCAGATTCAGAATGGAGTGCTATAAGTTATGCACTGTAGCACCCAGAAGCAGTTGGTAGATGTTCTGACGAAGGCGATCAAGACTGATCAATTTCTCCGTTTGAGGGATGGAATTGGTGTTGTTAGTTTTGGTTAAACTGAATATGAGTTAAGGGATGGTGTTAAAATTAATTCATATTTTGAGAAACTTGTAGACAAAGTTTGTTAGAGGGTATTTTAGTATTTCTCCTAAAAGTCTCACTTATATTTAAGCAAGTGAGTGGTGTGAACAAATTGTACCTTTATTCCTTTTTGCATTGCGTGTGTGCATTTTTCTATGCAACCGTTTTATAACCATTTCAAGAGTAATTGAAGTTTGTTATTATTATTTCTTCTCTCTCTTGTTTATTGTTCATCTTTATCATCTTGTGCACCAACAACAACAAACCTTCAAAACGAAACCGCTTCAACACTTCAATAACCATGTGAACCCCCACCGTCTCTCTGTCACTAAAAACACAACAACCACATCTCAATACCTTCGACCAACCACCTTCGGCTACAACAACAACAACAATAAACACAACACAACCGACCTCCGTCGCATGTCGTTCGCAACACCATAAACGCCATCGGTAACCTTTTTGTTTTGATAATGTTTTCATGGTTTGCTTTATATAAGATTTAAGTTGAGTTGCTTGATTGAAATAGAAAGAGATCGACGAGATAAGAAGGTGAGTTGGAGAATTCATTGTTTTGAGGATTGTTATTTTTCCTGCGTTTTACGTTTAAGTGGGGAAGAAGAGTTTATTTGTTTTACTTTTTTAAAATAATAATAATGCCATGATGTGTCTCTAGATGATTGAGTGTGTTGAATTTTAAAGAAAAGGAAGGGGTTTGGTTGGTGCATTCTCAGCATGTTAGTTTTTTACTTCTTCATTTTATCACTTTTGTTTGATATTATACAATTAGGTTTATATTTCTTTGTTGGTAATGGGATTTAGGTCCGTAGATCATTCAATTTGCTCATAAACCCCATTTACTACATGCACCCTTTTTATTTTGTTATTTATTTTATTTACTTTCCTTTATTAATTTAAATTGGTAACTAGTTGCTTAATTTTTATTTTTTATTTTTTCATTAGATCTTAATTGATCAATTAATAAGTGAATTACTTGATTTCCATATGTTTAAGACGATCCTATTGGTGTTGTTAAGTTGATTATTCAGTTTATCCATGGTCATACCATCGCACATGTAAATAACCATACTCAATAACTTCACTAACAATTTCAATTTCAAACTTTTCTCCCCATATTTGCAAAATCAATTTCAAATCGAATAAAACTGTTTCACAAATCATTTTTATTAACGGGATAAATCCCTTGGTCAAAACCAAGTTCCTTTTCAAAATTTTCGTTTCATAGTTAAACTTCAGATGAAAAAAGGAATTGGAGGTGCACGCCTCACTATTCCTCGAATAATTGAACGATTGGCCCTCGCCATATTGCTTAAATTTTTGCATTAGGGTTAAAACACTATAATTAAACTTGGATGAAGGAATGGGGAGCACATGCTTCATTATTTCTCGAATGAGCATGTGGGAGGCGCACGCCTCGCTACTGCAAATATTCGTCTTTCGCAAACAATTTTCAAAATATCAAAATTAGACAAAAAGGGAATGGGAGGCGCACGCCTTACTGCTCCTCGAATAAGCGAATGATTGGCACGCACCATATTGCTCGAGCTTTCGTCGTCCTCCTAAAAAATACTCAACCAATCAAACATCTTTTCTCATCGGCGCGCGATTGAAACCTTTTTCACAAGCAAACACTATTTAGTCCATTATACCGCGAAACAAACTAGCACTTAAGCCTCTCATGCGCGAGCATACAAGCAATGTTTAAACCTCTAGAATGCGATCAAACATGACCCTTTCTATCGCGAAACAAATAAACTCTTAAGCCTCTCATGCGCGAGCATACAAGCAAACATTTAAACCACTAGAATGTGACCTAAACATTCGTTCATGAAAACCAATCAACCAACACTCATGTGCTACCCCGAACTACAAAGCTTTGAAGTCCTCATTGTAATCGAGGATACGTAGGAGCGAGCCCCGCAATCTCATCAAGCACCAATATCAAAACTTTTTTTCGACCCCTTTTCTTTCCCATTTGTATTATTTTGGAGTTTGTATGGTTTGAGCAAGTAGATTTTATCCGAGCAAATATGAAATTTTTGTCCTGTGAGGTATTAATATCATTTAGTGGGACATATTTTATTGTCAAGTAATTCAAGAGGATGGTCATCTTATGAAAGGACATACCCAATCACCATTGTTGAAGCATCAATTTCAACAATGAATAGTTTGGATAAATGTATAAGAGAAAGTACTTGAACTATTTCAATTTTTATTTTCAAACTTGTAAAAGTCAAACTAGGATTTATACTTTAAAAAAAATTAGTGGAACACGAAAAATCAGTGAAAGGATCGACAAATGTAGCCTAATAAAATAATATACAAATCATCGATAAATTTTGATGAGTCATAAAATTCCTCAGAGTATCATGAAAGAGTGTGATTCTGGACAATCCAAAATGACTCGGACCATGTTTGGATTAAGAACAAACCCTCTAATTGGTCTAACACAACTTAGGTAATTATTTGTATTTACTTAAAAAAAACACTTATATAACTTTACAACAAAATAATGCCGTTCCAGTAAGTCCAAACACAAAATGTAGGTGTAATAAATGATTATATAAACTACGACTGTAAATTAAAATATCATTAAAAAAATTATAACCAACTATCGTAGATATGGCTAATTAAATTACTCATTGCATATTGAAAGGTAGATGGTGCATTTGATAGGCCAAAAAAACTTAATTTGGAAATCGTAAAGACCATTAAATATTCTAAATAAAGTTGTATATGTATCTTTCGGCACAACCCTAATCTAATGAAAGCCTAAGTGCAAGTTTACCTAGTAAAAGCTTTATGTGTATCTTTCAACTACTATCCATTCATCATTTTTTTTCTAACCCTAAATTGTTTCTTTTCTCTCATCACTAAGATTGGGATTTAAAGGTACCACTTTATTTCTCAATTCAATGACTTTGAAACTTTCATTTTCCAGGTTATCCACCGTATTTTCAACAAATCCCTCACTTAAACAAGCTTATGCTTCCATTTGTATAGATAATTGTCCAATTTGCATTTCCAATTTTTTTTTTTATGGAAGCTTCACTGTTCTTACTCATGGTGTATTGACTCTTGGTCATTTTAATTTGGATCTTAGACATTGCTTATTAATTCTTTCCTAGTTGTTCAAAAGCTGACTGAGTAACTTTCATAAAGTTGGTAAAGGCTTCTTCAAGTGGTGATGGTTTCCTTTGTGGTGCTTGAGGAATATGTGGAACTCCCTGATTTGCAATCAAAGTTTGATATTGCTCCACTTAAAATTTTAGGTGATTTTTCCAACCAGGATTGTACGTGCTGGAATAAGGATTATTTTTCTGAAAGTTTCATATTAACCTTCAGTACTGACTCCCTCTGGTACACCGTTTTCATTTGCATGTCCTTACCCACATAAATCACACCTTAATGTATGAACTTGAGTCACGTTTGCAGGAACGAGTACAAATGCAACTAATTGTTTCAAAATAACCTCTAGTTGAGCTAGAACTGTTGTATTTGAATCTAATTCAAGCACACCTTTTGGTTTAAGTCTTCGATCACTTGAGAGATCAATACTTATTTTGGCACATTTTTTCAATCAACTTTTTTATGTGGTCTCTATTCTTAGTTCTGAAAGTACCTCTAACTGAAGTATCCATAAGCATTCTCGTTGGAGTGTTTAGATATATGATTAAATGTGCCATTTGTCCCATGACACTCATATTATGATTCATACATCTTCGGAGTAACAACTTGAATCTCTCTCATGCATCGTATAATGACTCATAATCACCTCAATCAAAATTTGAGATTTCAACTTTCCTCTCTTCAGATATTTGTCTTCCAATTCCTTCCAAATTTAGATCTTACAGTTTGGTATGCACTACAACCAATCATTTGCTCTACCTATAAGAGAAAAACCAAACGATCATAATTTTACTTGATTTTCAGTCACATCATTCAGCTTGACATCAAACAAGTCTCATAATTTATTCCAGATGCTGCAAAGGATCTCTGATAGCTTGCCCATTGAACGAGTTGTCTCTCCAACCTGAAATTATATATTTTTTATATCAAATGTTATAGAGTTATTTGGTCAAAAACCTAAGGATACATGTCCAACATTAGTCCTCCTATAATAATTCTTTGTCGTTTGTCTTGTTTGACTAACCATATATTCTTCCACTCCCTCCTTAGCTTATTGTGCTTATTTTTTTTGCTTTTTAAATTGCTCACGTTGTTCTTTATATTTTTCAATCTAACGATATCAGTGTCGAACTCAAACCTCGCATAAACAAACAAACAATACCTCAATAACATTGCACCAAACATAAACGAATAAGAGTAGAAAATGTAAATATAAATGAAGCTAAACAATAATTAAATAAAAATAAATTTTAAATTAAAACATCACACAGACATGTTGATGTTATCAACAATCCTCGACAGTGACGCCAAAAACTTAATGACTATTTTAGAAGGTGAACTAATCAAGTCAAATGGGTTGCTATCTTAACAAGGTTAGATTTGTGCAAATTTAAAAGTAAAATTGGGGGGTTTGCTTGAGAGTATGTTGAAAAACATTAAAACTTGAATATAAGATCAAATGAGACAACGACTAGGTCTCATTTGAATCCCAAGATTTTTCCTTGTTGATGATTGTGTATTATTTGAATCGAATTGACTTTATAGATTTACAACAAACTAACAATACCACTATACCTAATTCATTGGTGTACAACTCACAAATTCAGACTACACTTCCCTAATTTCTTAGGCGATATGGATAGTAAAATTAGGCGATCCACATCCGTTAATTCTTTAGCCATAACTTATAATCACTTATACCTAGTTAATTACTAACTTGAAAAATTATTTTATTTTCGATCGGTAGAGTTACAATCAATAATCTCTACTAATCTAAATTCACTTTGTGAGTTCGCCAACACCCAAGTAGCAATGAACACAAAAGAAGTTAAATATAAAATATATAAGCAATTCATTCAAGTAACATCAAACAATTATATAATCCAACAAAGAAAAATCAAGATCATATCCTAAGACCTAATTAGAGAAATCTAGCTATTCATAGTGATTCAAATCATTACTATGAGTTTAGGTGAAGAGTGCATGAAAGTCAATGAAGAATATGATCTCCAATGACTACAAACCTCTAAAAATCCTCGTTGTAGAACTCTTTGTCGTCACTTTCTATGCTGATATTTGGATCCCTCACAAATGTCTCCATTTTTCATTTTAAACTAGTAGAAAATGTGTTAGCCAAGTGTATCATCACGACACGATAGAAAATATCATGATCAAGATAGCTCTCCATTGTGACCACTATGAGGGCATTGTGATCGTGAATACTCTAGGGGATATCTCCTTTGTTTTTCTCCCTTTTATTCTTTTTTTTAAGTCCACAATTTCTTTCTCTTATTCTCTTATTCTATTCTTCTAATTTCTTCTTTATTTTAGCTCATGTTTTGCTATAAATTACACCAATTCTACCAAAAGTGTTCGTAAATATCATGTAATAGCAGGGTGTCACCACTAAAGGAGATAATATTTGATAAATGTGTATTCGAACATCATGTGTATGTGAAAAAAGGATACAAGTTAAAGAGTGGTCGTCCTATGTCTTTATGTCGATGATTTACTTATTACAAATAACAATGAAGATTTTATTGAATTTAAGGTTGATTTAATGAAGTAGTTCGAGATAACTAAACTTGTTCACATGGCATATTTCCTTGGAATTGAGTTTCATAAGTTCGAAAAGGGTCTCCTCATGCATAAAAAGAGGTATGCACTTGAGATATTCAAGAAGTTTGATATGGAGCATTGTAATGTGAACATTACTCCTGAAGAACTAATCACTGCTATAAAAAACACATTTAACCTCAGGCGCATAGGGGATTTAACCTCGGTTACACAAGCGAGGTAGCGAAGCGCGTTATAAAAAATTGTCATTTTACCTCCCGAGTTTTGATTAATCGAGGGGTAAAGTGTTAGGCACATGGATTCGATCTCCAAAAAATGAATTTTTAGTATTTTCAGAACTGGATGGCGTACCCAAAATTTGCTATCGATTGAAAGTAAAATTGAGCTAATAATATTATTACCTCGGTTTGTAATATTAACCGAGGGAAAAACATTATTATTTAGTTTTTTCTATTTTTCAATATTTTTGTTTGAACTTGTATTACAGAATCATATTTTGTCCATTTCTGAAATAGAAATATTGTACTTTTTTTTTCCATTTCTCAAATAGAAACATTATACCAAAACTATTCATTGTTTACACCATTTGCAAAGTCAAAATGGCACACATCTTATAATTTTATAACAAAACTAAAACAAATTATTAACCAACAAAAGCAATAACCAAAATTCAAAGTCTTGCTGGTCGTCTAAAAGTTATTTTATGTGATTTGTCACCGGTCGTTAAACACCTATAATTTGAACAATATTTGAAACCAATCACGATAATCAACAACAACATTAAATATTTAATAAAAAGAATAAAAAAAAAGTATAATGAATAAATATATATTACTAAGTTATATAAAACATTTACTTACTAGTTTTCACATATCCCCTATTTATGATCATGATGAATAACATGCACATCATCTAAATTATTTTCTTCAGATGAGAGACGTACATGTGTTGCGAAAAAAGAGGTCTCAAAATTTAAATATTTATTTTCATCACTGTCAAGAATATGTTTTCTTTGTATAACAACTGACCATCTAGTGTTAGAAGGATCAGTGACATAAAAATCATGTTTTACTTGGGATGCCATGATGAATGGTTCGTTCATATAAGTTGTCTTTCGAAGATCAACATGTATGAATCCTAGTTCATCGGTTTCTACATAAATGTTACTTTCAATCCACTTGCACTTAAATAAATACACTTTAAAACTAACATAATCAATATCCAAAGTCTCCTAAATGATCCCAAAGTATGCTCTATATGCTAGTACAAGGTTGTTATCTTTGGAACTAGAGAAGTACATGGATTCAGTTTCAACCATAACCTAACTATTTTGGATCGTACTACGGTCATCCTTTGATTTTGTATAAGATAGAAATTTAGTAATTTCGTATGTACTCCAAGTTATTACATTAAACTTAGGCATATGTGAAATCCATTTAATTGTCTTTGATGCACTGCTCTCTTTACAAACTCTTTCATTAAACCTATTTATGAAAGTTTTGTTATGCTCTGCTAATAAAAAAAATTCACTCATACGGGAGAAATTTTCGTTGATAAGACATTTGTGAGCAGACATGTAAGGTTGAACTTCATCAACGTTATTCAATATATAAAAGTGTGCTTGAAGAACTACAACTTGGTCCAATGTCTTAACATTTAAACCTTGAGTACCTCTACCATCATATCTTCCATCGTGACGAGACTCGGGAATTCCTATAGAGTTCACTTCTGACAAATAATTTGTATAAAACTCAATAGCTTCTTCTGTGATGTACCGTGCAACGGCCAAAGCTTCCAGACGATGATGATTATTTGTACACCCTTTAAAGATTTTCATTTATCGCTCTACCAGATATATCCATTGTAAATAAATTAGACCATAAATTATTATCTCGCTTACTAGATGAGCAACTAAGTGAACCATAATGTAAAAAAATGATGGAGGAAAAAACATCTTTAATTGACACAAGATAATTGCAGTCTCATGTTCCAACTCATCAAAATTTTCAGGATCAATGACTTTACTACATATAACATTGAATAATAAACACAATCTGGTTATAGTTACCCTTACATTTTTTGGTATAATGTCACGGATAGCCACTAATAGAAGTTGTTGCATCAAAATACCACAATCATGAGATTTTAAGCCAACTAATTTGAGATATTTCATTGACACAAGTTTCTTCATATTTGATGAGTACCCTTCGGGAACTTTGATACCTTGCAAACAATCACAAAAACTTTATTTTCTTTTTTAGACAGGGTGTGACATGCTGGGGGAAAATATGTTATGTTTTCTATATCTTTCGGTGCTATCTTTTTTCGTATATCCATCATCACCCTATCTTGATAGGATTTCTTAGTATCCTTTGTATTGCCTTTAATGTTGAGAAGTGTTCCAATCAAACTATCACATACATTTTTCTCCACTTGCATCACATCAAGACAATATCTTACATCGAGATCAGACCAATATGGAAGATCAAAGAACACCGACATTTTTTTACAAATATTTTTCTCCACTGGCCATTTTTGTTTCTTTACAAAGACAACATTAATGTGTTGTTGTCTTTTATAAACTTCATTCCTAATTAAGGGCTTTAGAGCGATATCAAACTCATGTTTTCCATTAAAATACTTCCGCAATCTACAATATGGATGAATGAGTCTTAGAATTTTCGGTGCTCAAGGTAAACAATCTTTTTCAATTTTGTAACTGGTGGAAGCATGTATCATCTTCACATTTAGGACACGTTTTATGTCCCTTAACGTTGTACCCAGAAAAATTATTGTATGCAGAAAAGTCATTGATTGTGCAAAATAACATGACACGTAGCTTAAAGTTATCATCTGTATACACATCATCAACATCAACGCCTTCCTCCCACAAAATTCTTAAATCTTTAATAAATGGCGTTAAATAAACATCTATGTCATTTCCTGGTTGTTTTGAATCCAAAATCATCATTGATAACATCATATATTTGCGCTTTATGCACAACCCCAAAGATAAGTTATAAATCATGAGAAGAACAGACTATGAAGTAGGATTACTACTCAAATTACCAAACAGGTTCACTCAGTTAGTGGTAAGTCCAAGCCTAAGGTTCCTTGGCTCAAGGGCAAAATCTTGAAACAACAAATCAACCTTTTTCTATTACAATGAATAAGCTACATGGCCGATTTTTCCATCATATACTTTTTCATATGCATTCCATCTAGTATTATTTGCGTCATATACATTAGCAAACAGCCTCTTGAATCTTTGAATTATTGCTAGATACCATATCACCTTGGAAGGAATGCCATTTCTAGTTACACCATCACCACCTTCAACACCATTGTCCTTTTGCTTGTAGCGTGACTCCTCACACCTTAGGAACTCCTTCCAATTTCATACTCTTTCTTGTATAATATACAATCATTATGGCATGCATGTATTTTGGTATAGTCCAAATTCATTGGACACAATATCTCATTGGCCTCGTAACTACGGTTTGACAACATGTCACCTTTTGTAAGCATTTCTTGCAAAAATTCAAGCAATCCAGTGAAACTTCTATCCGTCCACCCACCTATTGCCTTAAGATTAAATAGTCTTAATACAACTGACAATCTTGTAAATATTTTGCATCTCGGATATAACGATTATTCCATGTTATTTGCAAAGTATCTTCCACCTGAGCTTTCTTAAAAGCATCTCCAATATTACGAATCATGTTTTCTATATTACCGTTCATAAATTCTTTAACTTCAAATATATGTGACACAAGTCTTTTTTTTGTCACTTCCCCATGTCATACCTATTTCGTGTGATTTTGAATAATTTCATCACAACCTAAATGATTGAATATAACATCCATTGGATGTTTTTGCGTATTTTGACATTTTTTACAAGGACACAAAAAAAATCTCATTATTGTTAGGAAGATTTTTTCCGCGAATCCAATAAATTAAATAACTTTACTCTCATACTCTTTACTTAATCTATTGAATTTCATCCAACTATGATCTATGATCATATCCATTTATGAAAATGAAGTAAAAAATAGTACACAAACAACAAAAATGAACATTCCATCTCAATAAAACAACAATGACAACAACCAACAACAGCTAAAAATATCTGAAAAACGATACTACATTATACCTTGAGTCTCAAAAACCATATCAATAACAATTACAACAACAACAACAACAACAACGACAACAACAATAACAACAACATCGATGACAACAACAACAAAACACTCGTGGAGAAATTTTTACATATAAGAAATATGATGAGTGACTCAAAGAAAAGTGTTAGTTTGAGGTTCGAGTTTCCCATCTCATTGGAGAAGATGAAGAATGATATTTTAGTTTGTTAGGTGGAGAAAATGTTGTTCTTTTCGTTTGCTGGAGAAAAATAGTGTTCCTTATGTCTCTCAAGACGCAAAAAGTGAATGAGACTTAACATTCTAACGAAGGAACAAAATATTATTTAGAGTTTTCATCTCAATTTTTTGAAAAAACCGAGGAAACATAACAAAGGTAAAAATTGGGTTCAATTTAATAAAATAAAATATTGTTTAGAGTTTTCATCTCGGGTTTTTAGAATACCGGTCTTTTTTTTGTTCTAAATAAAACATAAAATTGCAGGAGTTGAGAATCGAAGCTCAAATCCTAAGCAACATTTTATGTTGGTTTTGCGCAAAACTGAGGTATAAGATTTAATTTAAAAAATAACAATTAATTAAATGGCGTGTTCCAGGTCATTTGAACTTTAGTTCTCAATGACTGAGGTGAAACTTTTGTCATGAAATGTACCGTAGTAGTGAAGGTTGAAACTGTCAAAGAATGAAGATGAGTAAAATATTAATCTAACATAATTCAGGAGGCTGATTGGATCATTGTGGTACTTGTGCAATACGAGACCAAACTTGGCATATAACATGGACATAATGAGAAAATTTGTGGTAAGCCAAAGGCATCACACTTGCCAGCAGCCAAGAGAATTCTAAGACATGCCAAAGGTTCATTTGACTGCGGAAACTTGTTTCCCTAAACAGACAGAGATTGAAGCTGTAAATTGCTCGGTTATACCGATACAAACTATTGTGGAGACAAAGATGACAGAAAATTCATAGTTGGATACATCTTTATGTATGGAGAAACACCAGTATCTTGGTATTCTAAGAATGAACCAATTGTGGTGATCTATTTTTGCGATATTGAGTGCATTGCAATGTCTATGTGTAAGTGCTAAGTTGTATGGTTGATGAATTTGATGAAGGAGTTATGCAACGAGGAGTATGAAACTGTGACATTAATGATAAATAATATTTTCGCTATAAACATGGTCAAGAATCTCATTGAACATGAGAGAAGCAAACATATAGAGAGATGAAATTTCTCTATTTGAGAGAGCCTGTGAGTGAAGAAAAATTAAACTTGGGATATTGCAAAAGGGAAAATTAATTGGCCGATTTATTAATCAAAGGAGTGTCAATTGAAGTGTTCAAAAGGTTGAAAAAACACACAAGTATATAAGTCTTGGATTAAGGTGGTGTGTTGAGAAAAATAATTACGGCGGGCCTCTAATCGATACCATATTAAACAAAATGTTTTTTTAATCGATTACCACTTCTGCGTAATCGGTTACCGCAGATTACAAAAAATACGTAACCGGTTAAACAAGCTTGAAAAGTTTGTTTTACTGTTTAATCACATTGTTATGTAATTGTGTATAAATACCCTCCTTTAGATTGTTGATGATAACACCATGATTTTACTAGATTCTCTTTAATTCTCTCTCACCATCCCCACTGTTCAACATTTTGCCTCATTATATTATAATTATAGCTGAATAAAACATTTAAAATTGTTTGTATTGCTTGGAGATAAAAATTGTCACAATTCATCAAAGTTCAAAGATTGAAATATTCAAAATTGAGATAAAAAGAAAAACATAAACCATGAAAAAGGTCCTTGTGCCATCGAAACCCCAAATTCATCTTCTCATATTGATCAAACACGAGATAGAAAGAGGGTTTAAATGACATTGTGTGTATTGTTTGATATTTATTTGCTCTTTCTTTTCTCTTCTCCATAACTTTTTCTATAGGACTTCCTTTTTAGAATTTTTGGTTGTAAGAGATTCTTGAGAAAAAAATTGATTTTTGAAGGAATCATTGCCGAAAAACTTTGATTGTTTTTTTGTTTGTTTTAATTTGATTTTTTTTCTTCTCTATTTTTATTTTGAATTTTGATGTCTAATTTTGATATTCTGAATCACTTATCGTAATTGATTGTAAGGATAGATTGAAGAAGAGAAAGTAAAGTTAAGAATTTATAGATTTATGAAAATAAAAGATGAATAGGAAAATCCGAATTTGTGGATTAAGAAAGTTACGATGAAATTTTATGCTTTTGAAATTTTGGATGTAGTGATTGGATATTAATTTGTTCTTATTTGATGGTAACTGTGAACATATTTCTAATTTATTTAACAACACTTCTTCTGAATCCTTGTTTGCAAAACATTTTATGAGTTCTAGTTTGAGGAGTTGCACAGATTAAGGCTTGCACAATATGAAAAGATAGGTGAAAATGAAGATTAAAGTTTTTAAATTTATAGAAGTGATAAATATTAATTTAAGGAAAGATGTTTTTTGAATTGTTTTCTTTACGTTTTTACAAGTTAATTAAACACTTAACATATAGTAATAAACTTAGATTACACGAAATGTAAAAAGATCTTATATCACAGTTAAGTGGAGATATATCTAGTGAAAGAACTTATCATGTGACTATATATATAGATTTTCATAACATTACTTTTATAGTATTATTAATAACACAAGTAACACAATCCAAAAAAAAATGCAACAAATCACAGATTGATTATGCAACAGAGTCAATGCATGAAACATATGTTTTTCACTTCCCACGGATCGCCATCGCAAGAAAATCGAAGATACTGTACACCGATTAATCCTTTCTAATACAATTTTTCATCATGTCAAACATCTCAGGTAGATAAAGATGAACTAGAACTACAGAAATGTGAAACTATGGTGCTACCATTTTTTCTCCTAACTAGCTTATAAATTATCAGCACTGCAAAACTAGTTGCGGTGCTTGCATAATCAACATACTATGGAGAAGTATTCACAAATACAGCATGGAAAATGGAAAACTACCATTTTCAAATGCATAACATAAAGGTATAAATGATTTTTATGGAGCACTAGGACTTTCGATCGGTGATCGGTGTCGGTGTTATGTGCTTCCCGGTGCATCACTTCCTGCAGCTGGTTTGCGATTCAAATATCGAATAACAGCATCTTCAACCCTGCTCATGTTGTTAAACAAGATATGAAATTTTATAATGAATGGTAGTAGATATAATAAATGAATATATGCATAAAACTAAGCAGAGATTGCTTTCAAAACTTACCATGGTTGGTTGAAAAAATCAGATTTACGCTCTTTTTCCGCGCTGCGACTAGGTTCACCAGCTGCAGTTTTCAGATCCCGGCTTTGAGATTCAATCAAGGCATTAATAAATTCTACCGGAGATTGACTAAAACCAAGAAAAAATGCCCGTCTCCTTCGGTGCTCGTGAATTTTTCTGATGATTCCGCATATCGCTTCATCACATGTTTCAATCTCTTTATTCTTCTCGACATTAGCCAATAGTGCAGACAACTCTCTTTGAATAGGAAAAGGAACATCAACAGTCACATCATAACAACCACTCCCGGCTGGACTATTTCCCGAGAGTTTGATCTGATGCTCCAACATTATAGGCTGTGGAGGGAACAAATGTTGCGATATTTTTTGCGAAACTGTTGTGAACTTCACTTTTTCTTCACCGAATACTTTCTGAAGAGCTTGATCACAGTGAAAAAATGAAGGGTCGTTAGGGTTTTGCAGTTTCCTAGCCTTCACATAGTGCCAGATCGCAGCAATAATTCTCGGACGGGTATCAACCTCGATACCAAGAACTTCTGTCAATGCCGTCGAAAGCTTAAACTTCTCAGGTGCATAATTCATTTCCAGCCGTATATTCACCGTAAATTCTTTATCCCCTTTCCTCTTCACTTCAAAACCTTCTTGAGGAGCAGGTGATCGAGAATTCTCCCACACAATAATGTTGTTATCAGGATATAGCCTCTGATCCAAAGAAATTATTACTTTTTTGAAAAAAGTCGAGAACTTAGGATACATTGAAGACTGCTTCTGAACTACTCCTGGCTGATCAGGATCAACACCATCTTCCAATATCCTCCCAACTATCTTCAGTGTCCATGTAGGAGGCTCGGCGTTCGGCTTCTTAGGTATCGTGCGAATTTGATTAGCAAATGTGTTAAATACATAGATACGGAGAGTTTTCTGAATACAAGGCGGATTTTTCAGCGCTTCCTGGATATCAACCTTCTTTCTAGAAAGCGCGGCATCAATACGAGACTCAAACTCGAGAAGCTGTGTATAAAGAGCCGATTCAGGCAGGATAGCAGCCACTCTTTCCTGCATCTGTTTCTCAGGAAGCTTCTGCTTCTTCCTCCTTGCAGCAGGCGTGAGTTCCATCGGTCTCAACGGCGAGAAATTATTTTGAGGCGAAAATCCAACCGGCCGCATAGGTGGTTTCAAAGGACCTCGTTTCGCAGGCGTAGACATAGACGACGACGAAACCCCTAAATTCCCCAAACCACCAACCTGATTCTGGTTAAGAGTCAACCCTTGAGCTTGCAAATGAGCCTGGAGTTGAGCATGAGCTACGGCCGCAGCTTGTGCATGAGCCTGAGCTTGAGCCTGAGCCTTAGACTGTGCTTGAACAATGGCATGAGCTTGAGACTGTGGAAACTGCCCTTGAAAACCAGCAGCAATTTGGGCTTGGGCCTGGGCCTGGGCTTGGGCTTGGGCTTGTGAAAACACAGGGTTTGTAGACATAGAAGGGGATTGCATTCCAGCATTTCCAAAGGAGGATGAAGATCCACCAATGCCTTTTGAAGGGTTATTATTGTTCACAGACATCACTATCCAAATCTAATCAACAAAAAGGGACAAACCAAAAAAAAAAAAAACTTCAAGCCCCAAATTAAAAAATCTTAACTTTAAGGAATAATCTCAATCACGAACCAAGTGGGGATATATATAACACAACAAATTCAAATTCAAATGTCAAAATTCATAAATTTATAAAAACCCTAACTTTGCGGTCTAAAAATGGAAAGAACCAAAAGAACTAACACTGATTCTGAATCAAGTGGTGTTTGCCTCGATCTGGAATTAGGAGGATCCACTGATTGAAGAAGAAGAGGCCGAGTAAGAATACACTGTGATCTCTGTTTACATAGAATTGTTTGAAAATTAGGGTTTATAGAAAGATGAGCTGAATGAAGATTCGATGAGTGAAAATTGAAGAAAAATGGAGAGATTGAGGTTGGTGAATTTTGTTGAAGATGACGAAACTTAGCTAGGGTTTGGGAAATTGCACAATTTGAAAGGGTCAAAGTTTAGTCAGTGTTAAGGGTTCGGTTCTAAATGCCTTTGTGTTAAAACGGTGTCGTTTTTGTCCGGCAAGTTCAGAGTGTTCTAACCAAATAATGTAACAAAATTTGTTTTACTTTTTCCTTAAAATAAAAACAAAACAAAATGTGTTTAATCATTTTATGATTCTTAGTCATACTTTTTACATTTTTTTATTTGTTGTTTGTTTTTGAGTTTAGGATAATCTTAGATTATTATTTTTGAAAAGGTAGAGGCTTTTTAATTTTAAGTATTTTGTTGACTTAATTCTAATTTAAAATATTATAAATTATTTTTTAATAAAAAATATTGATTTTTTAAAACAATAATTTTATTATAAACTATTTTGTAATAAAATATTTTGATTTAAAAAATAATAATTTTAGATCAAAATGATTTTTTTAGTGTAAATATAATAGTTGCCTTGTCAACACGTAAATATTAAAGAATTGAATATTAATCAATCTCTAAATATAAAGATATGATATGCACAACCTAATAAATTATAATAATGAGTGATCATATATATATATATATATATATATATATATATATATATATATATATATATATATATATATATATATATATATATATATATATATATATAAAATTTACGATAAAGCAAAATACATTTTGGAGAAAATGATAGAGAACATACTTGGAAAATCCTTCTTTTCGATGAGAGATCATTCAAAAACACAATTTGGTGATTGAACTAGTATTGGTTTCTTCTTTCCTATGGCCTTATGTGAAAACTTTCTATTAGTATAGTTCATATAAAAAATTAGGATTCATTCATTATTTAGATAACACTAGTCCACGTAGGAAATTGACATTTGTTATTTGATAAAGAGGTTTCTAGTCTAAAGATTGATCTCAATCTTTTTAATTAATTAATTTGTATTGATAATATAATAATCTCTTGTGATATTTAAAACTTTTATTACCAAATAATGAAAAGAAGGTATTCTCATTCCTAACCATTTATTGCAAGTATTCATTTAAATCATTGTAATTTATATTTCAAACTAATTAAAAATAAATCCTCCCCATTTAAACAATTAACTATGGTTGGCTACTATCATGTTGTTCTAAATTATTCTCAATCCTTCGTGGATATGAACTTAATTATCTATTGTATGATTGCTACACTTCCCAAACATTCACTAGATTTATTTTGCAATTGCTTTATTACCACACTTATCATCGATATCATTTTCTATTTTTATGTTATGTTAAATTTGATTTGTCTATACCTTGATTTATTTATATTTGTAATTCGTGTGTAATTCCGTTATTTCGCTTATTCTATTAGATTTGTACCTTGAGTTATCCTTGCATACAATAAACATGGGCACATATGAATGTGTTTTTTATCCTAAACAAGTAGATCAATTCAATATGTTAAATCTATCTTAAATCACAAGTTAAAAAGATTAAAATAGGGTTTTTTTCTTAAGTTTGATTCGAATCAAGTATTATGGTGACTTGAATTAAATATCAAACTCAAATAAATTTTTTGTCACTGACTATTTGATTCGAATCAGAGACGTGTGTGGTTCCAATCACAACACTCTTTGACTCGAAGCACATGCAATTTTGACTCGAATCATGATATTCTAATATCTTTCTAAAACAACCATGATTTGAATCATGTTTTTTCTTGAGCCAAATCATGAATACCAATCAAAACGACAACCTCTTCATTTCTAAATCGATTTGAATCACTCTTTCTTTTGATTCAAATTATAACATCATGATTCTACTCAAATCATTTTTGTTCTTTTCTTTATCTTTTGTGTATAACCTTTAGCACCTATATAAATATTTTTAGTGACATTTTTCAAAGAGATAAAAAATGATGCTATGATTGTCATTTTTCTAGAGTGAGATTTAGTGAGTTCCAAACCCCTATTTTCGAGAAAAACTAATGAGAGTTTTTCCTTTCAGAAACACTCTTCCTACTTGATTCAATATTGTGAAAAACTTTCTAGATTGTTGATATTGTGAGATTCCTTAGAGAACCTTCATTGTCTTCAACCTTGTATCGAGAAAACATTGTAATAATGCTTACCTTTAAAGACTGAGTGTGAGTGGTAGATCCAAGATATATTAGGGAAACTAATATTTTTTTGTGAAGTTTTGTTGTGTGTATCAAGAAAAAGAATCACTTTTTATATATGGTGTCTAGTTGTGAATATCCATCAAGAGAAGAGTTTCTCTATACCCCGTGAAAGACTTCGGTGGGACTGAGTATAGGTTGTTGCAGAATAAAGTTGGGAGTTGTCAAACCATTCTTGTGTAGAATAATCACTCAGATAAGGAACCAAATTGGATGAGTAAAGGTTGTTGTAAAACAAAAACTTGGAGCATGATTATTGTGTCTAGCAAGATCATTGAACATCTTGAATGTTTATAGTTTGAGTATTTTGCTTCAATAGAAAGGAAAGTCAATTTAGATTCATGTTGGCTAAATCAGTTGGCTTGTAGTGTTTAGATTGTTGATTATCCATTGTACTAAAAGTCCTTGTATATTAAATTTAAAAATATTGGAAGACCTTACAAATTTCAATGGTGAAACATTGAAGGGTGGACTAAGATCTAGCGAGGACGAGCAAGTCAAACCGCCATAAATCTGTCGTGCATTTCTCTTCTCCCTGTCTCTTTTACATTTATGCATTATATTACATGTTTTAAATTTGTTTATATTTAGAATATCATGTCATCTAGAGCTTGATCTTGATTATAATGTTTTATCATATAAGTTTAGAACTCTGACGTATCTATTCATTAATTATTCTATCGCTTAATTGTTTTTGTAAATATTTTAATTTTGGATTAATCAACTTTTGATATATATATTAATTTTAAGCTATGCACAAAATTGAGTTATGATAATTGTTGAATTGTTTGTCAAAGAAAATATATTTATCTTGGTTATGTTGACTTTTGATTGAATCATGTATCTTTGATCAACATTGAAACATATAATATTTCAAATATCCGCTATATTTTGTTTCAACCTACCATTTGAGGTTTCATTTATTAAACTCTAATTTTATATAGGAAAATTATTTAAGAATAGTTTAAGGGGATTGGTCTTTTTAACACCCCCCACCTTATGGACCATTTGATCTCCATATTTTCCCCCAACAATTAGTATCAAAGCCGATCTTTTGATCAAGTCATGTGACTTCAAAAATTAAGGATATGGGTAGAATGATCCAAGGGATGTGTTCAATAAAATTTCCTTATCTAGCAAATTCAATATGTCTCGTAGTCATCATGCTACATGGTTAATGTCATTATCTAAATGACTTAAAGATATTTTAACTAATCCAATCTTATTATGTTAACGATTCTATAATCATTAGGTAGAATTTCAAAGTAATTATATCCATCTAGAATTTGACTGATAAAGTTTTGAGTTGTGTGTATGTAACCGAGAACCTAGGTGTATAACTTGAAGACTCTTGTTATTTCATGATTATTCGTGAAGCTGACCCATTTTATTATGTAGTGTTTATACTTTTAATTATTAAAGAGATAAGGGTTATTAGAATAAAAAAGAAGCATCTTCTTGAGGAATTACTCTTCCATGGTCGTTGTGAAGGAAGACAGAGACAGTTTCTATGAAGATGTTGGTGTGTTCAATGATTGTTAAACAAGCATCTAAGAAGATCCAAAGCAATAAGATTTGAAATAGCCATATTACTGTCAAGCGTTAAACTAGGTATCCAAGGTTGTCGAGGTATAAGTTCAATAAACAAAGTAGCTAATCATTGTTGAATAAGAAGACAAACAAAGATAATCAGAACATGTGTCGTTCCACTTCATCTGATATCTTTTAAAGGAGTGTCTAAAAATTTATTTCCAGATGCGCAAAGTAAAATGTATGATCATATTGTGCTTTTGTTATAAATTTTTATTGTTTACTAATGTTACATGTGCATCAAGTTAAAGCCTAAATCGTCAAATTGGTATGATCGTCCCATTCTCCTTTATATTCTTGTAGTTATACCTAATCTTATGTGTTTAGTTTGTGTTTAATGTGATAATTGTCTAAAATATGTACTTTCTATGTATGCATATCATATCTCAATCAGGGCCGACCCTGAGTAAGGACAAGACGACCTTTAGCCCAAGGTCTCTAAATTAAAGGGTCTCACTTTGTTTTAAAATAAGCAAAATAATATATTTAATATTATATAAAATAAATTATAAAATAAAAAATAAACATGAATTTGCAAATGAACCAGTAGAAGTAGAGCAAATTTAAATCATGGTAGTAAAGGTTGTGGGTTTGATCTTCTTGCATTCATTTTTTCTAATTACTATTGCATAATTTTTTTTTATTATGATAAATGTTAATGATTTAAACTATTTAAAGATGAATAGAAAATATAAAAGTTATATGAAATTGAAGGCTTAATATTTTTTCTTTCATTTTTTAATTATTTAATTATTTATTTATTTTGTAATTGTTAAATTTTCATTTTTTATTTTTTATTTTTTATTTGTAATTTTATTTATTAGTTGTTTAATGATCTTTTGGAGACACTAAAATATAAATACTTAGTTGATGAATTTGTTTCAAAATAATATTTCAAGAAAGACTCTTTTGAAGTAATAAGAAAATTTAAGTTGTATGAATTTATTTTAATAGTTTAAACTATACTTTGAATTTTTTGTTGCTTGATTTGGTTTAAAATTGTATTTTTATAAAATTTTAATTATTAAAATTATATTTATTTTTAAATTAGAATAAGTTTTTCAGATTGATTGGGTAGGTCTTTGATAGTAACATGTGTGATTATGTTTGATTTATTTATTTTTAAAAATTGTTATCATCGTTGACGTATCGGTATCGAGTTCAATGTTGGTGTTGCGTACGAGTTGAAGGCACACATACCGCTGAAGCTCTTGTTGATTTTGTAAACATAAAATAAGGTATTTATGTGAATGTATAAATGATTCTTGTATTATTTTTCAAGAATATTTAGTATAAGATTGTTGTTTCTTTGTTAGTCTTATCATTTCATACACATTTTTAGCAATTACTTACTTTTATATATTTTGAGTCAATGTTATGAATACTTAGTAGTATAATCTAACCACCTCATGTTGTGTTTCAATTTTATTCATATCTTATAGATTGTCACTACTACATTATATATTTCCTTGATAGTTAGTCATCTATTATGTTCTTCATAGCATTTTGAATATTTTAAAACTTTATTCCGTTGGCGCCAGTATTTGATATGTTATCAAGTGTTATAAAGTATGGTAATTATCACTTGTGATGAACTATATCAAAGTTGATCCTAATACTGTTTTTATTATTTATTTAGACGTATGAAAAGGTTGTCGCGATATTCAGGTTAGAGGAGGAAGTAGTTATAGTTAATGTCTGACGCTAACGAATACAAGAATTTGATAAAGAAGTGAGTGTAGTGAAATATTTTTTATTAACGAATATAAGATTTTTTTTTGAACTAAATTTGTTTATTAAGAGTTCATTTTTATTATTTGTCATGTGCCTCTAAAAAGTCGAGATCGACCCTGATCTCATTCATCTGTTCATTTATTTTTCATCTGTACAATTTCATCCATCCAATCATTTTGCATTCATCTACATAATGTCATCTCAATTAGCATCAATTTTATTTTATCAAATGTAATATAAATAATTTCTATGCATTAATATTTTTAATTATACATTTAAAACATTTTTTCAAGTCCCTTAATTTTTTATAACTTTTCAAAATTTTGTCTTATGGTTTAATTCATAAAGAACCACGATTAAAATCATAGAGAGTTTTAAAACCAGTACCATTTTATATTTTGAAATCTCATTCATCATTTCTCCCAATTACTTCACGCACTCACATTACTATTTCACTCATTTCATTTCATTTTTCAAAATTATCACTCATCTCATTTTAAAACTTAAATCATTTCTCACATAACATCCCTTTTCCATTTTACATTATTTTCATTTCTCATTGATCTCCCATCTAAACCTATGTCCTTCATCCTCTATCTCCATCAATCATCAATGAAAAGTTATTTAGATAAACAAAGAGGCAAGTAACCCCTTCCATCTTCCATTCCTCCTGAAAATCTGAAGGATAAAAGAATCAAGATGGGAGCTCACAAATAGACACTTAAGCAGAAAAATCAAAATCGTTGCTCTGGGTAATCCTTCATAAGTTTATGGTTCTTTTTCATCTAAAGCTCAAACTCTAGATTCTATGGTCGATAAATTTAGCCATTTGGTCCTTGAAGACGACTATAAAAAGTATTGTGAGCAAATTCAAATTCAAATGTCAAAACTCATAATTTGTAAAAACCTTGAATTTGTGGTCTAAAAATGGAAAGTACCAAACAACTAACTCTGATTTTGAATTAAGTAGTGTTTACCTCGATCTAAAATTAAGAGGATCCATTAATTGAAGAAGAAGCCGAGTAAAAACACAATGTGATTTCTGTTTACATAGAGTTGTTTGTAAGTTAGTGTTTAGTAAACGATGAGTTGAAAGCATATTTGATGAGTGAAAATGATAAGAGAAATTGAAGAAAAAGGAAGAGATTGAGGTTGGTGAATTTTTTGCGATGATGATGAAACTTAGTTAGGGTTTGAAAATTGCTCAATTCAAATGGGTCAAAGTTTAGTCGGTGTACAACGTTCACTTCAAAATGCTTTAGTGTTAAAACAATGTTGTTTTTGTCCGACAAGTTCAAAATTTTCTAACCAAATGTAACAAAATTTGTTTTACTTTTTCCTTAAAAAAACAAACAAATTGTGTTTGATCATTTTATGATTCTTAGTCATCATTTTTATATTTTGTATTTATTTTTTATTTTTGTGTTTAGAGTAATCTTATATTATTATTTTTGTAAAGTTAGAGTTTTTTATTTAAAGTTTTTTGTTGATTCAATTCTAATTTAAAATTTAAATAAACTATTTTTTAAAATAAAAAATTGTTGATTTTTTAAAATAATAATTTTGGACCAAAATGATTATTTTTAGTGTAAGTATTGAATATCAATCTCATTAACATGTAAAATAGAATGAAAAAAAATATAAAACCATAACATTCTTTTCATTTTTTTCTTCATGATTTTCGAATTTAAACATTGTTGACATTTAGAAAGATAAAATATATTTTTAAATTAGAATAAAAAATAATTAAAAAATTAAATTAAGCGGTATAATTTCTTATACATTTTTTTTATGAAATCAAATATCCATCAATATGTTACTATAAATACCCCCAAACCTTTAAATTAGATAACAACGCAATAAACGACAAAGTTCGATTGTTTTTTTTAAGTAAAGGCTAACAAATTAAATGCTTTTTTTTTTCTTTTTAGAATATCATTCTATTTTTTATACTAACTTTAATGGAGTTTATATGTTAAAAAATAAAATTAAAGCGAAAATTAAACTGAAATTAAAAAGAGTTTGAATAATACTTTTATCTAATTTAATATTAAATAATTGAATAATAATCAACCTCTTAATAAATAAATATATTATGCCTAAAACAATATTTAATTTATTATCATCCAACTTTCCATTAGATGGTGAATCTATTATAGACAAAGTCAATGAGAGATCTTGAACAACCAATGAGATGTATTTCAATTGATCATGGTTGAAGGACCAATTGAGGGAATTTTTCTTAGAGGTTTCAAATAATAATCCATGTTCCCTTTGATATTAAGAATATAGTTCTTTTGGATCTTAGAGAAACATTTTTTATGACGGAGGATCACTTATGGATACGAATGAACATCATAGTATATTTTATAAAACTTGTTCGTTTTGTTTCCCACCTGAAGTCACGAAGCTCAATTTATTTGCCTTCACGTTGATTGGACAAACGAAAGATTGGTTGTATGATTTTTCAAGTGGTATTATTCGTAATTGAGATAAGTTGAAAAAAAAGTTTCTTAAATCAATTATTTCCCATTGCTAAATTCTTGGGTAAGACGACAAACATAATAAATTTTGAGTAAGGTGGTGTTGAATCTCTTTATGACTCATGAGAGAGGTTTGAATTGTTTTGAAGACGTGTACATCATATTGTTTAGACAACATGACTCAAGTACACAATTTTATACAAGATTTGAGAGCTCAAACTCGCATACTCCTTGATGCCTCACTAGAGGCACCATAAGAAACAAATGAGAAAGTGAAGTGAAGGAACTCATAAAAAATATGGCTTAAAATGAATATCACGCACTCATGGATAGGGGATTTTGGAGGAAAGAAATCTTGGATCTTGATACTCAAAATGCCTTGTTATCCAATTATAAGCTAGTGAGGGATAAAATTGACTCCCTCAAAAAGCAACTAGCAAATTCCATCATTGCAAAGAAAACTATTAAACAAGCTCAAGTTCTTATATGTGATTTTTGTGAGCTTGGTCATTCAAATGGACAGTATATTCCATAAGGTGATAATGATTTATATAATTATATGGATAAATTCAAAAGAGACAGTCCATTCTATAACACTTATGATTCAGGATGTCAAAGTCATCCAAATTTTAGGTTGAGCAATAAAAAGGCCAACATTAAATTAAGGAGTCCCTTAAAATCAATAATTAATAACGCATTCTCTTATAAAATATATTATATCTTTATGAAGATAACTCAAAGGTGTAAGAACAAAAATTGTTCTACAACAGATTCCATGATTTTGATGATAACAAAGGATGAAACCAAAAATGGCACCCTAACGAAAAGTTTCTAAGTGTGCAGGGTTCTAAAGAAAGAAGAAATAAATCTGATGATGTCATCAGATGCAAAACAAGATCAGATGCAAAATCTCAAGTATCAGAAGCATCTAAAGAGGAATCTCATTCAAGAAGCTCTGACTCTGGACAAAACTACAAAGTATCAGAAGCATCTGAACATGAAGTAAAGTCTAGAAGCTCTGACTCTGAACTAATGCCCTCTGTAAACTCTGGAAGTTATCAGCGCCATCTGAACTTTCAAGAGATAACATCAGAAGCAAGATTCTCCAGATACACGAAGACTCTAATCAGAATTGTTAATCATGATGAAGTAACGTTTAAGCCAAGTTAAAGTTCTGCAAATGGATTTCCTCAATTAGAAAGAGACGTTAATCTCCACTTCCAAGAGAGAAGATACTAATTGTGGTAAGTAGTCACTTCTAAGAGAAAAAGTCTACTGCAGAAGCTATTAATGGAATGGCGTAACTACATCTCAATATCCAACAGATTCAACGCTACTTCAACTCTACTTCAACTCCTATAAATAAGAGAAGAAATCAACATTCAGTAACAAGAAATCAACTAGCCAAAACTATACTGAAATTATATCACGCTCAAGAAAAACATCTCTGTTCTTCAAAGAATTTCA
Source organism: Lathyrus oleraceus (assembly GCF_024323335.1). Classification (NCBI taxonomy): domain Eukaryota; kingdom Viridiplantae; phylum Streptophyta; class Magnoliopsida; order Fabales; family Fabaceae; genus Lathyrus; species Lathyrus oleraceus. The sequence goes on along the minus strand of NC_066579.1, from coordinate 161,247,157 downwards.
CTAAGCTTTTGCTTATCAAGTGAAAAATTTGTTCTTAAGTTTGTAATATTTGCTTTCTTAGAAGCACTCTAGATTACACATCTTGTATCTAATTTTTATTTGATTTCCTCAAGTGACTCTTTGTAGTCTGTAGACTTGAGAGGACTAAGAGATTTTCTTCTCTCTTAGGGGTTGTTTGTAATCTTTCAAGATTAGTGGATTAAGTCCTTGTTGAAGGCGAAATCACCTTGGCCGGGTGGACTGGAGTAGCTTTGTGTTATAAGCGAACCAGTATAAAATCATTGTGTGATTTCATTTTGCAAAAGCGCTTATTTTTCAAACAATTCAAACCCCCCTTTCTTGTTTTTCTCACCTTCAATTGGTATCAGAGCTCCGGCTCTGTTATTGATTTTCAAATCAAACACTTAACCGTGTAGAGAGATCCAGTGCGAGAAAAACAAATGGCCCACTCAAATGAGAAAGATTCTTACAATGCCAAGCCTCCTGTTTTTGATGGAGAAAAGTTTGATTACTGGAAAGATAGAATCGAAAGTTTCTTTCTGGGTTATGATGCTGACCTCTGGGACATTGTCACAGATGGATACAAACCTCCAACCTTAAATGGAGCTGAAGTTCCCAGAAGCAAAATGTCAGAAGATCAGAAACGTGAGTTCAAAAATCATCACAAGGCCAGAACAATACTTCTAAATGCTATATCATACAACGAATACGAAAAGATCACCAACAGAGAGACGGCTAAAGACATAATTGACTCTCTGAAGATGACCCATGAAGGAAACTCCCAAGTCAAGGAGACGAAGGCTCTGGCGTTGATCCAGAAATATGAAGCCTTCAAGATGGAAGATGACGAAGCTATAGAAGCTATGTTTTCCAGATTCCAAACTCTTATTGCAGGTCTTAAAGTGCTAGACAAAGGATACACGACTGCAGATCATGTTAAGAAGATAGTCAGAAGTCTGCCAAAGAAATGGAGACCAATGGTTACTGCTCTGAAGTTATCAAAGGATCTGAACAATATCAGCCTTGAAGAACTTGTTAGTTCTCTCAGAAGCCATGAGATAGAACTAGAGGAGGATGAGCCTCAGAAAAGGAACAAGTCAGTGGCGCTGAAGTCCAGACCTGAAAGACGGAAGTCAGACAGAACCAAGGCTCTTCAAGCAGAAACTGCAGACACTGATGACTCTGAACCTGAAGACTCTGATGATGAAGAAGAGCTGTCCCTACTAACCAGAAGAGTTAAGCAACTCTGGAAAAGAAGGAACAACAACAACTTCAGAAGATCAAGACCCAGAGGGGATCGATCAGAGTCAACTTCAAAAGGTAAACCTAATAAAGATATTACCTGTTTTGAATGTAAAGAAACAGGTCATTACAGAAATGAATGCCCCAAGCTGAAGAAAGATAACCCCAGAAAAGAAAGCTTCAAGAAGAATACCTTCAGAACAAAGAAAGGATTAATGGCCACCTGGGACGATAGTGAATCCGAATCATCAGAATCTGACTCTGATGAACAGGCCAACGTAGCTTTTATGGCTACCACATCCAGCAGCTCAGATGAAGAATCTGAAGAGGTATTTTCTGAACTTTCTAGATCTGACTTAGAATCATGTTTATCAGAAACTCTTACCTCTCTTCAGAAATTAAAACAAAAAGTTAAAAACATCAAAGGCCTTCTTAAAGCAAAATCTGAAGAGTGTAGTAAACTTGAGACAACAATTCTAGCAAGAGATGATACAATCATATCTTTAACGTTAGAAAGAGATGAAGCTAAAACGAAAAGCTTAGAATTAGAAGAAGTGTTGTCTCAAGCACCACAAACTTCAAATGAAATTATTTATAAATATGAAGAAGCCTTTCAGAAGTTTCTGAAGAGTGGAATAGATAGGAGTATTATGGCATCCATGATTTATGGAGTAAGTCAGAATAATAAAAGGGGAATTGGGTATGATTCTGATTCTGATAAAACTTCTACCAGTAACCAGCCTAAATCTCCTTTTTCATATCATTACACACACACACAAGAACAAAAATTTAAGAATGCTAGAAGACCCAAAGTTGTAAGAAACTCTGGGAAAACTAATCTAAAAGGACCCAAGAGATTCTGGGTACCGAAAGATAAGATTATCTATGTTGCAGATATCCTATGCAGCAAAGTTCAGACACCAGTCATGGTATCTGGACTCTGGATGCTCGCGACATATGACGGGAAGAAAGTCTATGTTCCAAAGCCTGGAACTTAAAGACGCTGGCTTCGTAGGCTTTGGAGGAGATCAGAAAGGAAGGATCAGAGGCTCCGGAACTATTGGTAACAGTACTCTTCCCTCTATATCTGATGTTCTTTATGTAGAAGGATTAATGCATAACTTGTTATCCATAAGTCAATTAAGTGATAACGGTTATGATGTAATCTTTAATCAAAAAACGTGTAAAGCCATTAGTCAGAACGATGGCTCTGTCCTTTTCACAGGCAAGAGGAAAAACAACATTTACAAAATAAATCTTTCTGATTTAAAAGATCAAAATGTTAAATGTTTAATGTCAGTTCACGAAGAGCAATGGGTATGGCATAGACGCTTAGGCCACATTAGCATGAGAAAACTTTCTCAGCTAACTAAACTTGAGTTAGTCAGAGGCTTACCTAAACTGAAGTTTTCTTCAGATGCTCTGTGTGAAGCTTGTCAGAAAGGAAAGTTTTCAAAAACATCTTTTAAAAAGAAAAATGTTGTTTCTACCTCCAAGCCTCTGGAGCTTCTTCACATTGACTTATTTGGTCCTGTGAAAACAGCATCAGTCAATGGAAAGAAGTATGGACTAGTAATCGTTGATGATTACAGCCGCTGGACATGGGTAAAATTCCTAAAGCACAAGAGTGAGTCTCACTCTGTATTCACCAGTTTCTGTTCTAAAGTGCAAAAAGAATTTGACTCTAAAATTATTAGAGTCAGAAGTGATCATGGTGGAGAATTTGAAAATAAAGATTTTGAAGAATTATTTGATTCTAATGGAATATCCCATGATTTCTCCTGCCCTAGAACTCCACAACAAAATGGAGTTGTAGAGAGGAAGAATAGGACACTCCAAGAAATGGCCAGAACCATGATCAATGAAACAAATGTAGCAAAGCACTTTTGGGCAGAAGCTGTAAATACAGCGTGTTACATTCAGAATAGAATCTCTATTAGACCTATTCTGGATAAGACTCCCTATGAACTGTGTAAGGGAAGAAAACCCAACATCTCATATTTTCATCCTTTTGGATGCATTTGCTTTATATTAAATACTAAAGAACATCTGAACAAGTTTGATTCCAAAGCACAGAAAGGTATTATGTTAGGATACTCAGAACGCTCTAAAGGCTACAGAGTATACAACACAGAAACCAAAATTGTGGAGGAATCAATTCATGTTAGATTTGATGATAAGCTTGACCCTGAAAAGTCAAAGCTAGTTGAAAAGTTTGCAGATTTAGAGATCACTCTGGTAGAATCTGAGAAAACTCCAGAAGCAACTGTCACTCCAGACTCTGAAGAAATTAAATCTCCAGAAATTCCAAGGAAAGTCAAGAGTCGTAGCAACGTATCTGAAGATTTGATCTTGGGAAACAAAGATGAACCTGTTAGAACCAGATCTACCTTCAGAACTTCTGAAGATATTCCTCTGGGACTAGTGTCTCTGATTGAGCCTACGTCCTGTGATGAAGCTCTTCAAGATAACGATTGGGTGGCAGCTATGCAAGAAGAGTTAGATCAATTCTCCAAGAATGATGTCTGGGATCTCGTTCCTAAACCCAGAGGCACTCATGTCATTGGAACCAGATGGGTTTTCAGAAACAAGCTGAACGAGAAAGGAGAAGTTGTCAGAAACAAAGCTCGACTGGTAGCTCAAGGTTATAGTCAACAAGAAGGTATTGATTATAATGAAACTTTTGCTCCAGTCGCGAGGTTAGAATCTATTCGTCTTCTTGTATCTTTTGCTATTAATCATTCTATCAAATTATACCAAATGGATGTCAAGAGTGCATTTCTTAACGGTTATATTTCAGAAGAAGTGTATGTTAATCAACCTCCAGGCTTTGAAAATTCAAACTTTCCAGAACATGTTTTCAAACTTAAGAAATCTTTATATGGACTTAAATAAGCTCCCAGAGCTTGGTATGAACGTCTGAGCAATTTTCTTCTGGAACAAAATTTTATCAGAGGGAAAGTTGATTCTACACTCTTCTGTAAAAACCTTAATAATGATCTCATGATATGCCAAATTTATGTTGATGATATTATTTTTGGTTCTGCTAATATCTCTGTTTGCCAAGAATTTTCTAAGTTAATGCAGGCAGAATTTGAAATGAGTTTAATGCAAGAACTAAAGTTCTTTCTGGGAATTCAAATCAATCAAACCCCAGAAGTCACGTACATTTATCAAAGCAAGTACATTAAAGACGTTCTGAAGAAGTTTGATATGACTGAATGCAAATCTGCAAAAACTCCTATGCATCCAACTTGCATTCTGGAGAAGGAAGAGGTAAGCAACAAAGTTTGTCAGAAGCTCTATCGAGGTATGATAGGCTCTCTTCTCTATCTGACTGCTACTCGTCCTGATATTCTCTTCAGCGTCTGTCTTTGTGCCAGATTCCAATCAGATCCTAGAGAATCTCATTTAACAGCTGTTAAGAGAATTCTTAAGTATCTGAAAGGAACTCCTAACCTGGGCCTGATGTATGAGAAAACATCAGAGTATAGGCTTTCTGGTTATTGTGATGCAGATTATGCAGGAGATAGAATAGAACGAAAAAGTACTTCTGGAAATTGCCAGCTTCTGGGAAACAACTTAATCTCCTGGGCTAGCAAAAGACAGTCAACAATTGTTCTATCAACTGCAGAAGCAGAATACATCTCAGCATCACTGTGCACAACTCAGATGCTCTGGATGAAGCATCAGCTAGAAGATCTTCAGATATTTGAGAGTAACATTCCTATCCTTTGTGATAATACTGCTGCTATTTGTTTGAGTAAGAATCCTATTTTACATTCCAGAGCCAAACACATAGAAATTAAACATCATTTTATTAGAGACTATGTTCAGAAAGGAATAGTAACGCTGAAGTTCATTGATACAGAACATCAATGGGCAGATATCTTTACTAAGCCTCTAGCTGAAGATAGATTTCTTTTTATCTTAGAAAATCTGAACATTAAAAATTGCCCTGAATAAAATTTGGCTCTGAACATGTAAAATGAGACTCTGATAAAAAAAAACAAATACACTTCTGCCTCTGACTCTGATACTTCTACCAAGTTAAGAAGATATCTGAGTTAGAAATCTTCAGAAATCCTTTGGTATTCCTGAAGATCAGATACATCAACACGTGGGGAACATGCGTCTAACCCTAGAACTTCTAGACAGCTGTCAAAAGAAATCAAAGGTCAGAACGCTTGAAATCTCCTCGAGCAGTGTGCTTACTGTTGGGATTAGACATTCATTAATGAGCTGTAATCATTTTCCCCCAAACGTGCTATTTTGGTTTTTGTGCTAACGCTGGTATGTGTGTCGTTTTGCATGTGTTTTTACCCTTAGTATATAAACGCTTTCTCTCACTTTTCACACTTATCACTCTCACTCACTCTAAAACCCTAAACCCTCTCTCGAAGTTTTCTCTGCAACTCCTTCAGTTCTTCATCTTCTTCATCAATTTTCTTCATGAATCCTCAAGAGCAAGAAGTTTTTAACTTCTCCCAACAAATGGAAGCCAGTTCTAATCCCCAAACCTCAAACACTCAAACACCCATGGTTATAGACGTTACCACGACCCCAGTCTATCAAGAACCTCACATTTTGGAACGTGAACGCCACATTCATCTTTCAACTCCCTTTGAAGGTTTGGATGTACTGTGTGAATCACTGGTGGATTTTGAGAACTTGAGAAGAAACGGTGTTGATCTTACTGAAGATCTTCGCAAGCAAGGTTGGGAAACCTACTTCGACAGGCTTTATGGTCCAATCTATCCTCTTCTGGTAAAGGAGTTCTGGAGATGTGCAGATGCTGATGACCAGTTCATTGTCTCATTTGTTCTGGGTGTGAAGATTGTCATCACTGAAGCATCAATTGCTTCCTTGCTAAACATGGAGAAAGCTGGAGGTAAGAGGATTTACAACATTCCTCCAAGGTCCAAGCGCATCACAGAAGTCATTAACCCTACAATCTTCAAAGCAAACGCTGAAGGAAACCCCTCTAAGAACAAGGAGCTTCATCAGAACCTCCGAGTTTGGCTGAAGATTATTCTGGGAACAATCCATCATCGTCCAGCCTCCAACTCTTCAGATTACATAAATGCTGATCAGAAATGCATCCTTTACTGTATTCAGAAGGGTATCCCGATCAACCTCCCTGTTCTCCTCTTCAGATATCTGAGGGATTCAGTCAGAGAAACCAGGAATAATATGAAGCCCAGATCCTACATTCCTCTGGGAAGATTGCTCTCTGACATCTTCATTGAGCATGGGCTGGTAGATGCTCTGGAGAAGACCAGATGTATGGATGATCTGGCAATTGATGTGGGAAAGCCTCTGAATGCCAAAAATCTGAGGAGTATGGGAATCATCAAAGACATCAGAGTCAAGCCCACTATGGATGTGACCTGGGAAGCTCTGAAGGATCAGAGGAAGATGCCTCATGGCCTTGAAAGGTTCTTCAAGAATGAACCCAGAGATGCCATTGCTATCTACCTTCAGGATCGTCTGGATGAAGGCATTGATATTTCTGATTTCCGCCTTGAAGACTGTCTGGACTCTGTAGAAGATTTGGTCAGATACAAAAGAGGTCTTTCTGAGAAGAAGATAGCTGAGGAAGCAAGGAAGGCAAAGAAACCCAGACTTGGAGAAACTTCTGGAACCAAAGCTCCTCTGAAAATCTCTTCTTCTGGTAAGTCTATTCCTCCTGTTACTTCTGTAATACCTATGATGGCCTCTTCTACTCCTCTCCCAACACCTCCCATATTTACAACCTCTGAAATCCCTCCTTCAACCATCAGAACCTCTCAACCTCCACCTGTTCTAAAAATTGCTCGTACTTTCACAACAACCTCTGACCCTAATCAACTATATCACCACAGCTCTTCCTCATCCTCTGAATATGAATCACCCCCTTACCTTTCCCCTTCTTCTGACCAAGAGTTATCTGATCATGAGTCCTCTGATCAAGAACACTCTGACCCAAACTCCCCAACAATAGCTGAAATTTATGCTAAAAATTTCGCTCCACAACCCTCAACACAATCTGAAGTAACCTCACCCCTCCAAACTTCACTTCCACCACAACAAACAGCAACCTTACCCTCTGAAACTCAACCATCTGATCCCTTCACCTCTAATATCACTCCACCATTTATTCCCGCTGTACCTGGACCAGACTCTGACCCATTAGACCTAAATCCACTATATGCTTCATCCCCTAGTGTTCAACCAGACGCAGATTCTGAACTTCAAGCAGAATCTGAACCTCAACAAACTGAACCTCAACCTCTAAATCTCAGCCCTCAAAACTCTCCACCTCATTCACCTGAACCTGAACCTGAACTTACCATACCTACCCTTGAGGAGGCCATTATACAGGTTGCAGAAGCTTCAGTCCAGAAGATCAAGTCTCTGGCTAGAAACTCTGAAGTTAGTGATGATCCTAAATCTGTTAGGACACACTGGAACAGAGTCATTAGTTGGATGACCTCTGAGTCTTATAGGCTGAAGGGTATCTCTGAACAAGTCAGAAATGGCTACATCAGAGATGCTGAGGAACGGCTCCAAGAGAGATTGGCCAGAGAAGCTGAGGCCAAAAGATTAGAGGAGGAAAGATTGGCTAGGGAAGCTGAAGAAGAAGCAAAGAGGTTGGAAGAAGAACGCCTGGCAAAGGAAGCAGAACTTCTAAGGATTCAGGAAGCTGAAGCCAAGGCTAAGGCAGATGCAGAAGCCCAAGCTGCTGCTGAAGCCGAAGCTCAGCAGGCTCTGATTCAGGGGGAGTCTTCCTCTACGATCCCTCTGATTCTTAACACTCTGAAAGAGATAAAGCAAGATCAGCAAGAGATCAAGAAAGATCAGAATGAGCTTCGTGCCAGGATGGACAAGCAAGATGCTCTAAATGAAAACATCCAGAACATGTTTGCCATGTTGCTTCAGAGACTTCCTCAACCTCCAAACCCTTAGGCACTTAGGATTTATTTTGTTTGCCTAGTGTTTTTGCTTCTGTCTTTTTTTTTTTGCTCTGATATTCTCTTGAATCTGATGTTTTGACTGCTGTTTGCCTTTGTGCTTTTTAATGAAGTATTTTTCTCTTTATTATTTTTTTTATTTTTTATGCCTTTTTGATTATGCCAAAAAGGGGGAGAAATTATTAAATAGCTCTGATGAAAATTATGTCTAAAACCTTAAGCATTCTGCAACAATTATAGAAATAGTTCTGATATAAATAGCTCTGATTAAATAATAGCTCTGATTAAATAACTCTAACATTAAAATTAAGAAATTGCAGAAAGTTTTCAGAAATCTTATTGCTTGGAAAGCTCTGGTAAGAACTTCTGAACTCCCTAGTACTAACTCAGGGGGAGCTTTTGTCTATCTGATCTAATATTTTTGATGTTTCATCTGATAATTTTATTTGTTTTGTCATCATCAAAAAGGGGGAGATTGTAAGAACAAAAATTGTTCTACAACAGATTCCATGATTTTGATGATAACAAAGGATGAAACCAAAAATGGCACCCTAACGAAAAGTTTCTAAGTGTGCAGGGTTCTAAAGAAAGAAGAAATAAATCTGATGATGTCATCAGATGCAAAACAAGATCAGATGCAAAATCTCAAGTATCAGAAGCATCTAAAGAGGAATCTCATTCAAGAAGCTCTGACTCTGGACAAAACTACAAAGTATCAGAAGCATCTGAACATGAAGTAAAGTCTAGAAGCTCTGACTCTGAACTAATGCCCTCTGTAAACTCTGGAAGTTATCAGCGCCATCTGAACTTTCAAGAGATAACATCAGAAGCAAGATTCTCCAGATACACGAAGACTCTAATCAGAATTGTTAATCATGATGAAGTAACGTTTAAGCCAAGTTAAAGTTCTGCAAATGGATTTCCTCAATTAGAAAGAGACGTTAATCTCCACTTCCAAGAGAGAAGATACTAATTGTGGTAAGTAGTCACTTCTAAGAGAAAAAGTCTACTGCAGAAGCTATTAATGGAATGGCGTAACTACATCTCAATATCCAACAGATTCAACGCTACTTCAACTCTACTTCAACTCCTATAAATAAGAGAAGAAATCAACATTCAGTAACAAGAAATCAACTAGCCAAAACTATACTGAAATTATATCACGCTCAAGAAAAACATCTCTGTTCTTCAAAGAATTTCACTAAGCTTTTGCTTATCAAGTGAAAAATTTGTTCTTAAGTTTGTAATATTTGCTTTCTTAGAAGCACTCTAGATTACACATCTTGTATCTAATTTTTATTTGATTTCCTCAAGTGACTCTTTGTAGTCTGTAGACTTGAGAGGACTAAGAGATTTTCTTCTCTCTTAGGGGTTGTTTGTAATCTTTCAAGATTAGTGGATTAAGTCCTTGTTGAAGGCGAAATCACCTTGGCCGGGTGGACTGGAGTAGCTTTGTGTTATAAGCGAACCAGTATAAAATCATTGTGTGATTTCATTTTGCAAAAGCGCTTATTTTTCAAACAATTCAAACCCCCCTTTCTTGTTTTTCTCACCTTCAAAAGGAACTTGGGAGAAATAAAGGAAAATAAAAACAAGGACAATTAAGCATTAATAAGAAACCTAAAGACTTAAATAGGTCAATTGTCATGAGAAATGGCCACTCAATCAAGTAGATGATTTATTGGAAACACTTTGATAACCCCATAAATTAAAGTTATAAGGTGATTGATTTAATAAATAGGAAAATGCCTATATTGGTAAGTTTTAGAGCAATAAAAAGAAAAGTTTTTGAAGTGGGTAATAAAATAAGACTTTACGGGGAAGTTGAAAATGAGCGTGAGTGTAAAATTTAAAATGAGGTATAAATTGGAAAAGAAGATGTGAAAAAAATTAAAACGAGTGAGTATGAGAAAATTGAGAGTGAACTGAAGATTGTTAAATAAGTAGATGAAAATAAAGAGAAAAAGCAAAAAGTTGTTAGAATAAGATTTGGTTATGCATCTATACATTGAGCTTTGATGATAACAATATTGTATTTGTGTGAGAATAATTTTGGTACCCTAATGGTTTGTTATTGGGTAGCTTTAACAACCAATTATGATTCTAAATACATGATGTGCAACATCATCAATTTCTGAACTATGCGCCTCTAAATCCGCTTCTGCGCAAGTTATTAGAAGTTTTGAACGCCAGTATTTCTACTGCAATGTTCTTTCTGCTTCTGAGTTGTTTCACTCATTATAAGCTTCTGAGGAGACTCTATGTTGCTGCTGCAATATTCTTTCAGTTCGTGCTTCTGGATGAAACTCTGATAACCAAACTTCTGAAGAATGGCAAGCTTTTGAAGTTGTGTTATGAAGCTGAAGATTCTAAAGATCTCAAGCCAGACGATTGAAGATATCAAGGTTCTGACTGAGGATTATGAAGACTCTAAAGATTATGAAGATATTGAAGACCTCAAGCCAGACTATTAACGTTATCAAGGTTCTAAAGTTTCTGAATCCATATCTCCATTTCTTCACTTCATGCTTTAATCAACTTTCATCAGAAGCCAATGAATTTGAAGATAAGATCAAAATGGGAACGTGATCAAATAGTACATGGTACAAAGCGAACAACCTTTCCACTACCTGATTTCGTGGGAAATGATAGTACTATACATCACACATGTCCCTGAATTTGTGGGCGAAAGGACAGTACACAATATCATTCCTTTCCCATCCAACAGTGGACAGCCGCTCAAAGGAGCTTTCCCTATTTTTCCCTCCAACGGTCACATGCTTATGCTATATAAGCATGCATTGGAGACTTGAAGAAAATGTTGGTTGCACAAGTATTTTGACAAGCTATTTTTCTTTGTGAAAATCTATCATTCTTTGTATATAGTTTTCTTTAAGTGTTTATTATTCATTTGTGTAAAATATGCTTGTGTGGAAGTATCTTGTAACACACTAAATATTCTTCAAACTATTTGTTTGAGTCCTTAAGGAGGTTATCCTTGAGAAGACAAATAAAGTTGTTCTTTGTGAGTCCTTAAGGAGACTAAGGTTTAGTTGGATCCTTGAGAAGACAAAGAAGGTTATTCTTTGTGTTTATTGTAATTTGTTGATTATAATGGATTAAGTCCTTGTGTATAAGGCAAAATCACCTTGGCGGGTGGACTGGATTAGCTTTGAGTTCAAGCGAACCAAGATAAAAATACTTGTGTTTTTAACTCTTTGTTATTAACTTGTTAGTGGTGCTTTTGTTTTGGAAAAAACATTTGCTTGTAAAATCCAATTCAAACCCCCCATATCTTGTGTTTTTCACACCTTCGAAAGTTCCATATTATGTTCGATTTACCTACCCTCATTTGACCAAAACAATTGAAAAATATGGGAAATTTGTTCAATTCAATGGAATAAATAGTGTCATGGAGGTAGAGACAATTTGTTCTAATATACTTGTTTCTTTTGTTAGTGTCTTGCCTCGAAAAAAAAGACGACCTTCGCGAGGCATGTCACATATTCACGAAATGACTACAGAGTCACCACCAAACTTTATTTATTCCCCAAAGAGGGAAAGGGAAAATATCGATAAACCCCCTAAAAGAATGGCAATGATTATGGTTGTCGCAACCAAATCGGGCCAGGGAGTCGATTGCGCAAGGGGAAGGTATTATCACCCCTCACGTCCGATGTACTCAACGGGTACCGTTTAGTTAGTTATGCATGTTAGTGTTAGCTTAAAAATGTTTTATTTCTCAAGTTATTAAAAGGGAAAAAGAATAAGACTAAAGAGTTTATTTTTTATTAGGGTGCCTGACGAGACTTTGAATCTCGCTTCTATGTATCTCTGGGTGCAATGGAGAACTCAAGGCTACATAGTTCTAGGTAGAAAATGTTTGTTGGTTGGTCAATTTTAGAAAAAGATATTTTATCATAAATTAACGGAAAACGTTGCTTACCAAAAACAGGTGAGAGGAGGGAATGTTTGCCTCACATTGAATGGATTTCTACATATCAACATTCATGGAAAAACGTCGCTAGCTCACCCACACATATGTGGACGAGGCGTTGTTTTGCATCATCTCGAGACAAAATATCTTTCTCTTGAAAAAGAGTTTTTGATCACGGTGGCGGCGAGAAAAGGGTTTGATGTGTTGGATGTATTTTAGGGTTGATTGACGAATGTCCAAATGGTAGGCTAAGTGCGACCATCACATGAACATTTAGGAAAGGAAAAGAAATCACTTCCATCCCATTCCATTTGAATCGAATTATTTATGAAATTAGTATGGTAAATCAAGTCATGTTTCTTTAATGAATGACAAGTATTCGTGCATGAGGCTAATTAAGGCCATCACATAATACTTGGGATTATGAGGAACAAGTATGTTCAACCCAATCTTTTTCATCCATGAAAGAATAAATTTGATTCGGTTACTTAATTTGTTTTAAGACGATTGAACAATATTCAAACGACATGCTAATTACGGCCATCATCCAAATAATTTAGGTTAAGAGGGACCAGGAAAGTCTAACCCAACTTTTTTCAATTGATTTTATTAAGAAAAGATTTTCAATGCTTCAGATAAGCGAAATGGAAAATAATTTGTGAAATGGTTGATTGAGGGTTTAATCGCGTTAGTGGAAAATGATTAGTGAAATGGTTTGACTTGGTTTTTTGAAAATGGTTTTAAAGTTATTTGAATCAATGGTAAAAGATGGTTGAAGAAAAGTGAAAAGTTGAATCGTAACACGATCGCAAATTGTATCGCGAAGGGCGTGAGTTCTAGCATAGTGACGCGAACTTTAACGTGAGGCGTAATATAACTCCACAAAGTAAATTGAATCTCAATATGTGCACAACACGCAATAAAGAATAAAGATAAGATGAAATATAAAATATTTACATCACGACATTGATCATAATTGAATGGAAAGAGTAAAGCAAAATGAAATGTGCACGAATCAAAATCATGACCCGAGGATGCGAATTGATGTCACGTAATGCGAAGACGTGCAAATCTACCAAAAGAAAATTAAATCCAATTTAAATGTAATGATGTTGTATCATTGTATCTCAACACAAATCGAATTGCAAATTGCTAAGGCACAATACGCTCATCGCAAATAAAACTGAATCACAACGAAATATAACAATGTGAAAGCAAAAGTCGCATGTCAAAGCGTGAATTAGTAAAAAGAAAAAGTGACAATTATCACTATGCTAAACTAATGGACTCCATACGAAATTGAATCGAAACGTGTCGACAACCAAATTTAAAAATATCGCATGCAAACCAATGAAAATCAGCCACTAACTTGCTAACGCAAACGCGCTCATCGCAAAATAGATCGAACCCGTACGAGAACCAAACACAAGGAAATGAAAACATAATGAAAAGAAATTTAACGCACACGAATTACAACATAATGCAACCAAAATATGAAGAATGTAACACTAAAATGAAAACAAAATTTGCCCCTGTATGCATAGAAATGTTACCAATATATCGAACGAAAATTCGGTAGAGTAACGACATACGTATTAGGTAGAACTCGCAAAATTTATTCGATTCAACACAATAAAAACAAACAATAACCAACTAGTGCATATTTTTTATTATCTCAGCAGTGTTAAAAATTATTACAATAGCTTAACGCAAACAAAATCAAAAGCCAACACACAACAACATAAAGATATCAAAATACAAAAAAAAAAGCTTAATACAAGTTGTCAAAGAAAAAGAAAAACCACATACACAAACTTCAACAATGTTGCTTGTGTTGTGTCACTGAGTCGCTGAAAAGTGTTGTTGCTGAACTGCTTGAGCTGAGTTACTTGATGTTACTCAGAGTTGCATTGTTAACCTTCACGGTGATGATTAGAGCTGTGACAGTGGTATTCATGACAAAAGAAGAATGTTGCAGATGGACTTTGCTTCGTCGGAGTAGCGGTTTAGTGGCGTCACAGTGAAGAATGAATGTATTAGTATGAGGTAGCTCGATGGTAGGTTAAGGTGAGTTGAAGTGTGGTTTATGCATTTAGAAGTTTAGAGCAGCTTGGTGGTGTGGGTGGTCAGAAAATATGACTGGCCGAAGGGAGTTTTATGGAAAGTATTTAAAGGTGAGGAAGTGGTTTTGCTGTCAACGAAAACATATAGTTTGAAGGAGGAAAGTTGAGGGTGTTAGTTTCAATGATGGAGAAGATTATTACGACAATTGTGGGGTGGCTGCACGGCAACAAAAAATGAGGTGAGGTGGTTCAAAGGTGATGATGGTTGTTGAGATCTTTGTGGGGAGTGAAATGGTGTTGTGGGAGTGAGGGAGGAAATAATGGCGAGGGAGAAGCGTTATAGTGGTGGATGGGTGGGTTTGTTATGGAAGGAGATGAGATATGAGAAGAAGTGAAGTTGGATGAGAGAGGAAGAGGAATAGAAAAAAATGAGGAAATGTTGAAAAAGAAAAATGTCATGAATTTTCAATTTTAGAGAGGATCACTTTTCTCCTTCGTTGATTTTTCAAAAAGAGAGGAATCTAATGGCAGTCGCATGCGTCATTGGTTTTCTTGGCTTGTCTCTGCCTCTCCCAACATCATTAGTATATATATCAATGCATTAGGATTTTTAATTTCACAAAAATGCCAACAATGCCTTTTTGGATGCTTTTAAAGTGTAAAATAAGTTTAAAACAAATAACACAAATAAAAATCAAACAATTTTTGATAATCACAATAAAATCAAAATGAATATACAATTAATCCTATTTATTTTTTATGAACATGTTGACAAAAAACAAAATAAATGGGATTAAAATGAGAAAAAATTGGGCGCAAAAATGCTCGAAAAAATAAAGTGAATACACTAAAATGATCTACGCGAAATAAACTTCCCGAAAACAGACAAATAAAGATTGAATTTGCAATAAAAAATTGTCCAATTGAAAAGGCTCTAGCTGATCGAAATGCAAACAAAAACGAGGCCGAAAAATTAAACGAGCACACCAGGTTAAATTATACGAACCATAGATTAATAAAATTGCCAACTGCAAGCCCGATCTTGAAATCTTTCGCCCGCTAATTTTGCGCACGTTTGAGGATTGATTCAAGTTGTCTGTCTATAGAACCAAAAATTTATTCGGGTCGACATTTTAAGCATAATGCGAGATGAAATGCATGTTATGCTATGCAAATGATGTGAATGTCATGATGAATGTATCAATTCACTGATTCAGGGGCAAAATTGGGGTATGATAACTGCCCATATTTAAGTATCTTCAACCAGAGAATATGAAGAAGGCCACTCTTCATATGATCGCACCGGGAGATGATTAAACACTAAAGGAACCAAATTTTGTCCCTTGATTGAATGATATGAGATGTTATGAATCCATGAATGACTTTTTTTTTGTGTTTAGATTTGATAGGGATATGATGTGATACGAGATGAACCCTAGTAGGATATGTATGATGGATAAAGAAAGAAAATGTGGACATGTGGGGAATGGTGGAGATATGCGGCAATACCGATCCACGGGAAACGAAAAAAAGAAGGAGGGTGAAGACTCACCAGGGATGACAATTTTGTTGGAGATAAGACATTGAGGAATATTCAAAGTGAGTTTTATCAATTGGTTAGAGATGACACAATGACACTTTAGAATATATCATAGATTCTAGAGCTTTTAACAAAAAACTCATCCAATCAAAGATTCCAGCGACTCTTAATAAAGAACTCGTCCAGGACAAAGAAATTCAGGAGTTTTCTAAAAAGAAATCATCCATGCAAAAAGAACTTTAGAGATTCTTAACAAAGAATTCATTCAAGATAAAGCTCAGAAGTTTTCTAACAAGAAAATCACCCATACAAAAAACTTTGGAGGTTCTTAACAAAGTATTCATCCAAGAAAAAACTTGGGAATTTTTAACAAGAAATCATCCAATCTTCTGGGAATTCCTTTAAACGAAAGAGTCATGCATGCGACTTTGTAGGAAACGATAAGACAAGAAGAGCACAATCTTTGACTGGGCCAAAAAAAGCTGGACTTTGAAGCTTCCAATGACAATTGGACTTTTGCAAGTGATGTCAGTGACAACTAGACTTTGGATACCAATAACAATTGGATTTTGATAATGATCCCAACGACAATTGGAATTTAAAGATGCCAATGATAATTGGACTTTTGCAAATGATGCCAATGACAACTGAATTTTTGATACCAATAACAATTGGATTTTGAACAACAATGTCAATAATAATTGGACTTTAAAAGGGTGCCAATAACAATTTGAGTTTAGAAAGGGATGTCGGTAACAATTGGGCTTTAAAAAAGGATGCCAATAACAATTTGACTTTTGAAATTGATGTCGGTAACAACCAGGCTTTGGATACCAATAAAAATTGAATTTAAGAAAAATGTGTAAATAACAATTGGACTTGGAAATTAATGCCAGTGACAACTGGACTTTGAATACCAATGACAATTGAATTTTTAAAAGGACACCAATAACATCTGGACTTTCACGAGTGATACCAATAACAATTAAACTTAAAATGATTCTAATGACAACTGGACTTTTAGTACCAATGACAATTGCATTTTTCTTTAAGACGTCAATGAAAATTGGGTACCAATAACAATAAGATTTTGAGAATGAATGTCAATGACAACTAGATTTTAAAGGTGCTAATGACAATTGGGCTTTGAAATTAATGGTAATGACACTTGGACTTTAAGTACCAATGACAATTGGATTTGGAAAATGGATGTTGGTGACAACTGAATTTTAGGTACCAATAACAATTGGAGTTTTGAAGATGATGCTAGTGACAACTGAACTTTAGAAATGATGCCAATGACAATTGGACCTTTTAAAAAAATATGCCAATAACAATCAGACTTTTAAAAGATTCCGATAGCAACCGGACTTTGGGTATCAATAGTTATTGGATTTTAAAAATAAGTTCCAGTAACAACCAGACTATAGTTTTGATGCCAGCGACAACTGGCTTTTAGTACCAATGACAATTGGATTTAAAAAAGGATGATGCCTGTGACAACTGGACTTTTGGTACCAATGACAATTGGATTTCGATAGTGATGTCAATAAGAATTGGACTCTAAGTACCAATGACAATTGAATTTTTAAAACGAGGGCCGGTAACAACCGGACTTTAGTTTTGATGTCAGTGACAACTGAACTTTGGGTATGGATGCTAGTGACAACTGGACTTTAAAAACAGATGCCAATAACAGACAACCTTTAGGTACCAATGAAAAATGTATTTTTAAAATGATGCCAATAATAACTACACTTTGAAAGGATGTCAATGACAATTGTACTTTAGGTACCAATGCCAATTGGATTCTTGACCATGATGCTAGTGACAACTAGACATAAAATGGATGCCGGTAACAACTGAACTTTTAGGTCAAGGGATAAAAATCAACAACGAGACCAGGGCCAATGTAAAATGAGCGTGGAGTACACTTTGAGCTATGCATGATTTGACTTTGATTTTATGCATGATATATGAATGATCATGATATGCAAATGCTAACGCTATGCAAACTGGGAGTTTACAAAGGCTGTTTATGGAGGTTATGGTTCCTCAATACCGATAACTCAACCAAGTAATCTGTGACAGATGCAATTAGAGGAGAATCTACCAAGATTGACAGTTACAACTAGCCAAGGGTCCTTTCGGAGGGTTGCTAGCATGATTACCCGACCCTCGTTTCGAACTTAACAGTTGCTGATGTATGGCAGAGTTTGCTAGAGCAATTTGAAAGCATGGAGATAAATTACCCCTCTGCGGATCATCTTGCCCCATCTCGGGTCTTTGAAGAGGTTCACTTTGAAAAGAGTTTGGAAGCAGCTTTCCATGAACTTAAGGTGGATTGCCTCAATATTTTAAACCTTGAAGGGGTCCTTGACTAAGCGACTCTTGGAGTGGTAGACTTTTGATTGACTAACCTTAGAGAATCAAACTCATTGAGCTCTTTGTGGTAGCTCTCCCTAATCCGAGTCTTGAAGTGATTTGATCTTGACTAAACTACTCTTGGGATGATTGGCTCGAATTGACCGTTTCTCAAAGCAATTTTCCCCTGATCGGATTTCTTTCACTTGATAAAATTCCTCAATTGACTGCGCATTATTGGGATTCCCTTAATGATAAAAGCTGACTTGCAGTTAAAACAGTTCATTAAAAAAATGGTAATAATAATGCAGTGCTTATGAAAAAATTTTGAAATCAAAATTTATTGATATCAATTTGATGAAATACAGTGAACGGGTCAATGATCAGAAAACAATGTTGATATAGTCATTCAAAGTATGCAAGGTGGTGTGATTAATACGAATGATCAACAAAGATCTTTTGGAGTCAGGTTAACACACACACACATACACACACACACACACACACACACTCTCTCTCTCTCTCTCTCTCTCTCTCTCTCTCTCACACACACACACACACACACACACACACACACACACATATATATATATATATATATATATATATATATATATATATATATATATAGAGAGAGAGAGAGAGAGAGAGAGAGAGAGAGAGAGAGAGAGAGAGAGAGAGAGAGAGAGATAGAGAGAGAGAGAGAGAGAGAGAGAGAGAGAGAGAGAGAAATAGATAGATAGAGAGAGACGCGCATACACACACACACACAATTACTTTAGAAGCCTCCCGTGTTTTAATAAAATCACCAAAAAATAATTTTAAGTCTCTCACCATTTATCTAAGTCTTTCATTTTTTCTCACATATTTTAGCCATAGTGCTTTGAGAGTGTTCTTGAGTCTAATGAGGAATACTGTTCTAGATGAGGGCAAAATTGTAAATTTACCAAGAGTGGATATTTCTCTTGTGTAAATCATTATTCTATAGGAAGTTATTATTTTGGTTAGGAGCTAAACCATTTAAAAACTCTTGTTTGTATTAGGGGTTTGTCTCAGGAAGTTTCGATCCAGTTTGTTAGTTTCTCCATTGAAGAAAAATCTCTCTTTTAGTTCGTGAAGATCAGTTAGTAAAATCTCCATAATAGTTCTTAAGCTCAGCTCTATTAAAAGATCTATCAATTCAAGATAGGCCCAATTAAAATCTCACTTGGTTTCTAAGTTCAGTGTAGTGTAAAAGTCCACTAGGTTTGAGAGCCCGATAAAAATCTTGGTTTGATTTATGGTCTTCCTGTGTAAAACCACAAATGAATAACTCAAAACTGAAGGTAGAGAAAAACAAGAAAGAGGGGTTTGAATTATTTCTAAAGATAATAAAAACTTTTTGTAAATGAGACACACGCACAAATAAGTAATATCAACACTGGATTTTTATACTGGTTCGCTTGAAATTCAAAGTTACTCTAGTCCACCCGATCAAGGTGATTTCACCTTAAATAAGGATTTAATCCACTAATCTTGAAAGATTACAAAAAGATCGTCTAAGAGGATAAAGATCTCTTAGCCCTCTCAAGTTTACAGACTTCACAAGTCACTTGAGGAGTAATCAACAAATGAATAGTATTACAGTAATGATTAGTGCTTCTAGGTAAGCAAAAATTACACAAGGTAAGAGCAAAAAGAATTGTTCACACTTTTAGAGCAACAACTCATGTGAGAAAGAAAATGAATAATAGATATGAAAGTAGTGTTGTATTATCGTGTGTTTTCGTTGTCTTCTTAGTGAAGTGATCCATCCTTTATATCGGAGTAATGAGAAGACTGTTGAATGATAAGATCTTTGGCAATGATGGATGATTAATGTCATTAATCTCTGTGTTCTTTCCAAAGCAGTTTGGGGCGCTATAACTTTCTTCCAAAAATGGTTTCTTGCCATGCGCGGAAGTCTTCATAGCTAAGTCATTGGAGATCATTTCTGAATCAAAATGTTCAGATATCAGAGTTTTTGTTCAGCAAGTATATCTTCAGATAGTTGCTTGCAGTTGTCTGTCTTCAGAGGTTCTTGACGTCTTCCAGATGAATTCGCCAGAGTGTAAAAGCTTCAGATCCTAGAGTGCGCTCTTCCGCTTCAGAGTGTCTGATCTCTCTTTTTGTTTTGTACGCTTCCTTTAATCAGAGTTAGAGCTTCTGCTGAGTATCTTCTAAGTGATTATTCTGAACTAGTATCTGTATCTGATGAATGTCTATCCGACTTCTTTGATTAAAGTTCCGCACACTTAGAGAAATTTTGTTAGGGTACCATTTTTGTTTCATTCTTTGTTATCATCAAAATCTTATAGATAAATTGTAGATACTAGATATGTTCTTACAAAAACTTCATCTTAGTTTGATATCATCCTATGCAAAATCTCTATTTGGTGTGAAGACTAACTGCTTCGAGCCTTGTTCACTATTTGGTTAGAAGTTAGCCTGAAACTTTATTTCTTGTATAAGGGGGTTTATGGGCCTAACCTTCTAAAAGATATCATGCATAATGGATACTCTCAAGAAAAATTATTGGGGTCAAGATTAGGTTTTCTTGTCTGAACATGTATAATTCTCCGGTGTTGTTTCTCTTCCCTTATCTCTTTTATTTTCTAATGATTTTATTTACTTTGAATTTTTGTTGTATATTTAATAATATTTTTTACAAATTATATTTAAACTCTAATTTCTCAAACGATTTTATTTCAAACCATCATTTTTCAAACCTCTATAATTCACCTTTTTCTTATGCATGAAGTCATATATCTAACAAGTGGTTTCAAAGTCTAACTCCTGTTTGAAGACTAATCATCCCAGGAGGAAGGTGACTTCCAACATTTCTTTTAACAAAAGGACTTTCCCAAATACACCTTCACCGTTTAATGATGATAAGTTTGAATTATGGAAAAATAGATTTAAAATATTCATTTAAAGTTTTAACTTGAATTGTGGGAAACAATAATAAATGGTCAAGTTATCCCTACTCACTATGTTAATGGTGAGGTAGTAGATAAATCTATTTTCCTTTAGACCAAAGAGGAAAAGAGAAAGTTTGAATTTGATTTTAAAACTAAAAACTTTTTAGTTATATCTTTAAATAAAAATTATTTTCTTTATCTTCTTAATTGTAATTCCGCCAAGAAAACGTGTGACACTCTTGAAATGACCTACATAGTATCTCCAAGTATCAAACAAGAGGGAATTAACACACGAGCCAGAGAAGTTGTAGCGGGGTATTCGTTACCATTAGAGATATTGACTAAATCCAAGGTAAATCATACAAGTCGAGTCGCCACCGCACTTCTATTTATCCAAAGGAATGGTTAGAAAGCGAACAAAAACCTAAAAGTTTTATCAAATCAAAAACTAGTAAAAATGTCAGAGATCTGGGTAAGGGGGTTGATTATGCAATGGGAAGGTGTTAGGCACCCAAAGCATCCTAGGTACTCCTAGGGAGCCCTTTTCACATTTGTTGCAAAGGTTGTTATTTTTTTTTTGAAAATTTATTTGTGCAAACATGATTGAAGGGATGAGAAAAGCGTGTATGTTTATCTAATGTACTATTTACTAAAAGAAGGGTCAAAAGAAAATGACTCGCACGGATGTCGCATCCACTGCATACGTATCTCATCTGAATCTGAGAATCAGAGTCTCCGTAGCTCGGCTACCTATGGGTTAAAGAGGAGTGTGCTCGCTAAGACATCGCGTCTTATGCCTACGTATCTCATCTGGGATGAAAATCAGAGCAAAACGTAGTTCGACTACCTATGGGGTAATGGTTGTATTTTGGGGTGAACGAAGTTACTACGCAATCTACCGGATGGTCGACCTTTGGAGACTTACTCGCCTGTAGTAGAAGGAGGTAACGTGTTCTTAGGAGAAGAAAAATCAATGAGTTTGGGGTGTTTAGGGATGCTCATGCAAAAAGGCAGTCCTAGATGAAGAACCGCGCTACCTTAAATGACATGCCACGAGAGGCTATACGAAACCTAAGAAATCGGTAACATGCGGGAAAAGTAAGGGGATCGAGAGATCTACCGTACGGATAAAGATCCGAAGTAACAGCAATTAAAGAGATAAGAAACCCAGAGATCTCTCAAGCTAGCACCATCAAAGAAAGTGAGTCAGTACAGGTAATCAGAATAAACCTCAAGGTGGTATCCCACAAATAAAGTGGAACACCAGGCAAGCCATTTATGCAAGAGTCATATGAGCCCTCACAAAACAAAACTCAACAAACAGGTTAGAGAAACAAGATAGGGTAATCAAGAGTTGCCCCCAAATCAAAATGTAACCACATGAATCATGCCATTAAAATTCACAAAAAGCTCACAAAAAGAAACCAAGGGTAGGAGGCCTAAACCTCTTGTCAAACACATGCATCAAAAGGGTATCAAATTCACCCATAATACCTCATACATTCAGAGCATTCAAATTAAAAGCATAAAGTAATGAGAATAAGGCAAACCTGACTGGAGAGATCGAATGAAATTGAATTGCCCGGTTGGGTTTGCAAAGCAATCTGAGGGTTTATATGAGATGGAATTGGCTCTTTGCAGATGAGTTCCCTTCAGTCTCTGGAGGTTGCTCTGAACTCTGTTAGCTCTTCTCTCACTATCTTTTTCCCTGCCAGGGTAACAGGAATAGAATTGCCTTTTGTTTCACTGAAATTCTGAATTTATAACCTGATTTTTGTGGACCTGTGGGCTCAAATGAGAGAGGCCCAAGTCCAAAAATTTTCTATTGTATTTTATTTATTTATTTTTCGTTTTTCGTTTTTTTTAAACACGTGGGCTTCGCCTAGCGAGCATGACAGTTCAAGAAATTCCTCTGAGCGTAGGTGATTCTGGTGGTTTTTCTTGGGACTCGCTAGGCGACCCATTCTGCTCGCCTAGCGAGCATGACAGCTCATGAACAAACTTTTGCTCCTTCACGATTAACGTTTTGAATGACGAATAAACCCCATTTGAACCTGTTGGAAGTATCTCAAGCCATTCCCTTGTGTTGACTGATCATCTAAATAGAACCCACAAAGTGTCTTGGATGATACTCAAGCTTCAAACAAAAGATGTTAGTGACACATTTTTGTGCTTTTGGTTAGTAAACAAAAGTAAGAGAAACAATGATGTATAATTCAAGCATGCTTGGTGATCTCAAACCAATCACAAGGAGTCCCACCCAAAGGCAAAGGGAACCAAGATGCTAAAGATCCTTGAGGCAATGCAAATGCAATGTTATGATGCCATGAGGGATCTTAGGATGAAAATTGGGGTCTTACAGATGCCCCTATTTAAGGTCATTCTAGCCGGAGAAGTGAAGGTTAAAATCTTCGTCTCGATGGGGTAGAATGGGCTTAAATAATAACAAAGAGACGAATTTTGGTCCCTAAGAGACCTCATGATGCAAATGTAGGTATGAAAAATGGTAGCACTCTGTGGAGATATGTGTCCACAAAAGCAAAGAAATCAGAAGCCACTAATAATCCATATGAGCAATTCACTCCATGGGACCAAGACCCTGGGGACTCTCCTGGGGATAGAAAAGGGATAAAAATGCGCTGACTCGAAGATGCGCTGACTCAAAGAAATCAAAGCGTGGGGAACATAATTCCAAAGGGAAAATATCCAATGGAAAGACTCGAGCTGACTCGAAGATGCATGTATTGGGGAATATGCCAATACAGCAAAAAACTATCCACAACGGATACTTCGGATAAAATCCGGATGAAAACAATCCACTAAGGGACTTCGCTGGGGATGTCCACAAGGACACTCCTGGGGAAGTAGCGGGACGAGGTATTACCGGTTACTAGGTAATAAGCTCAAGGAGACATGTGATATGAACGCCAGGTATAAGGGTGAGAGATACAACATGCTCAGGAAGAGATGAATATCCAAGACCGGTATAAGGGTGACAGATATCAAAACTTCAAAACGTCTGAGAAAAACCTAAAAGGTATACTTCAACTCAGGGATTCTGACTCCACAGGGGACAAAAAGTCATAATAGGGAGCTGAGAGGAAGGAACACCAGGGATACCGGTTACTGGGCATATAATAGGTGACCAACCAAGGCGTGAATTAGGGAATATTCCCAAAACACTCATCATCCAAAAGAGGGCTAAAAGCAAACTCGATTACAAGATGGATATTCGACTCCACAAAGGGGATACGAATCTTACTCAACTGGGGAAGAACAAAAGGCTTCAGACCCAAGAGTGCATGAGATATACTATCTATTACCGTCAGAACGTAGATAATATACTCGCATGGACGATTATCCACAACCGGTTACTGGGTTAATATAGGATAAATCGACCGAAAAGAAAAGGCATCGGGATACCGAAACTAGGTATATAATGATGACCAATTCAGGGGAGAAACAATCGTTACAAACAACAACAAGGTAGACGAGAGATGACCCGCTGGGGATAAATTGCGTAATCAGGGCAATTATCCAAGCAGATGAGGGGATATCATCACCGAATATTGGATGAAGATAACTGTCACCAATTAAAGATGAGCAAAAATAGTTACTCTGCAAAAAGGGAAGAAATAGGGTTTACAACTACCGGTATGAGGGTAGAGAACCACATACTCCGCCGGGGATAATAATTACTAATTATTAAGCCATTATTCATTTAGCACGGGGAAACAGGAAAAGAGTCTCAAGAGACCGATCTAGGATCAAACTAGATAGGCACACCAAATCAAGACTTGTCCCGGTGAGGGTATAACTCAATGGGGAAAACCATCCCAATATATGTGTTGGGAAGGAATAAAAACAATCAACATCCACGAGGATATAACCCGGTGGGGAATATGGAAGAAAGGATAGACGCTTTCTGCTTATGGAGCTGACTCTATATTGTCGCATCCGCGAAAAACAACCGGCGGGCTAAAACAAAACAAACAGAGCCGCCACCGTGCGTTATTTATCCCAAAAGAGGGAAAGGAAACGCTCGAAGTAAACCTGGAAAGGAAATGGTCTTACGACCGGAGATATGGGATCGGGAGTCGGTTACGCAAGGGGAAGGTATTAGCACCCCTCACGTCCGTCGTACTCGACGGGATCCACGCTCAGAAGGAAAGAATAAGGTTGCTAAAACTGCTCACAAACATCACACACACACACACTGGAAACAACACAAATGGGATAAGAGGGGAAAGGGCTCGCTAGGATATCGCATCCTATGCCTACGTATCTCATCTGGAATGAGAATCAGAGCTACCGTAGGTCGGCTCACGCACGCCGAAACAAACACACGCACAGACGCTGAGACGTCAAAACAAACACACAAACAAGCAAACATGGAAACCGAATGCCAATCGCTGGACTTACATCAGACTCCGAACCAAACAAACCCACACTGGAAACCAAATGCCACTTGCTGGACTTATATCGGACTCCAAGCACACAACAATAGGATACGGAATGCCAATCGCTGGGCTTACATCCATCTCCTAACACACACAAGAAGGATCAACAAACAACAACTTACTAAGGAGTCTGGCACTCGAGCCTAGTAACTGTCAAACAAACACACACAAAAAGAAAAAAAGTGCCCGGAGAGATCTCGTACGACCTCCTGTCTACGTACCTCATCTGGTATGAGGATCAGGGCAACGTAGTTCCCCTTAACAGGGGAGAAACTTTCTCCTAACCAGAGACTGGGAAATGACAAACTAGAAGGGAGACTGACTCGAGCCTAATAGTTATCATGTAATCCACCATGGTCCTAGGTTGAGGTTTCTATCTAACTTGCACAGGCAGCAAGCTATCCTAAACAGCACAAGCAAAGCAAACATACACACAATTAGCACACACTATATACAAACAAAGTGGGCTCACACAAGGTTAGGCTGTGAAACACAAGCCAACTGGAATCGGGTGATGTTAGCTCTTAACCCTAACATTGAGAGTTAAGGTGAAGCAGATGAAATGGGAAGTGAGGGTAAGACCTCACAGCTCTTATCCCTGGCCTGGGAGAGCTTCAGACAAATGAAAGTGGGAGTTCAGAAAGTTGGAACTCTTCTCCACATATGACTGACTCAACAAAGATCTTGGGTTAATATCCACAATGCATCAACACAAGGTGTGTGAGCAAAGTGGATGACACACTGAGTAGTAGGAGATGGATTGTACATCTCTTTTATCTGCCAATTGCCTTATCAAAGGTCTTTTCCTGCTTGGCACAAAGATAAACAAACACAAGCATTGCCTCTTAAGGAGGGCTTCAGACAGGTGCCTGCCTAAGTAACAGGACAGGTCTTCCAGACTACATGAAGTCAGAGAAATTATACCTCAATGCTTAAGCAACCAAGCAAAGCAAAAGCAAGTTCAAAATGAACTCAAGCAACTAATGTACCTGAAAACAATCCAACTCAATCAGTACACAAGTCAAAAAGTCAAACAGACAACCAATGGTCAACAGTCAACAGACATAGTCAAACTAGCAATGCAACAATGTGCAATGCACAAGCTCAACTCAAATGAGCTAAAATCAACCTACAAAACAAGTCAAGGTTAGTCAACATCAAACAATTAACCCACTCAAGCAAATGAATCAATCCTCTCATGGCCATGTGCTTCTTATCCTGAAAACAAAACTCAAACATAAGCCCAAACCACTAGGACAAGGCCTAGGGTCAAAGAGGGAGAAATAATTCAAAACAGAACATGAAAATTGACATGAATCAACTTTAATTAAATAGGAACACAATCCAAAAGGTCTCATGTCAATAGCATCAACCAAACTCATTTCACAAATCAAATAAGGCAAGGTATGCAAGTTGGAAGCACATTGAAGCAACAGAATGAACAAATCCACATTAATTCAAAAATGGTTCAATTAATCTCAAGAAAAATCATGGCTAAATAGCACACACAACATGATCAACACACCAAAAATCAAGGCATTTGTACAAGTTTAAGCATGGTAATCAAATTCATCAAGTCAAGGCAACCAAAATAAGCTCAAATGAGACACAATTTGCTACATCAACTTAGCACAAGCCTAAAACAGAATTGGCAAATGATAAAGACCTCAAACCAAAGACACAACAAACTTCAATATGTCTAGAAACAATGTGCAAAATTCCACATTCATAGGATAAACAACCAGCATTTCAAAAATCATTGAAGTTCAAGACTATTCAAACGCTCACAAAGGGTAATCCAGAAAGAAAAATCCCAAACAAATCAGAAATGAATCCAAAAATTCCACAAAACATCATGAGCAATCATAACATCCATAAGAAACATCATACAAAAAATCACATCATTTGGAGTTCATTTGGCATGGAAAAGAAATTCATCAAGTTGAGCAAGCAAAGGTGTGACACACATTGTCACACCTACATTCAAAGGGTCATAACTCAGCAACCACAAATTAGAAAAATGCAAACTCAACATCAAAATGTCCATCAAGATGTCTAGTTTAAGCATGCAAAGTTTCATAATCATTGGATGAAAACTCATCATTTCACAAAGCATATGGCAAGCAAGGTCAAGAAAACACACATATTAACAAACCCTAGGCCAAATTAATTTCCAACCGAGCACAATTTCTGGAAAAATACTCAACAAATACTAGACACAACAAGGAGAAAGATGCAAAAATCCACACATGATTTGGATTAATATTTATTCAGTTATGATTTTTAAGTGAATGAAAAATTAAAAAAAAAACATGTAGAAGCATGGCATGAATATGGATGAAGAAACATGAATAAAATGGAATGCAATTTGGGAAAATGCTGTGAGCAGGATTCGAACTGTGTAACCATTCAAACTGAGCGCGCCTCACTTAACCTACGTGGCAAGGCAAAGCGCTCATGGCCAATCACTATGCCATGTGAGCGCTACGTGGACCAGTACATGTCCACTAACACAAAAACACATGCAGCACGCGCCAGGAAAGATCAAATAGCATTCTGGAAACAAAACCCTAGCGCCTTCATCATGTTCATACACTCAAGAACAAAAGTGTACAGAAATTCAAAATGAATATATCATCGTGTTCCTCTCACATCACACATCACTAATCCCTATCTAATTTAACCTAATTCAACATATCATGAAAGATTCGAAGCCATGAAGTTTAACATGTCAAACTTAGATCTAGCATATCTAACTCATTTCTTCAGGAAAATTAATGAAACAAAGCTCAGACTTCTCAGTGATGCATGATCTACAATAAGCACATAACCATTTCATGAATTGATGAAATCGAATTCTAACCTTCAAGAAGATGCAGAAGTGGAATCGATGATTTTAGGCTTTGTAATGCACAAACAAGTGTTCCTCAATGCTTATATGGATGAATGGAGGAAGGTTTGATGCTCAATCGTGCTTGATCTTGCCAGAATCTCCAACTGCCATGGATGAGTGTGAGCTTCGAAATGCTTCAAATCTTCATGAAATCCTCTGAATCTTGCTTCCAAAATACTCAATTATGCTTATGGATGATGATTTGATCAAGGAAGAGGCAATGTGTTTGCAAAATTTTGATGAAAAGTTGAGAGAACAATGTGAAGAAAATTTTCAGATCTGGAAATTGTGATGTGTTAATCCAATTTTCTGTTATGCTTTGGCTTATATATGAGCTCTTAATCATGTTTGTTAATCATGCTTAAGCTAATGCAAGTGGATTAATGAAAATGAAGTGTTTTGGCCAATTTGCAAATTCACCCTTATGCATGCAAACCAATGGAACAGTGCACGAATTCTGTTGGAAATTCACTTGAAATGCTATTTTGGAGCCAATGATCCCGGATCACCGCAGTTGAACCCCGACAACTTCATAGTAGTCTCGTTTGCCAAATAATGAACCCCGCTCTCCATTTGAACCCCAGTCGCCTGACGATAACTTGTGATCGCCATTGTGAACCCCGCTCTCCGGAAAACACCTCGTGTCTCCCTTTCTCCATTTGGACCCCGTTCTCCAGAAAATGCCTCAACACTTCCTTTTCTCCATTTGAACCCCGTTCTCCACTTTCTTGTGATAATTCCGCTGGCAACGTCGGAAATAACACCAAAATACCACTCTGATGGCGACATATCAGAGGGTACACCTTCACAAAAGGAAGGTAACATGTGCATCTCTTCCTCAGAAGACACCCATAACGACCTCTGTTGACCTCAGCCAAAGTCTAAGGTGACACATGAACAGAAGATAATCCCGAGGACCTCATCCCGGATATAATCTTCAACTCCAATCTCCATTTGAACCCCGCTTTCCAGAAAATGTCTCAACATTTCCTTTTCTCCAATTGAACCCCGTCCTTCCAGAAAATGCCGCAACATTTCCTTTTCTACAATTGAACCCCGTTCTTCCAGAAAATGCCGCAACATTTCCTTTTCTCCAATTGAACCCCGTTCTCCAGAAAATGCCGCAACACTTCCTTTTCTCCAATTGAACTTTATTTTCGCGTTGACCACGTAATGTCCTTTGATTTTATTTCTATCTCCGCCCGACGGAAAAATTTCCTCCAATATCGTACTACTGGGGAACATTGCTGATCTGACGTCATGATGCTAAACTCCTCAGAGTAACATCTTCCAACTTCTATCTCGCACGACAGAAATCTCCTCCAGTATCGCACCACTGGGGAATATTGTGGACCCAACACCATGATGCTGAACTCCTCGAAGTATCATCTTCACCGACCGGCAAAACCCATTCTCGGATGGTAACCACGGCTTGGGATAACTGATGCTTGCAATGCTGATGCTGATCTTCCAACCAGCAAAACCACTTCTCAAACGGTAACCACGGCTTGAGACTAGCTTATACTTGCAATGATGATGCATGATTTTTTAGCGCAATGCTCCATAATTATGGAAATGCTACGCAATTTATTATGCAATATGCTATGATCTCTTAAATGATGCATGCATAAAAAGTATCCCTTTCAAGGGACTCTTCTGGGGAGCTCGAGGCACTCCGCTGAGGAACTCGACAACACTCCAATCTCCACCCCGCTGGGGAATAGCACTGCTGCTGGGAAAGGACCACCCTCATCAGGGAAAACCTCCTCCGCACCCGATCCACTTGGGGACTTCGTTGGGGAAAGAACCACCAACGCACTCTGTGGGGAATCAACGGTCTCTGACTTGCTAGGGATACAACAATCCCGACTCTGCTTGGAGAAACTCCTACCAATAGATACCTCCACTGGGAAATAGCAACCTCCAGGCCTGGCTGCCGAGGAAACACCGATCTCAAACCCGCTGGGGAGATAACCAACCTGACCCTGCCAGGGAAGGCACAAACCTCGAATCTGCTGAGGCGATAACAATCCCAGCTCTGCTTGGGGAAACCAGAACATTCTGGTACTGAACACCCGTCGACTCGTCGAACCATGGCATTCAACTAAACCCCATGTCAGCTTTCCAATTTTGAGAACTCCCAGACTCGTCTGGACTTTTCTGATTCATCACCTTGTATTCCCGACTTCTTCGTACTCCCCGGAGAGCGAACTCCTTAGATTCATACAGACTTTCCAATCTTAGACTTTGAAGAGTCTTCTTGATTAATTCTCAAGGATCGTCGTACGTCTTTCCGTCGTCTTTTCACCATTCTTCAATTCATTCGTCCCTGATTGGACTCCTCGGGGATCTTTCGTCAAAAGCCTCACACCACAACCTGCAAGTGAGTGAGGATACCTAACAGTACCTGCAAAAGAGATCATTAGATAAAACCGTGCCCCAGGCGTGTCAAGATTTCAACACTTGGGTCGCTCAACCTTCCGAATAAGATTTCAAGCTTTCAATCTTATAAACATGCATTGGAAGGGACCTGTATGTCTTAAAATGCAAAGATTCTTTATCAAAAATAACTGGATGTTTTTGCAATCAAAGCGGTAATGAAAACAAAAACAAAATTATTTGACTGTATATGCATTTTATTGATTGAAAAAGTGTGGCTCAAAACTGAGCAATACAAAGGCAACAATTCCTGAAAAGAGGTAATTGCGCACAAAAGGAAAATCTATCCTAATGGCAATGTGAAACCGTAATCTCATCGAGTTCCAACTCGGTTACACCCCATATGTCCTCAGACTTTCCGTGCTTTCTGCCTTCAGAACAAGACGTTTCCGATTGATCCCTACCGGGGACTATCCATGTCATATCCAAATTACAAACGATCATGCCAGACGCAGTTGTTCGTTTCAATCCCTCTTTTGCCTGGACCGCCCTTTCGGGTTTTCAGTCCATCGGGATACCCTTTTTTGCCCAAGTCGCCTTTTCAGGTTTTCGACTTGCCGGGTGTACAGTTTTTTTTCTCTTTATATCCCTAATTTTTGCCCGAACCTTTTCATCATTTTTTCCGGTTCGCCGGGATGCCCATTTTTGCCTGGACTTTTTTATTCTTTTCGTCCAACGGGTCTCTTATACGAAGTATTTTTAACTGCGTCCGCATTCACAGGGGATGGAAAATCCTCGCCATCCATGGTCGTTAACAACAAGGCTCCGCCAGAGAAAACCTTCTTGACCACGAATGGACCTTCATAATTGGGTGTCCATTTGCCCCTACGATCGTTTTGAGGAGGAAGGATCCTTTTCAGAACCATATCACCTACGTGATACACACGAGGTCGTACCTTTCGATCAAAAGCACGCTTCATCCGCTGCTGGTACAACTGCCCATGACAGATGGCCGCCAACCTCTTTTCCTCAATCAGGCTCAACTCTTCGTACCGGGTCCTTACCCATTCAGCCTCTTGCAACTTTACGTCCATCAGGACTCTCAAAGAGGGAATTTGAACCTCAACCGGTAGCACCGCTTCCATTCCATATACCAGTGAGAAAGGCGTTGCCCTAGTAGATGTACGCACCGAAGATCGATACCCAGGATACAAGCTTCGTACTCAACCACCATGGTTGGTGCATTCAAATGTTATCCGGGTCACAAAAGGAATGTGGGATCTTTTTGGCGTGACCAAAACGACACTAACTCATCCACATTAACCCCATCAGACATTAGAATCCGTTCGGATTCAGGGTCAGGCCCCTCCTCCGGGATTGGTTCCTCACAATCTTTCGATTTGAGGACCTCGAGATGTCCTCATCAGGGAACTCAAACTTCCTTGGTTGATAATCCTCTACGGGTTGCTGGGCGAGGTAATCAGACAATACATTCCCCTTGATTGCCTTCTGAAAGGTGCACTAAATATCGAAATCAGTCAAAATCATCTACCCCCTCGCAACCCGTCCGGTCAATGCTGGCTTCTCAAAAATGTACTTAATTGGATCCATCTTGGAAATCCATAAAGTGGTACGAACCAGCATATATTGTCTCAGTCGGCGAGCAGCCTATGCCAAAGTACAACAAGTTTCTTGAACAGTGAATATTTTGTTTCACAGTTGATAAACTTTTTGCTAAGGTAAATTGCATGCTCTTTTCGACCAGACTCGTCATGCTGCCCCAGTACACACCCCATAGACCCCTCGAGGACCGTCAAGTACAAATTAACAGTCTCTTTCCATAGGGAGGCAACAGAATCGGAGGCTCCTGCAACTTTTTCTTTTATTTTTTCAAATGCCGCTTGGCAATCATTATTCCACCTGACCGTTTGATCCTTTCTTAACAACTTGAATATCGGTTCACACGTGGCTGTTAGATGAGATATGGACCGTGAAATGTAGTTCAATCTACCTAAGAAACCACGAACCTCTTTCTCCGTTCTCGGTTCAGGCATTTCTCTTATTGCTTTTTGTTTCTCTTTTTTTTAGCAAGATCGACCTTGATTCCTTTTTCTGTTCACAATAAGCCCCAACAACTTACCGGACCGCACTCTGAAAGTGCACTTATTTGAATTCAACCTCGGTTTGAATTGTCTCAACCGGTCCAACAACCTGGCCAGATCTACCAAATGCCCCTCTTCTGTTTGGGACTTTGCTATCATGTCATTAACATAGCACTCGATTTCATGATGAATCATATCATGAAACAAAGTCACCATAGCCCCCTGATACATGGCACCGACACTCTTGGGATCGACTGGCATCACCTTATAGCACAAAGGGCCCCACGGTGTGATGAACATTGTTTTCTCCATATCATCTAGCGACATTTCAACTTGACTATAGCCGGAAAAGTCATCCATGAAGAAAAACACCGAGAACTGAGCTGTATTATCTACCAACACATCGATGTGAGGTAATAAGAAATCATCCTTCGGGCTAGCTCACTTGGTAGTCCACACACACGTTCTCACCTTCTCATCCTTTTTCAGCACCGACTTCCACTTCATTGAAGGACAGTCTTCTCTCGATGGTAACCTGTGCACAACCACATCGGTATCCAACCTTGGCATATCTTGATAAGACCAAGCGAAGATACCAACATACTCTTTCGACGGTGCTACCATTCTGTTATAATATTTGCCTCTGAAGCGGCCCCAATTTTCACTCCTTTTCTGACCTCGTCGGTGCCTGGATTAACAATCTCAAATCGCTCCTCGTGCGGTTGAATCACCTTCTCCTCTTGTTTCAACAACCTGGCTAATTCCCCCGACAGTTCACAATCTTCTTCGCCTTCTTCTTCGGCATGATAGATCGGATTGTCGAAGTCATATGAGGGTGTAACGGGATTGTTATCAATGAGATCCGGAGAGAAATCGCATCTGCATGAATGTTGATTCATGCATTGCTTTAGAACCGGAGCGAGACAAATTGAAAAAGAAATATGAAAACATTGCCATTTTTATTTTGTTTTTAAACTGTAAAAATAAATGAAAAACAGGGAACACCGCTTTTAATTGAAAAACATCCTTTTATTAATGATGCAAGAAATTTCAAAATGAAACATGAGGTGGCCCTTACAATGAACCATTACGTTTCGGGCAAAACGTATGGCTTCCATGCAAATAAAATTGAAAGCAGAAATTATTACTCTTCAAGTAGAGTGACAGTGATGATCTTTTCAGCCTTCCAGTTCTGGACTTCCATCCCTGGCGCGCACGGCTTTATCCATCGATCAATTTCACAGTCACTGTCAACTTCTTCACCCACCATACAGATGTGATCTGGATCCAGCATTCCAGCACTGGTGAATGTGAATGACGGACGACGTCCTCTACCTTGTCCAGATGAGCCTCTGCCCGGCTGATAACCCACTCCGAATCTGTCTTTCTTGGCGGAGATGTCCATCATCTTCCCCCAACCTAGAGCTTCCCCACTCTTCACCACCTCAGTAGCCTGTTTATACGAAGAAATGGACGGCTTCTCCTCTTCTTTAGCAAAAAGAGCATTCTCCACCTTAACGGTTTTGAATGCTTGGCTCGGCGTTTCCCATATCTCACCGTCCATTTCAACATACTTGAACGATGACAAGTGGCTGACGAAGATGTCCTCCTCCCCGCAAACGGTGACGACCTGTCCGTCCCAGATGTACTTCAGCTTCTGGTGCAAAGTCGAAGTCACTGCCCCAACAACATGAATCCATGGGCGACCCAACAGGCAACTGTATGCCGGCTGAATATCCATGACATAGAATACCGACTTGAACACCTCGGGTCCGATCTTCACCGGGAGCTCCACTTCTCCAAACACCGCCCGCTTCGAACCGTCGAAGGCTCTCACTATCAGGTCAGTGGGTGTCAAAATCAAACCTTCACAGTCCAACTTCTCCAGGGCTTTCTTTGGCAATACATTTAAGGAGGAGCCAGTATCAACCAACACATGCGAAAGCACAACCCCTTTACATTGCATTGCGATGTGTAAAGCCCGATTATGATTCCTCCCATCCACAGTCAGATCCATATCAGTGAACCCCAGCCCATGACTGACATTGACATTCGACACCACCGTCTCTAACTGATTGATCGTGATCTCTTGGGGAACATAGGCTCTCTTTAGAATTTTCAAAAAAGCCTCTCTATGCCCCTCAGAGCTTAGCAACAACGACAAAATTGAGATTTTAGATGGGGTCTGCTGCAGATGGTCAACAAGTTTGTACTCTGACTTCTTGATGATTCTAAGGAATTCCTCCGCTTCATCATCAAGTTCTCTCTCCGACCCGCCAGGCGCCGGTGTCACTACAGGAGTACCTTCATTCACTACTTGTTTTCCCCTTGCCCTGGCTAAAGCCTCGACCTTTTCTTTATTTTCTTTTTCTCCTTCCCCACCTCTCAAAGCGTCTGGTGTAAATAACCTCCCACTACGAGTGAAACCACTGGGTCCGGCATTATCCACCTTTGAAACGGTAGTTTCACTTGCAGTTCGATCCTCCAGCTTCTCTCCGTTACAGTACACCTCCCCACCATAATGCCACGACACGACATCATCTTTGTCATAAGGAATTGGTCCAGGTACCGTGATAGTAACTAGAGCCGCATCGGCAAGTGTTGACAAATCAACCGGATCGAAATAGATAGTTATGGTGGAGACATCTTCCTTCACCGAGTAAACCTTCTCAAACCTGAGGCTTCCCTCGTCCATCAGCCTCTGGACAGCCTCCCTCAACAAAACACAGCCATTGGGAACAACAGTGCACGCAGCATAATCATTACCACAGCCCGGGAAGACCCCTTTCTTCAACAATAACCTCTTGACCTCAGCCAACGGAGTCTTCAACTGGTTAACATTCAACAGCCCGATTCTGTCCTCCTCAGAGATTGCATTCACCCCCATTTGACCATGCGCCGACATGGGATTAGCATTAACGTTTGGAGATGGAGCAAAGTTGATCGCTTTGGAATCCACCAAGTCCTGGACCACATGCTTAAAAGCTTTACAATTTTCTACATTTTGTCCAGGCGCACCTGAGTGGAATTCGCACTTTGCGTTCTCATCATAACTGGCAGGCCTCTGGTCAGGTCTCAACGGAGCCAACATCCTTGGCTGCACCAATCCAAGATCCTTCAGACTCTTCAACAGAAGAGTATACGTCAGGGGTGGCTTATCAAACTGCCGATCTGTCTTCCTTTTCCTCACTTGGCCCCCGGCTTTCTGTACTCTCTGTTGAGGTGGAAGTTGTTGTTGTAGTACAGATGAATCACCAGCAGGAATAGTCACTGCAGCAGCATACGGGTGGTAACGATCCTTACCCCTTTTGGCATGCACATCACTTGATTCAACCTCCTTCTTGTGTTGACTATTGCCAGAGGGCTTCTTTACTCCAGACGACGAAGCCTCTCCCTGGATTTTCCCCATTCTCAGCCAGTTTTCAATCCTCTCCAACCTCTCAGCGATTACTTTCTGCCCCACGGCGAGCCCTTGCATGATGTTGAACAACTCACCCATCTTCTCTTTCAGGTCGAGAACGTCGGCGTTGGGTGGATTCATCATTCCTATGTCAATCAAATATGTTAGAAACTGACACCTGCAAAACAGAAGATAGATTATTATGACTCATGCATGAATGCAATGTCTATCCATATGAGGAACATTCTGTCTTTCGATCCTGGCTTCATCGAGACAAATAATAATTCGGCGGCAATATTCTGTCATTTAATTCTCTGGTTTCATCATACGGATCAGAGATATATGATTTAGCAAAGATATCACCCAACCATGTGTGTGCTGTGTGAGTGCATACAGGAAAGAAAATAAAGCTTGAAGATTGATCACTGAATAAAAAATAACCACTGCATATCAAAAGTGCACAATAAGTGCCATATTCATACATCAAGCTGATACAAGTCGAATACAATTCTCCAGAATCAGAAAGGAAATACAAGCAAGTGAATTCCGTCAACAGGCCTGACGGTAATCCACACAAATGATAGCAAAAGACTACACTGAAGAAGGCCCCACAGACGGCTCCGCATCATCTACCATCTTGGTAAACTTCACCGCGAACCTAAGCTCAGTGTTCTCCTGCTGCAATCTCCCTATCTCCTTCTGATGAATCTTCATCTGTCTGAAGTAATGATCTCTCTCAGCCTGATAATGATCTCTCTCGGCGATATAATGATCTCTCTCAGCAATGATCTTTACCTTCTCTGTTTCCTTAATCTTCAGCTTTGCCTCCCATTCAGCAATAAGGACTCTGACTCTGTCTTCCCTTTGATCCCTCACAAGGATTTGCCTCCTCTTCTCGTCTTCAATGACCTGCGAAGCTCTAGCCAACCTCTCCTTAGTGATGTCATGCTCCTTTGTAGATGACTCCAATGCTTGGTTGATCTTGCCATAGTAAGCGGTGTCTATCTCAAAGCGCTTCACCCTAAGAGCATGTCTCTTATCCTGATCTTCCATCCTCCCTTTAATCTCCTGATTAGCCATCTGAATCCTAGCAACACTCATCTCCAACTCAGTCTTCTCTGCTTGCAACTGATCTCTGGCTTTCTTCATCTCAAGGAACTCTTCCATACTGACAGAAGAACGTGGCCCCTCAATCAAAGGACACCAAGGATCACCTCCAGAAAATGGTAGATGTGTGAGCTCTATCCTCTTCCTAAGCCAATCGTCAAACGGAGGAAAAGACCTGCTGTTAACCTTGCCAAAAGGAACCTTGCCCTTTCTCTGAATGTCACGCCACTCATCAGACACTTGCCTCAACTTTGGCTGATTACCCTTAATTGGGAAGTAGAAAGACTCCTGAATCTCTCGTCCAAGAGGAGGACCCTCCACAGCAAACCCCATCTGTCTCCTAAGAAGCACCGGGTTATAATTAATGCAACCCTGAACTCCTATAAGAGGCACATTAGGAAGACTCCCACAACTGTAAACGAAATCTTGTCCATCCATACCATTGTGAGTCCAAGCTATGTCCTTGGCCCGCAAACCCATCAACCTTAATGACCACTTGACAGTAGGATCAAGAGAAGCAAAAGCACCTCTGGAAGGCAGATACCCCATAAACCACTTGTATAGTAGCTGAGCACAACACCGGATCAATCCCCCACGCCGCTTCTCATTCCGATTATGGACCGAGTAGTACACATCTCCAACCAGAGTAGGAACAGGATTCCTCTGTATAAACAACCTGATAGCATTAATGTCCACGAAGTTCTTCTGATTAGGAAACAGGATAATCCCATAAATGCTGATAGCAATCAAAGCACACACAGTCCTCCAATTACCCACAGCAGCATGCTCCTTGGCTTTAGCCTCCAAGAAACTCAGATGAAAACCGGGTAACTTTCCCTTCTCTTTCAAACCCCCCTTTGTCACCTCTGGGCTCAAATAAAGAGCACGAGAAATCTCCACAACATCAGGCTCCCCCTTAGTGGCAAAGAAAGGAATCTGATCTCGGATCTGAATACCCAGGATGCTAGCATAATCCTCCATCAAAGGTCCCAACAAATAATCCGGGAAGACGAAACACCTCAAGCCCGAATCATAGAACTGAAGAAGAGTATGAATGGCGCTTCTATCATTGTTTGTGAGCCTGAAAACCAACTTCAGAATACCACCGTATGCCTCCTTGAACATCCCCACATGGTCAGGTGTAATCAATGCTATCATATCTCTTAGCACACCAATCTCTGGGTCGAAAAAACTGTAGACAACATCGTCCTTCAAACCGGTCCTCATGTCTGGAACAAAGAAGTCTCTCAACCAGGATCTCAATCAAAAAAATGTCCCTGCATATGGATAAACATGAGTTAGATGCAGATAAATGAAAAATGAGGATGATGCTGATGTATGAATGCAATGCATTGTGCCATCCTCCAAGTCATCTGAACAACCACTGCACTGAGTCACGGCCTCTGAACTGATCACAACCATTTGAGGTACTGAGCAATCATAAATCCGACTTGAGGTTCCGAAATAAACGGAACGGAATGATACATCACCATCATCACCAGAGATTCTCTGAACAAATAACCACAACACTTTCTGAACCAGCCCGGGGAATCCTGAAATAAACGGATCCCCACTGATAAATACCACGGACAGCACTCCGGCATCTCGGAAATAAATGTCCATGAATCCGACTTATAAATAGGACTCTGATCAATAACTGAACCATTAGTCACCATCAAAGTCACCACTAGAACATGCATCTGTACGAATCAACCCTCCCCTCACAGGTGAATTCTAATCAGGTCATCCTAAGGCGGATAATAGTCTCGACAATCGGGCAAAGATACTCAACGGGTTTGCCCTTTCGGGTGTGCCGTTGTAGCTCTCTTAAGATCATCTAAACCAAAGATCCGGGAAAGATCGGTCACCGAAGTCAATAGTTCAGATGAAGTTACTCAACCAGAGTGGATACTCCACAAAGGAAGAGCTCCCTCAAAGAACCTCGTCCGACTTGTGGTATATCACGTCGCCCAAAACATGTTGACCTAACATGAGAGGCAACATGAGACCACACTAATCCTAGGTGTATACTCGGGCCTGGGTTTTAGCCCCACTCAGAACACCCACCCCAACTCATAGTAACCACCTGTACAGAAGACAACACAATGATAGTATGATGCATGCAGACATATATGCAAATATATACACAACATAATAATCATAAATGCAATAAATAGAGCAACACAAGCAACCTAAACTATCCTAGAGAGCGCTAGGAGAGACTCGCCTAGGGAAGATGGACCAGCCAGAGGTCAACTTCTATTTCCCCAGCAGAGTCGCCGGCTGTCGCATCCGCGAAAAACAACCGGCGGGCTAAAACAAAACAAACAGAGCCGCCACCGTGCGTTATTTATCCCAAAAGAAGGAAAGGAAACGCTCGAAGTAAACCTGGAAAGGAAATGGTCTTACGACCGGAGATATGGGATTGGGAGTCGGTTACGCAAGGGGAAGGTATTAGCACCCCTCACGTCCGTCGTACTCGATGGGATCCATGCTCAGAAGGAAAGAATAAGGTTGCTAAAACTGCTCACAAACATCACACACACACACACACTGGAAACAACACAGGTGGGATAAGAGGGGAAAGGGCTCGCTAGGATATCGCATCCTATGCCTACGTATCTCATCTGGAATGAGAATCAGAGCTACCGTAGTTTGGCTCACGCACGCCGAAACAAACACACGCACAGACGCTGAGACGTCAAAACAAACACACAAACAAGCAAACATGGAAACCGAATGCCAATCGCTGGACTTACATCAGACTCCGAACCAAACAAACCCACACTGGAAACCAAATGCCACTTGCTGGACTTATATCGGACTCCAAGCACATAACAATAGGATACAGAATGCCAATCGTTGGGATTACATCCATCTCCTAACACACACAAGAAGGATCAACAAACAACAGGTTACTAAGGAGTCTGGCACTCGAGCCTAGTAACTGTCAAACAAACACACACAAAAAGAAAAAAAGTGCCCGGAGAGATCTCGTACGACCTCCTACCTACGTACCTCATCTGGTATAAGGATCAGGGCAACGTAGTTCCCCTTAACAGGGGAGAAAGTTTCTCCTAACCAGAGACTGGGAAATGACAAACTAGAAGGGAGACTGACTCGAGCCTAATAGTTATCATGTAATCCACCATGGTCCTAGGTTGAGGTTTCTATCTAACTTGCACAGGCAGCAAGCTATCCTAAACAGCACAAGCAAAGCAAACATACACACAATTAGCACACACTATATACAAACAAAGTGGGCTCACACAAGGTTAGGCTGTGAAACACAAGCCAACTGGAATCAGGTGATGTTAGCTCTTAACCCTAACATTGAGAGTTAGGGTGAAGCAGATGAAATGGGAAGTGAGGGTAAGACCTCACAACTCTTATCCCTGGCCTGGGAGAGCTTCAGACAAATGAAAGTGGGAGTTCAGAAAGTTGGAACTCTTCTCCACATATGACTGACTCAACAAAGATCTTGGGTTAATATCCACAATGCATCAACACAAGGTGTGTGAGCAAAGTGGATGACACACTGAGTAGCAGGAGATGGATTGCACATCTCTTTTATTTGCCAATTGCCTTATCAAAGGTCTTTTCCTGCTTGGCACAAAGATAAACAAACACAAGCATTGCCTCTTAAGGAGGGCTTCAGACAGGTGCCTGCCCAAGTAACAGGACAGGTCTTCCAGACTACATGAAGTCAGAGAAATTATACCTCAATGCTTAAGCAACCAAGCAAAGAAAAATCAAGTTCAAAATGAACTCAAGCAACTAATGTACCTGAAAACAATCCAACTCAATCAGTACACAAGTCAAAAAGTCAAACAGACAACCAATGGTCAACAGTCAACAGACATAGTTAAACTAGCAATGCAACAATGTGCAATGCACAAGCTCAACTCAAATGAGCTAAAATCAACCTACAAAACAAGTCAAGGTTAGTCAACATCAAACAATTAACCCACTCAAGCAAATGAATCAATCCTCTCATGGCCATGTGCTTCTTATCCTGAAAACAAAACTCAAACATAAGCACAAACCACTAGGACAAGGCCTAGGGTCAAAGAGGGAGAAATAATTCAAAACAGAACATGAAAATTGACATGAATCAACTTTAATCAAATAGGAACACAATCCAAAAGGTCTCATGTCAATAGCATCAACCAAACTAATTTCACAAATCAAATAAGGCAAGGTATGCAAGTTGGAAGCACATTGAAGCAACAGAATGAACAAATCCACATTAATTCAAAAATGGTTCAATTAATCTCAAGAAAAATCATGGCTAAGAATCACACACAACATGATCAACACACCAAAAATCAAGGCATTTGTACAAGTTTAAGCATGGTAATCAAATTCATCAAGTCAAGGCAACCAAAATAAGCTCAAATGAGACACAATTTGCTACATCAACTTAGCACAAGCCTAAAACAGAATTGGAAAATGATAAAGACCTCACACCAAAGCCACAACAAACTTCAATATGTCTAGAAACAATGTGCAAAACTCCACATTCATAGGATAAACAACCAACATTTCAAAAATCATTGAAGTTCAAGACTATTCAAAATCTCACAAAGGGTAATCCAGAAAGAAAAATCCCAAACAAATCATAAATGAATCCACAAATTCCACAAAAACTCATGAGCAATCATAACATCCAGAAGAAACATCATACAAAAAATCACATCATTTAGAGTTCATTTGGCATGGAAAATAAATTCATCAAGTTGAGCAAGCAAAGGTGTGACACACATTGTCACACCTACATTCAAAGGGTCATAACTCAGCAACCACAAATGAGAAAAATGCAAACTCAACACCAAAATGTCCATCAAGATGTCTAGTTTAAGCATGCAAAGTTTCATAATCATTGGATGAAAACGCATCATTTCACAAAGCATATGGCAAGCAAGGTCAAGAAAACACACATATTAACAAACCCTAGGCCAAATTAATTTCCAACCGAGCACAATTTCTGGAAAAATGCTCAACAAATACTAGACACAACAAGGAGAAAGATGCAAAAATCCACACATGATTTGGATCAATATTTATTCAGTTATGATTTTTTAAGTGAATGAAAAATTAAAAAAAAACATGTAGAAGCATGGCATGAATATGGATGAAGAAACATGAATAAAATGGAATGCAATTTGGGAAAATGCTGTGAGCAGGATTCGAACTGTGTAACCATTCAAACTGAGCGCGCCTCACTTAATCTACGTGGCAAGGCAAAGCGCTCATGGCCAATCACTATGCCATGTGAGCGCTACGTGGACCAGTACATGTCCACTAACACAAAAACACATGCAGCGCGCGCCAGGAAAGATCAAATAGCATTCTGGAAACAAAACCCTAGCGCCTTCATCATGTTCATACGCTCAAGGACAAAAGTGTACAGAAATTCAAAATGAATATATCATCGTGTTCCTCTCACATCACACATCACTAATCCCTATCTAATTTAACCTAATTCAACATATCATGAAAGATTCGAAGCCATGAAGTTTCACATGTCAAACTTAGATCTAGCATATCTAACTCATTTCTTCAGGAAAATTAATGAAACAAAGCTCAGACTTCTCAGTGATGCATGATCTACAATAAGCACATAACCATTTCATGAATTGATGAAATCGAATTCTAACCTTCAAGAAGATGCAGAAGTGGAATCGATGATTTCAGGCTTTGTAATGCACAAACAGGTGTTCCTCAATGCTTATATGGATGAATGGAGGAAGGTTTGATGCTCAATCGTGCTTGATCTTGCCAGAATCTCCAACTGCCATGGATGAGTGTGAGCTTCGAAATGCTTCAAATCTTCATGAAATCCTCTGAATCTTGCTTCCAAAATACTCAATTATGCTTATGGATGATGATTTGATCAAGGAAGAGGCAATGTGTTTGCAAAATTTTGATGAAAAGTTGAGAGAACAATGTGAAGAAAATTTTCAGATCTGGAAATTGTGATGTGTTAATCCAATTTTCTGTTATGCTTTGGCTTATATATGAGCTCTTAATCATGTTTGTTAATCATGCTTAAGCTAATGCAAGTGGATTAATGAAAATGAAGTGTTTTGGCCAATTTGAAAATTCACCCTTATGCATGCAAACCAATGGAACAGTGCACGAATTCTGTTGGAAATTCACTTGAAATTCTATTTTGGAGCCAAA